>NC_022022.1:44813005-44878381 GCF_000317375.1 Microtus ochrogaster | reverse complement strand
GTGTGTGTGTGTGTGTGTGTGTGTGTGTGTGTGTGTGTGAATGAACACATGAGAATGAAGTCTGTGGGGTTTACAGGCAGTTATGAGGGTCCCATTGTGGATTCCAGGATCCAAAACTGGCCCCTTCCAAAAATAGTACAGTTCCACGGAACTATTGACTGCTGAACCATCTCTTCAGCCCCCTTGCTTGGGTTCTTTAATGTGAAACTAATCAAGTTTTAGGATTCACCTTGAAAACAGTTCAAGTATCAAGCCTTCTCCAAGCAATTTTTACGGGGACCCCTGTCATTTAGGGTCTCCTCCTTGTCCATTCTCAGACCTGCACACATTGTAAGATGGTTCCTCTACAGACCTTGTAACTTATTTAAAACATGAATAATTTGTATTAGATTCCAAGAAGAAACTCAGCTCATTCAACCTTCAGCTTTCTCTTTTGTTTTGTTCTTAATTTAAACAATCCCTTGAGACCACAGTCACACTTCTGAAGGAATGAATGCAGCAATTAGGATCTCAGACATTCATGCATTCAAGATCTGGCTATAACCCTGAAAATTGGCAAGATTTGTCAAGTCTCAGAATGGTTTTCTTATCTACAAAATGTGGACTATTATGTTCTTTAAAAGTGAGCGTAAATGAACATAAAAAAATTTCAATACCATAGTACCCCATATGCAGTAGTGAGGCTACACAGTATTCCCCCAAGTACCTGGAGAGAGATGTTGGCATTAGGATGAATTCTGCCCTCTACAAAGTAACGTAGGATGTGGTACAATTAGAATATGCATGACAGAGAGCATAAATGTATCTTCCTTCTACAGCTGCTTCAGGAAGCACTACTTTTTCTTGGCAACAGTGTTACTGTTATCCAAGGACATCTCCCTGTCACAGGCTGCCCACAGAATGTTCAGCACAGCTCAGTTTCAGCACTCCAGTGCAAGGAGTAGACATCAAAGGGACTAATGCACAGTGTTTTATAGCATCATGGTGAGTTTAGATTTCCTAATAAGTTTTAGTGTGTGTAAACTGCTCATTCATTTATGTGCTAATCAGTTTATAGACACGTATTTCAAATACTAGACAAAGGAAACCCGTTGGAGAAGAAATTGAATTGGCAGGAAGTTGCCTTCTCATTGGGCTGAGTTATGATAAACACACAAATGATGGCAAGGTCAAAGTGAGAGGGAAGGAGGGTGGCGATGGCCAGAGAAGAACTCGCTCAAAATGAATTTGACTTGGACACTAAAGACCAGAAGGCAGCCATAGGGACACCTGACCCAGGGTTATGATTAGTGTGGGGTGTGTATCATTAGTGTGGGTTAGTATGGTGGTGTGATAGTAAGCTTTAATTTTCAAACTGACACAGTCTAGAATCACCTGTGGGGAAGATATCAGTGGACAGTTACTTAGCTCAGACTGGCCCATGAACACATCTGTTGGGGATTTTATTAATGTATTAATTGATGTGTTAGAACCAACCTAAAAAAAGCAAAACTGCACTCTGTTTTGAGTCCTGGTCTTTAAAAAGGAGAAAGTGAGCAAAACAATACCGAGCAGCGAGTATGAATTCATGTTCTCCGCCCTGGACTGCAGCTGTGATGCGCAGCTGCATCAAGCCTTGTGCTTGGACTTCCTTGCTGTGATTGGCTGTGACTGGAATTAAGAGCTGAAATACCCGCAAGCTGCTATTGTGCTTTAATACAAGATATTAAAGGGAAAACAGACAGAAAATGAGTCTTACCTTAATTTTAACAAAAGTCAATGAAGTAAAGCACAGAGAAAACCTTCCGTTTGATTCTGTGTTGTAGGGAGCAGACAGTGAAGATAAGATTGATGTGAAAATATAGAGTGAAAGAAAACCAGAGGAAGTTACTGAACAAATGAGAGAGAGAGAGAGAGAGAGAGAGAGAGAGAGAGAGAGAGAGAGAGAGAAGAAGTCAGAGGAGATAACAATGATGGTGATTTGACTTAGGGATGCAAAAATGATGGTTGAATAAGGCAATAATGATGTTCTCTGCCCACTACATTTTAAAGACAAAACTGACAAAAATTTTGATGGATTGAGATAATATGGATTTAGTAAAGGATATTGTCCATGGGCCTCATTTTTCATGACTACCATGAGGTCATCCAAAAGGTTCCCAGTGTATGTCAGAAAGATTAAAAAAACAAAACATGTTTTTGATAATTTATTGTATTGTTTGCTTTAAATATGTCCTTTTACCAGATTACTGCATAGAACATAAACTGTGTGAATGATTCCATTTGACTCTAAAACCTGGAACGGCCATGGAAATTCTGGTGGTAGATAGGACAGCGCTCTCTCTGTATATAACTAACTTGCTGGTTTGACCCATGTGACTATAACAAACAGCTTACTTCTGAGTGGTCCCTGTCACAAGTCTCTTTTGTGAATTACCCTTCTTATTGCATAATTGTCACTCCAGGGCAATGTGTTTTTCTTCAGTTTCAGCAGTGGACTGGACGCTCACAGTGCTCATGGAATTTCAGGACTGGCATCTCTCATTATGAAAAGACATATATAGGAACTTCTTGCTTCTAATGTTCCAGATTCTTGCTCTTTTCAAAATTTCGGATGAAAATGTTTTCTCCAAGGGTTTTGAGGACTATCTTCTCAGGTTTCCTCTTGTTTTCTCTTTCATATTTCTTTTTTTAAGCTAATCTGTCACCATGCTGGATAGGTACCCATTGTGTTTGCCCACTGTGGAATCCACCCCTGGAATAAATGCATCAAACATTTGGACTTTTGGATTAACCATGCCCGTAGAACAACTGCTACACTTCCTTTACACAGCTTTGCTTCTGCGATATGCACATTCTTTATCTCTCTGCTCTGAGACAGGCTCCTGACCGGCAACTCCTCAGCTGAGTTCTATGTCCCTTGGAGCCGTGATGTACTCTCTTCCAGGATGGGTTTGATGCTGATGAATGTGGAAAAAGTCGTATCGATTGCAGTAGCCATAAAATGCTCATTAGTTACTTTCTAGCTCTTTTCCTGCGATAGCTCTTTCTGCATTTCCAGCCCTCAACAATGCCACTACTCACTGCATATAGTTTCTTTGTTGTTTCTTGACCTATAACAAAGGGTTCCAGGGTAAACGCTTTGGGAAATGCTTGCTCACCTTAGTTTCTTTCTAAAAGTTCTGGGCAGACTAACACACTTCTTCCCAGGATCTAATGTTATGATCTCACGAAGAAGATTACCATAAACCTCCTTTAAGGGGTATCTCATGGGACACACAATCTATTCCTCAGTGTTCTATAATTAGTGTACTTCCAGTGTCTTCTAGGAGAAGCAACTTTGAGGGCACTCCAAAAGCCATTTCAAAGTCAATGGAAGTGCTTACCGTATTCTTTGTGTATTAGCCCGATGTATTCAGGATGAACGGGTCTACCCAGAGTCACTCTGCATTGCTTGTTTTGATTTTTTAAAAGAAGTTTGACAATAGGGCTTGCCCAAATGGAAATCACTGTCCTTGAGTTAGGGCAGCTTTACAGACAGTTGATAATTGGTCCATCTTTGAACTCCTAGTATGGATCGTTTTCATTTCAGCCTCCCTATATCACAATGCAGTAAATTGGCTCACTCTCTTTAAACTCTGTTCACCCTAAATAAACTTACTCTAAAATAGCAAAAAAAATTGTTCTTTCTTTAATATCTATTGAGAATTGGAATGCAATATCATGATAGTATTTCTTGAAATCAAAACTGGGGAGTGTTACAGTTCATCATTTTGTACTGGTTGTATGCTCTATGCTGACTGATTTTTGTCACTGTTGGTTGCGTTATGTCCCAAAAGCTCTCATCCCTGAGGGCCAGATGCTGTGAAAGATCAGAGCATACATGCTATAGCCACACGCACAGATTGAAAACAGCTCATAATCTGACTGGATTTTCAGTAAAAATTCTTCATACAATAATGCTATGGGAGCACCATTATTCCCATAGGGCACAGGGAATGAAATAATCAGGAATGATGTTATGCAGCTGTTCTTTCATTGAGGACTTACTCTAAGAAGCAGCATGTGAGCCTCTGATTCTGGTGAGCTCTTGGGTCTTGGACAATGTGGAGGCTTTCTCTTAGTCAACATGCTTTCTCATCCAGGAACACACAGATCTCCAATTTGGTGGAGTGATTTTTCTACCTTATGCTATCCTTGTGAAGTTGTCTACAGCTCTTTATGGTTGTTTTTGCTGTTTATATACTTACAATGTCCAGTAAGAGAGACTTGTTTGTTCTCAAAATACCTGATGATTTCGAGTTATAAGATGAAGCATGTGTTTGTTTTCGAAATTGTCTGACAAAATTTATTAAGTTCTCTCTTACGTACTTTGTCAGGTCTTAGAAACCAAGAGAGTATCTATCGATGTTGTTGTCCTACCTCACAACGCAACCAAAAAAGGCGTATGCTTTTCCACAGATGGCTTTTATCAAATCATTAACCTAACACTGCCTTCAACAAAGGCAAGGTGAGGAAAGAAATTTTCTGATCGACTCATTCGTCCATGATGTTCAGAAGGATGTTTCAATAGGCACCCCATTTCTTTGGCTTTCAGCCTAGACATGGCTGCCTCTTAGCAAGAGAAAAAACATTGCTTTTATATACTTTTATTTTACTACTGTTTCTCTGAAATGTAACAGCTCTTCTTTAGAGTGCGTAGCTTGTTTTATTCCTACTTGATCATATGAATTTTGCTTACTGCCCACAGTTTAGTTTTGGAGAAGAAGGTCCTTAACCCATGGAGTTCTGTGGAGATCTGTCATCCTAGAGCAATGGCTCACGAGTCCTTGCTATTGTGGCCTCCAGGCCATTGCCTTCCTTTAGTTTTGGGTCTGTCATTCAGCACTTCATTTGATATCACTGGCTCTGTCAGTGTTCTTATAACAAGCTCTCTCCTTGTTTTGTATGTGAGACTTACAACTCTTAAGGATATTTATATAAAAATAATTTTAGAAAAAAACTCCAGCCAAATTCCTCTTTTCAGAACATAAGGTACACTCCTGAACATGAAGCACAGTGTGAACTGGATCCTAGCTCTCCCAGGACTGCCTTGACATGGCGCATTGATACTGGCTTCACACCCTCCCTATTAGTCTTATTATTTGGTCCAGATGCTGAGGCTTTTCTCTGAACCTGCAGACAGATCCTACTTCTCTGGCCTGCTCATATAGTTTTACATAAAGGCTGTGACTCAACGATTTCTGACCATCTTCCTTTGGTTCAGTCATACCAGCTTTGGTTGGATCTGTAGAGGGTCTTAAACTGGTTCTGCACAGGAAAGGCCAAGCAAAGAGTTCAGAGAATACTACACTGTTGGTGACTACATACTATGGCTTGGGATATAGAATGCAGAATTCACATGTTCAGTCTCTGCAAATACATCAGGAAAGTAAAGCATATTAGTAAATATGTTCGAGTCAGTGTGTGCAGCACAGCAAGTGTAGAGGAATCACAAGAGAAAGAATGACACACGCACAGAAATGCTGACAAGAGTCAGTGGTCATATTCTGAGCAGAATGTGACCAAACACACAGTGGCCAGCGCTCCATGTGTTCATGCCCCTTCTGCTGTAGTCAGAGCATTCAAGGGTTGCACAGCTGGGCATGCCTCAGTCTTCTTACTCAGCCACTGTCTGAAGCCTGTTCTGACTGCTCATGCAGAGATGGGCACGGGGTCTCTGGACCCTCTGGACCTAGAGTTCACTTCTGCCTCAGTGCCGTTGACACGTGCAAGTTCCTGCACTGATATGCTCATGGTATGGAATATATTCCTTAGAGTGGACTTGTAGATATTTCTACTTCAGGATTTTAATACAAAAACTAACACATTTTTAATTGGAGTGTGTTAGAATCAGAAAATATTTTCAGATTAGATTAAATTCACTTTCTACAAATCATTTTCTATTTTGTCGTCAATTAGTTCAGCAATGTGATTTTGTTTTCTGTCTTATGACAGTGCTCCTGTTAGTCATATAAAGTTTAGAACCTATAGTAAATTGCTTAATTATCTTCACTTAATCTCTGAAGAAAGTTCAAGTCATAATTGTATGATGAGCATTTTTTAGAAAACCTTGGCATCGGGAGAATAATCGTGAGAAGGTGATGTTGGAGCTTACAACTGAGATTAAAGTGATTGAAGCATTGGCTTGAAAGTGTGGAAGAGGCTTTGAACTGACTTGGCTCAGAGGAATAATTTATTTTCTAGCAAGTTTTAAGAAATTGTGTTCTGTTATATCAATTCATACAATTAAGAACATAACCCAGAGGTGATAATGTAGGTCATGTGACCAGTGACATGTTTCACAGGCTAAAACTACACTTATAAAAAATTTTAAAAAATGACTTTTAAAAGGACAAATATAATGTTATTGTTATTACAGATACATAGAAAATGGGAAATTATTTCATGTGAATCTCCTAAATCTGAAAAATTAGTATTAATATACATAATGAGATTGATTAACATGTAATGTGATCTTATGCTAGACTTACTCTAAGAGGAAATGTAGATTCAATTCAGTGCTAAGCAATGGGTTGTCAGGAGAGACACTGTTTTCATCTTCTTTTCAGTCTTCCGTATTAATAATTCATCCCTCCAACAGTGGTTTCTTTGTTAGCCATGGTCTCAGAGCAGAACTATGAGAAGGGGTCCCACTGTCTCTTGGTGCATGTGACATAGTAATAAGCACAGGAGTTTAAAACTTTATCCCCCGAAACGTGAGGTCGCTCGTTGCTGCCACAGTACTCGTTCTGGGTGACTTCAGCTTCATGTTGTCACTGTGTAACATGAATTCAGTCTGAAGAGTCTACATCCTCCCCTAGAAATCATCTATTGGCTCTTAGATAAGAAACTATAAGAAATTTTTTTCCCTTACATCTTCAATATTTTTTCAATAAGTAACTTGCATGAAGCAATCTTTTATGGAGTTCAGCAGAAGTTTGAAAAAAGTAATATTTAATTTAGTTGCCTTGGGTTTGAGCATTTTCTAGGAAAAGGAGAGCTGCTGTACATTTTGAGACATTGCCAATTGGAACATTCAATCAGCAAAGTTTAGTGAAGAAAGATTGGGCCCTAAAATTCATCTATTTGGACAAATTCCTGGCATTTATCTGGTCTGGTTGGCCATAGCACGCAGCACCTTTCCCAGGTATTTGGAGTTTCTCAATCATCTCACGTTATCAGAATCTCTCCTCTCTGCTTCTCTGTGGCACGAAGATCCTCACACTTCAGATGTCTTTGTTCATGGCAGCCTTCCCAGACATGTTATTGTCTTATTTGGTCACTCTCTTGCTCTCCAGCTCCTATACGTCTGACCACTCAACGCTTTTCTTGTTTAATGATATATCAAAAATTTTCACCACTTCTAGTTGCATAATGTCTCTTTCATTTAGACATTAAGATTTACAATAATCTCTTTACACAGAGTTTCTTCACAAACGTTTATGAAATTTAAGCAAAGTTCAAACTAAGATCTCTGTTAATCATTCCCAACCCATGTCCCAGTATTACTCACTTGATAATGTGAGCTGGTAGAAAGAGAGAACAGAACTCTAATTTCAATTTTCCACTCGTGTTTTATACTTTTAATATACTTTTGCCTGTACGGTTTCCTATGGATGACCAGCACAGGTATTTGAGATGGAAGCTGCAAACATTACAACCACTAGATGAAACCTGGAGAAACCAAGAAACAGTGAATCACATGGTCAGCAGGAACACCAGAAAACACATGCAAGATATCCTGATGAGGGAAGTCCTAGCTTTTCTGTTTTCCTCATCATACTGGGTTCTCTTACACTCATTATGTTTTCATATATCCAGGCGAGGAATGACCTGGAATACACGTATTTCTGTGGGGAGTGAACTGTGAGCCTCTGATCAGCACCTATTATGGGGAATTTCTCCAGACTCTTGTACTGAGGCATCGCAATCCCATTTTTACAAGGTGCACACCTCAGTGTTACAGGCCAGTGCATCAATAGCTTCAGGTAAATGCTTCAACTTGATCTAATCATCCTCTTCAGCGAAGATAATTTATTCTAAATTCACTTGAATCCTTGAAAGGAATGCTCTTTTTTTTTTTTTCAGATTAAGTCATCTGGCACAAATGAATGGATTTTTTTTTTTTTACAGAGCATGGTAAACTTGGAACAATTGATCTGCTGTTGTCATATAAATGGCAGCTTAGCTAAGTAAATATCAAAGTAAAAAAAGGAATGCTTTATTTTTAAAAGAAGAAGTTGTTTCGAATAGAGTTCTGTGGGACCAGTCCCCAGATGGGCGGGAACAACAGTTATAAGGTTGCATTACATTGTTCACAGCCTGATTCCTGAGTGGAGGGTAAGAATGAAAAAGTGGTTATCTGCCTGGTGTCAAACAGCAGAGAAGATCATCTGAAACAGAGCCTGTGATTGCCAGCGATTCCTTGTCCAGGGGAGTTTTAGAACCGTTCGTTTCCTTCAGTCTCCACAGATAGGTTGGCTATGTCAATCATTTCCAAGCAAGTCAAAGAGCACATATCGGGTCTGGGTGACTTGACCACACAAAATTGCATCCTTCTAAGAGTTCTATCTGCCACAAACAGGAGTGTAATTCTGAACAAATGCTTCATTTGACTCTTAAGTATATTGTAGTTTAGACAGCTCTTGATCAATGTATGCAGGGATCAATTACTATGAAAAGTAAGGCCAATTAGTCTTTCATATGTGGCAAAAATGGGTGTCTACGAGTACCTGAGTCTCATGTGATAGAGTTCTCTAGCTTCTGGCTTTGTCTTTAACCAAAGGTGTTGCTCGCCAACTTATTTTTCATTTATATTGTCTTGACTGGCCCCAAGAATTTTTTAAGGGAGCTAGTGGCATAGAACTAATCAACAGAAATGGTGTCTGGTTGAGTGGGATTTAAGAATAAAGGCTACATTTCAGGATCATGATTATGGCCTGAAGACTTAGAGTCATTGTGTACAGATGAGTCTCTTGCTGTGCCTCCCAAAACAGGAACGTGGCCTCTCATAAATCTAAGAGGCAAATCTGATCTTTTCTGTGAATATGGTGAAGCTTGAAGAGTGACGCCCAGTGTAGCTAGTTAAAGCTAGATCTTATCAACACTAAACAAGCATGCTACTCACCTCACAACGGATCCAAGTCAAAAGGCAGAGTGGACAGTTTGATGATGCCCAGGCATGTGTCGTTTTAGCAGTTAAGTTTGCATCCTAGTCCCCGGTCGTGGCAAAAGAGCAGTTGGTTTATGTCAAACAGCAGGACTTAAAATTCTGAGAGGTCACGGCCAATCCCTCTCCAGGTTCAAGTGCTTAAACTGCTGGCTCTGCTCTATTTAGAAATGTTTCGTATCCATCCAATTCACATAGGTTTTTAATTACACTTAGCACAAGAATATGAAATCTGTCATTCCCTATCTTTGTCTAGGTGTTAATCTATGGTAGACTTTCACTTGCATTTTGGACATCAATCTTTTCCTACCCGATACACGATGCGGTGCCCTCCACAGCTGATCCAGCTTCACAGAAGCACCTTCTGTTCCCACTTTCTCATTCAACCTGAAATTCACCTCTCACCCATGGAAGCTGCTTCCTGAAGTGGTGCCAACAGCAACAGTTTCCTTTCCCTCTGTGATCTTATCAGCTGCACTGGAGTGCAGCAGAATACAGCCATAGCTTTTTATCTTCTAGATGGTCTTAATTTTTATTCCTTCTCCCAACCTAAGACCATAAATCTCATGTCCTGAATATCATTCAGTCTCACTCCGTAATTGCTGATGATGCTTTTCCTGACCTTGTCTTGAACACAGTATCTATAGTCTCCCTGTCACATTCTTCCATATTAGCCACGACGTGATGGTGCCATTCAGTTTCCATGGGAGTTATCCTTAGGGACCTTTGGCCCTATTTTTTTTTAATTTTCCCCTCTATTCTAATTTCCATTTACTTATTTTTTGAACAGATACCATCTACTATCAGATCATGACCTTAAATTCAAGCATTCAGCTCTGTATTCACCAACTTTTAACTTTTTAACCAAACCTACCCATGCTCACCAGCCAATATTCACTGAGAATGTCCAGTGAATGATATCACTACAGCTGAATGATATCACTACCTTTCTCTGTCCATGATCCCTGGGGCTGGAATATCTACTTTGCTGCAACATCAAAATAATCTTTCCTCTCTGTTGTGTTCTCCTTAATACATTCCCCTTTCTTGCTGCATCGTATTCATGGAGCACAACTATAACCATTATTCACGGCACTCACTATTCTGTAACTGAATTTTTCTGAAAACAGTTGAGTCAACGAATGACCCTATCCTAAATTCTGGATCACTAACCTGAAGTGAGTCTATAATGAGACCTGACGGCTAATCTAGAATTTTCAAGTCCTCCATCCTCCCACACTCCTGTATTATTACCCACAACGTTTCCTTTCTTCTCAAGTTTTAAAAGGAGATTCTTCATCTCCAGTCTCAGGAAACTGACCTTTCTTCTCTCTCCAAAGTGAAAACATAAATCCTGTTCATGTATGCGTTGAGTGCTCAGACCTGAGAAATGTTCTCCCCTCCACCTCAGGTGCCTTTATTCTTGCTCTCTCTGATTTGAAGGTGTTGCTCTTACACTCTCCCTCTGTTTTGAGTAATGGTTCCTTCTCACCTTGCTGGTAAACCTTTATGGATCACGTCTATACTCACAAAGGCTGTGTTCTTTATCCAATATTAAAAATCTCTTTTACCTCCAACAACGTCCTCATTTTTCTCCTTTGCTTTGTGGATTGTGTATAAGGGTTCATTTACACTGATGCTCTCACATTTTTCTTACGCTCTTCCAACAAGGCTTTGCATTCTGAGCCAACTGAAGTAGCTCCTGTATAGGTCACCAAATCTCTCCACTTTTCAAAATCCACAGTGAGTCCATGGCCTGGCCATACTTGACCACAAATCTTCAGAATCACATACATACACACACACACACACACACACCTCTCATTCTACCTCATTTCTTATTTCATATATATATATATATATATATATATATATATATATATTTACCTCCTCTTCTGCTTTTTTTTTCCTGCCCAGTCCTGCAGTTATTCAGTCCCAAAGAACCACACAGAGGACTACATTAAGCATATACCTGGTCTATTAGATCAGGATTCTTATTAACTCTTACATCTTAAATTAGCCTAGAATTCTTGTCTGTGTTAGCCATATGACCAGGCACCTTTTATCAGTGAGACATTCTCATTTTGCTTCCTCTGTGTCTGGGTGACAACTGCAGACTGAACCTTTCCTCTTGCCAGAATTCTCCTATTCTGGTTGCCCCACCTGTACTTCCTACCTGGTTTCCCTGCCTATACTTCCTGCCTGTCTACTGGCCAATCAGCGTTTTATTAAATCAGTGCAACTGACTACTATTTACAGGGTACAAGACCATTGTCCACAGCACTCTTCTTCTTCATGTTGCACAGTTATGCCAAAGAATCCCTTTCTCTTTGTATGACACCATGGCTCTATAGTGTTACACTGCAGGGACTCATATTCCAGAGCTTGGCGTTTGCATTTCACCTGGCCGTCTTCAGGACAGATCGAATAGATCTGTTAAGTGTGAGACTGTCTGATCATTCCACTGCAATCCCTCTACCTGTCTCCATCTGAGCCTCTTTGATTCAACAACAGTATTTTACCAAAGACTGAGTGTTTTGTATGGGAAATAAATGTATGGGCTCCCAGGAGGTTAGAAAGCCCCAAATCAAAGATTCCCATTTGGTAAAGGCCTTATAGCTGCACCATAACATGTTTCAGACATCACACCATGTATAAACCAGGGAGAAAAAAAGGAAAGGAAGAGAGAAGAACTCACTCCTGAGTTGAGAAGTCACTATGCAAAAGCCTTCCATTCCCTGAGGAAGGACGATGTGAATGGTTGCCTTCTCTTCTGTTCCAGTGACTTCAGTCCAGTGATGGGCACAAGCATTCCAACCGCCACAGCTTCCTACCTATCTCTAAAAAGATGCATCTTAATAGGTTTATAAGCAGTCACTATTTATTTAATACCCATCCACTCTTATGTTACTCTAATGTCCCTTTATTTGTTTCTCTGTATGATGTTTCCTCCCAGTGCCCACATCCTTATTTCCCAGCCACCACCTTCAGCTTCTCAGTAGTCTCTCATCGCTGTAATGGAACCTCCCTCAATGCACTTCTTACCCTGTTGTTCACCGATGATTGCGTACTTGGTTGTTTTACATTATATTTAGAGCTTCTCCCTCCACTAAAACATAAGAATTAAAAGGACAAAGGCATCTATTTTTCTCACAGATATATCATCAACTTCTGAAACATTCTTGATGCGTGAAGGAGTGTATGAGGAAGATATGAGCCAGAGACTGATCACAAAATGCAGTTATCTGTTGTTTACCTCTTATTTGTAGCCTTTATTCTATATATATTGGAGAATTATATGTGGCTATTTGTGCTTATATAACTGTTTTAATGATGAAGAGTAGCTTGAGGTTTGTATAGAGATAGAAGTGTCTTAATTGTTAAGAAGTCAGTCTCAACAATGCCATTAGTTATCATTTCTGAGAAGGCCAGATTAGAAGGATTTGAAAGGAAATTGGAAATTTCTGTGGAAATCATTAAGATTAAAAACCTCTCAAAGGTCCCATATCTGGAACAGGTGTAAATGAAAGACTTTCAGGGTGTGGTGCATGGGCATTTTTCCACAACACTGGCCTAAACTTAGTTTGAGCAATTTTGGTATGGAATGTAAGGTCAGTGCATAAGCACATGATTTACAGTTACCTGGCCCATTGCAATATTCATAGACACGATGATGTGAAAGGGGTATATCTAATGAAGGCCCACCCTAGATAGCAAACTAAAGGTTACTAATGGCTTGCTACGTGTGTTCTGACAACAGCTTGCCAGGAGTTTATGAATAATTGGGGATGCTTGGGCTCCCTCTGTCCTCTTTTGTTTCCTTGTTGGAGGAGGTATAAAGTCATAGGAAACCTACAGACTTAACAGACAACCTAATGACGTTTATCCTGATGAATATATTTGGTGGTTCTCTGTGTAGAGTGGCTGCCTACAGAAGTGTGAGTAACTCAGCCAGAGCTAAGTCCCTGAAGCCTCCTCCTCTAGAGTGTATGAAAGCTCACAAAATGTTACTGCCCTGTTGAGCCTTCACACACATGCCTGTATGAGCTATCACTGTGAAGGGGGGCATGGTTGGGAAAGGTGGGAGTTCTAACTAGAATCTCACTTGAAGTTTGAATGACTGACACTCTTCCGAGGAAGGATTATTACCAGGTCTAGTCTCCAGTGGGTCTCTGATTCATGAATACATGATGGTGACAGTCACATCCAACCCTGAAGAAAATGACACCAGCATCCTTCCTTTATTTTAGCAGACCCTTCTGTTTGTACACAGTAAACACATTTTCCCAGGTGCCATTGTGATGCTCTCTGCCATCTTCTTTACCTTTCTAGACTTTAGTTTTCTCCGTTCTGGGCTCCAACATCTTTTGCTGTAGCTCCCCAAACTATAAAGTGTACAAAGCAGCAGATTGTTCATGTTCAAGTTCCCAAAGAAAGGTACAGTTTCCCCCTGTTCGTAAAGCAAATATTGTCTTCCCTTTACTGAGACTCTGCTCTGGGCTAGTGCTTTCATGTATTATTTCATTACATTCCTTACTGGCAAGAATATTATTATTACCACACTATTTTAAAGAAAAGATACAGAGCCTTAAAGCTGTTTGTCTTCTTCAATTATCACATACGTAAAGGGTAAGGAATTCAGCACCAGACTTCAAGTAGTTTAGACAGTTTTCAGTTACTCACAGCTCTTTGCTTTTTAAATGAATAATCCAATTCAGAATGTTGGAGAGAAATGACCACAGCCTATACGTCTGTGGGACCAAGCAATTCTAAACCAAGATGACCACTTCCTCTGGTTTTATTAAAGTTGTACACTAAATAGGAGAAGTTGGAAGTTCCTTAGCGTGGAAATGTATCATCAACTGTAACATAGGTGGTATAATGGGCAAGCTACCTACTTCATAGAATTAGCATAAACATGTTTTCCTTTTTTTGGATTGAGGAAATGAGATCTAAAGCAAAAAAAGAACAGGAAATTATATCTGTAAGAATTTTAACTTCAGCTTCCAAACTCTACTTTCTTACTGGATGAAAAAGAATAGGAGATGAAGCTATGCCTCATATTTTCAAGTCTATGTTTAATAAAATCAAATGGAATTCTGCCAAATGGGTGAGTGGGAGTCAGATGTATAATTAAACTCCCTTCTGGAATACATGCCACTCAGAGATCAAATGGGTAGCATCAAATCGGTCCTTCCAAATCTGATCTTGTGACTCATGGAAAGCTAGCAACGATTGTTTGTTTTCACCATGGAATTATGTAGAATTATGTTTTTAGAGTAAATCTTTAACTCATTAAACAAATCTGAGCACAAATTTAGAGAAAACGAAAAAGAATAAATCACTGTATAAAGATTGGATAAGCCATCACCCTCTCGCTCAGTTCTTTCAGATTTAATATAATATATAAGATACCCCAGGTTGTCTTGCAAAGATCTCATCCAATAATGGTTTATAATAAGTGCATGGCTATAGTGGGTGATGAATGACATTTTGTATGAAAACACTGGATATTTGAGTGTGCCCTTTTATGACATCTAAGGAAAGAGGGGAACATGATGAAATGTACAGCCTGAATGAGAACAGCTGAAACCTGGCCTCGTCTTTAAATACCATCCTATACAGGCAGCTTGCCCTGCTAGGAAGAGGTAAATAACACTTCAACTATTGGAAAACAAAACAAAATTTTGTAAAACAGTCTTCTCCATTCTGAAGTCCCAAGGAGACACTACTTTAAATAAAATCATATTTATGGTGATTATTACAACTCATTAGATAGCATTAAGTTGCTATTCTCAGGATCAATGTACTAAAAGTATATTATTTTGAATACTCTGCATGTTGGTGGCATTTCTTATTTTTTTAAATGGAAATCACTTTTTTACATGCAACGAAGAGTCTCTTCTTCTCTGCATCAAAGTGGCAGGTTGCAATTGATCTTTCCCAGTACAGTTAACGAGCAGAAGCAAATCCCCTGGGCCCCTCAGGAGCCAAGGCTGCTCAGTTGTTTAAAATTCCATGTGGATGCAGGGATTTGTCTAGTTCTCTTTATATGGGAAATCACAGAGACATTTCTTTATTCTGAATCTGGTTTTATTAGTTGCTTTTCGCACTGCTGTGCCAAACAGCCAAGATCTACTTAAGGC
This sequence comes from Microtus ochrogaster, assembly GCF_000317375.1. NCBI lineage: Eukaryota > Metazoa > Chordata > Mammalia > Rodentia > Cricetidae > Microtus > Microtus ochrogaster. Next base: position 44,863,045 of record NC_022022.1, on the reverse strand, counting down.
AGAAAGGGTTTATTTCTGCCCAGTTTGAGGGCACAGCCCCTCATGGCAGGAGACCCAGAGAGAGATATGCATTGGCATTCAGCTCCTGTTTTCGTCTTTATTCATCTAAGGATACAGACCTTGGAAGAGTGCAGAACAGGGAATAGTGCTGTCCATACTTAGGGTCAGTGTCCCACCTCTCCCTCTGACACATCTCTAGGGTTATCTCCTCCTTGATTCCAGATCCTGTCAGTCATTTCACTGATCGCCGTTTGTTCTTTCGAGAGAACAGATTCTCATGGCTACCTGTTGCTCCAGATTAAAGTAGATGGTACTGATCTAAGGGAGTGATGGTGAAAGCCTCCTATGACAGACACAGGTTTTATCAAGTGCATTGTTTCTTGGAGAAGGGGGACACATTGGGTCACTATGATCCTGGAGTCATTCAGTGAGTGCTGTCTATGCTGGGACACTTTCTACTTTAGTATGCTAAGACTTGGACGTCCTTGAACTTTCAATGACAAAAGCACCTGTCTAATGGCCCATGCAGGTTTGCTGAATGCCGAGCACATTTGTTAGAATTCTTTCGGTTGAAGTCTTTGGATGCTTACAGGTTCTTACAGAAGAACCTCATTTTGGAAGCAGAGGACTCTGGGTGTCTCCTGGTGATGACTTTTACACAAGGAAAGGCCATTTCTGGTAGTGAGCAATTGTCATAATGCAGGTGTGTGTGTGTGTGTGTGTGTGTGTGTGTGTGTGTGTGTATACACGCTTGTATGTGTGTGTGTCTGTGTGTGGAAGCTTCCTGTACCAGTCATGTAGTTCTGACTTTTACCTCTGGATACAGGAAAGAAGCAGAGTGCAGTTAGGTGTGAGAAATAAGTCTACCATCCACAAATACTTCATTACTGCCATGGGCTTGATGAGGCCAGCCCCCCAAGTTCCGCCCAATTAAGCTGTGTCTATGTACATTGTCTTATGAAGGAAGTCTGGCAGTGTTTAAATTTGTTATTTGTGATTACATATTTGTAATCATGAGCATTTTGTTTTCTTCAGTAACATAAATATTTACACAAGGGTAAGTGAACTGTGAGCACATTCATTATGGTGGCACTGGATTCATTAAGCAGGAAGAGTAATTTATTTTTATTTGTGTATTTCTGTTTCTTGAGACCGAGTTTTGTTGTTTATCCCTATTTGACCTGGATCACTATGTAGGTAAGGCTAGGCTTGAACTTTCTGTAGTCCTCCTGCCTCAGCCTCCAGAGCATTGGGGTAAGAGGCTTCTACCTCCATACCATGTGAGTTAGAGGACTTAAGAGCACGTATTTTCTGTTGTGATCAAAAGGAATGCATTTGGGCCACCTTTAAATAATTATTGAAGATTGTAATTTTATTCATTTAAAATAATTGTATTATTATGTGTGTATGGAGGAGGTATGTGTACGGGTGCTCAGAGAGACCAGACAAGGGTGGCCAGGGCCCCAGGAGGTACAGACGATCGACTATAACATATCAAGTGTCACAAGAGGCAGATGACATGCATGTATGTTGGACTGTGATGAACTTATTCTCAGCTTTGTCACCATGGCACTTCCTGGGAAAGCCATGAGTTCATGAGAAAAGTCTCAGTTGGCATCATTTAGCACCAGAGGAATGTACGCCACTATCTTTCAGCCTGGGTCATTGGTGTAGGAGTTCCTTCTGTTTGTGTGCTAATGAATAAAGAAACTGATTCGGCCTAGCTGATAGGACAGAACTTAGGTAGGTAGGAAAGGGAGATCTAAATGCTGGAAGGAAGAAAGGTGAAATAGAAAGAACGCCATGAAGCCTACAGAGATTGTCATGCTAACTGTTTCATGGTAAGCCACTGCCCTGGTGGGCAGGGCAAACAAGCAGGCCCTCTCCCTGCAACAGGTCATGACCTCTGAGACCATGCTGACCTCCCCTGCACCTCTGACATAGCCTCATGCTTCCTCCCAGAACACCAGTCCTTCTCAATCCTTGTTATTCTTTTTTTTTTTCTTAATTTTTTTTTTATTAAGAAAGAAAAAAAAATTTTCCGCCTCCCCCCAGCCTCCCACTCCTCCCACCCTCCCCCCCCCCCACTCCCCCTCCCTCTCAAGTCTGAAGAGCAGTCAGGGTTCCCTGCCCTGTGGAAAGTCCAAAGTCCTCCCCCCTCCATCCTGGTCTAGGAAGGTGAACATCCAAACTGGCTAGGCCCCCACAAAGCCAGAGCTAGAAGTAGGATCAAAACCCAGTGCCATTGTCCTTGGCTTCTCAGCAGCCCTCATTGTCCGTCATATTCAGAGAGTCCGGGTGAAAATATGGGAAAACAATCAGGAACCAAAAGTGCAAGCATAAACAGCAGAATACAAGAGATGGAAGAGTCCCAAGGGCTGAAAGTACAATAGAGGAAATAGACTCATCAGTCAAAAGAAAACGTTAAATTTAACAAAAGCTTAACACAAAATATCCAGGAAATAAAGGACACCGTGAAAAGACCAAACCTAAGAATAATAGGGATAGAATAAGGATAAGAAGTTCAACTCAAAAGCACAGAAAATATATTCAACAAAGTTATAGAAGAAAACTTTCCCAACCTAAAGAAAGATACCCCTATGAAGATATAAGAAGCTTACAGAACACAAAATAGACTGGACCAAAAAAAAAAAATCCCTCACTTCATAATAATCTAAACACTAAACATACAGAATAAAGATTATTTAGAGATTCAAAGGAAAAAGGCCAAGTAACATATAAAGGTACACCTATCAGAATTATACCTGACTTCTCAGTGGAAACAATGAAAGCCAGAGGGTCCTGGTCAAGCATGTGCAGACATTAAGAGACTACAGATGCCAGTCTAGATTACTATACCCAGAAAAATTTCCAGTCACCATAGACAGACAAAACAAGATATTCCATGACAACCAGATTTAACCAATGCCTAGCCACAAACCCAGCCCTACAACAAAGTACTAGAAGGAAAACTCCAACCCAAGGAAGTTAGCTACATCCACAAAAACAGGCAATAGATGATCTCACAGCAGCAAATCACAAATAAGGAAAGACACTGACAATAACATTACCAACAATAAAAATTACAGTAGCAGGAACTAGCAATCACTGGTCATTAATATCCCTTAATATAAATAGACTCAACTCACCTATAAAAAAGACTGGCTAACAGATTGGATATGAAAACAGAATCCTTGTTATTCTTATTGCTTCCCTTTTGTGTCTGTCTGGGGTTTGCTTGGCTTTGAGGTTCTCTGTAGCATAAGTCAATGTCGCAAATTCCAGCAGCACTGTATTTCATTTTACCAAACTTTAGAAATTACAGTATGTACAAAAATTTTAGTGTAAATTAAAATTTTAATTTTAACATTAATTAAATTAATTACATTAATTTTAGTGCAAATTAAAAAACACTTAAATTCTCACCATGAAGCAATAACCAGTGCATGTCTCCATAGATATGCATATTTAAGCCAGTGCGTGCTCCCTGTGTGTACTGCAGACTGAGCCACACCTGGCTCGTGTTTTAACATTGCCGACGAGATGGAGAACGCATGCTCCCACACCACCGTTGCTGTGCATCTGACTTTCCCTAAGGGCTGTAAAAATGTCTGAAAGTAAATATGTACTTCAGTCTGAGAAACTTGTCTTTAATGAATCTGATGCTATGCAAGGCTATTTTTAGAAAGTGCTCCAGGTATTTCTATCTATTTACAAAAAATGGAGTCTATACTATAGAACATTCTCATTTTCATGAGTATTTTATTTGGAAATAAGGTGGTTGTCACATACACTCAGATCCTTTCACCCTACTGTTCACTGTGAAATGACATTGTCTTCTACAAAAGTTCATTCCTAAGAATTGTGAAATGAGTTACAAAAAGAGCAAATTGTAGATACGTTGCTCATGCTCAATAATAAATAACATTTGCATAATAACAATACAGGCAAGCATATTACACACATACATACACACAGAGCATGGGAGAGAGGCAGACATACAGACATGTGCACATGCGCAAATCAGAAGTTGGAAAAGTAGGAGTGGTTCCCAGGAATAAAGATTTCCAATAGAAATTAGGGCTATCAGACAGGGTAGCATGCTCGTGTGTGTGCACACACATGCACAAACACACACACACACACACACACACACACACACACACACACACACACAGATAGTCTGAAACTGTCAAAGAATTGAAATAACCATGTTTCATCCAGGTTGATGAGATTTGTTGGACCACACTCATTGTTCTTGCTGTCTTGAATGAATATGTGGCTGTGTGGTACATTGGCCACTGGTTGGACACATTTGTGTCAGTTCATCACAATTTCTATAAAATATTGAACTGCAGCTTTAATTCTTTGCTCCTTCCATATTTGGAATTAAGTCCATGGCTTTTTTTTTTAATCAGCATTTTAAAATTTCCATTACTGAGTATGCTGACCTTTTTTTTCTTCAAATTGGCAGACTTTGTTTGCTTAGAGGACACTACAATTAAGAAAATACCCCCAGTAAGATGGGTTTCTAGGCAAGTCTGTGGGATTTTTTTCTTTTTTATTGAGCTTTATATTTTTCTCTGCTCCCTTCCCCTTCTATCTTTTCGCATGGTCTCCATGTTCCCAATTTATTCAGTAGATCTTGTCTTTTTCCACTTTCTATGTATATTAGACCCATGTATGTATCTTTAAGAGACCTCTTTTTTGTCTAGGTTCTTTGGAATTGTGAATCGTAGCCTGGTTTTTCTTTGTTTTATGTCTAAAATCAGATTTTTCTTAATTAATTATTGATTTAGGAGGGTCCAGCTCCATGTAGCTGGTGGCTACTTCTGGGTCATTGATCCTGGATTGTTTAAGAGAGCAGGTTGAGCAAGCCATGATGAGCAAACCAGTAAGCAGTGGTCCTCCATGGCCTTTGCTTCAGTTCTTGACCCAAGGCTCCTGCCTTGACTTCTCTCAGTGATGGTGTATGACCTGAGCACTGTAAGATATAATAAACTGTTTCCTCAAGTTGTTCTTAGTGATTGTGTTTATAACATCAACAGAAAACTATGACAGAAATTGATGTCTGGTCATGGTATATTATTATGACAGATTTCGCCATGTTTAGGAAGGGTCTTGGAAGGACTCTGAAGATTTGGGCTGAGATTAAACCAGTAAGCAGCTATCTTCCATGGTGTCTACACAGCTCCTTTCTCCAGGTTCCTGCCTTGAGTTCCTACCCTGACTTCCTTTAGTGATGGAGTCTGACCTGAGATTTTAAAGATGAAATGAACCCTTTCCTCCCTAATTTACTTTTGGTCACCCTCTTTATCACAAAAGTAGACACTAAACAAAAACATGGAAGGAAGAGGAGAAGATGCTCTGAGCCGTGGACAGGTATGTTGCTTTAGCCAATAGGATGTCAGTAAACATAGATAAGCAAAGGCTTTAGGTCTGTGGATGTGGGATTCAAGTGGAGTGGATTGCAATCACCCTAAAAGTAAAACAAAGGGTTAGTAGTCTATATGATAGTCAGCAGAGCCTGATGTGTCCTGTTTCTTCTCTCCCAACTCTGGGCCTTTTAATAGTTTTTCTGTTTGTTTTGTTTTAGTATTCTCTCGTCCATTACTGCTGCTTTTAGCCGTATTTGTCTAACGCAGCAATATATATTCTTTCTTTTACTTTAAGGGGCAAGTCCTATTGTCCTTATTTTCATCAGAAAATGCTTAAGGTCCTGAAAAAATTGTAATTTTGGATTTGTATGCCACTTTCTTGAGCCCTTAAACCTTGCACTGTAGGGACAGAATCCTTGTGAGATCTTTTAGGGCTTTTCAGAAAGTGATAACTTGTCATGACTTTTCTCTGTTGCCATTAGAAAACCTTCCAAGTTAGAAGTAACTTGAAGGAATTAAAAAATACCTGGAGGGTGAGCTTGCATCTGCAGATAAACCTAGCTTACCCAAGTGATGTGGAAGGGTTGGTTTATGATGACCTGTGAACTAATAAAAAACTAAAATAAATATTACAACCATTTCCACTTTGTGGATTTTGTTGGATATCATCAATATAGAAAGGTTATATAATACATGTTTCTTCAGTATCATGTTTATATGATCTGATTTTTTTTAGGAGGCTGCTTGTTTATTTCCTGGCCACCCAGACTCCCCAAAGAACCTGCTGGCAAGGTTCTGGTGTGTCTGTCTCTGGTGGCAGCTCCATGACTTCTCCCTGCCTCGGCCTCCTTTCTTCCAGCATTCAGTTTAGTTTGCCCCACCTCACTCTAATCTACCCTATCACAGTCCTAAGACAGTTTCTTTATTAACCAATGGATTTCACAGCATACAGAGGGGAATCCCACATCACCTGATGATCTGTTTGCCTTTATATTGTTGATCATTTTAACTCTCTTCTCTTTAGTTAAATGTAAGTATGGCTTCACAACATTCTCAGTTTTGTCTCTTTATAATGAGTAACTGTTCCCTGGACAGTCTTTTTTATTCTCATTATATCAATGGCATGTACATCAATAACTTAAGAAGTTACACATCAGTGGCCTTTATGTTTAAGAATACATCAAGACAGCAGTTCAACCACCTTGAAGTTTAACTCACTAATATTTCTCTCCAACATGCTAATTCTTATGAGTTTCCCATACTGAACAATGTACTTCAAATGTAAGTTCTAGTCAAAAAACATTAAAAAGCCAAGCACAGTGTCTGAGAATTATCACCACAGTCTTGACAGGTAGAGGCAGGAGGATCGGGAGTTCTAATCTAGCCTTGAGATTATTCCTTAAACAAACAAGAATGTGAACAATTAAGTAAGGAAAAAAAAGAAAATTAAACTTTCACTTCTTTAATTTTAAGAGACAATTGGGACATGGAATAATTTGGAAATGTATATACACAATGCATTTACCAGTTGTTCCTTGTCTTGAGATGATCTTGAATATCTGAATTTGCTCTTACAATTTTTCACAAATTTTTTTCTAAGTTTCTGTTCTTTGTGTGCCTGACAAGATCTGATGTGGTGCTGGCAAGTGGAGGATTTCCAGTGGATGTTTGCCCTGTGAGCATATTCAGAAGGTAACCTTTCTTATCTCTTGCCCATCTCTGTCAACATGATTCTTCATTGCAAATATTCTCTCACATTCCTGTCTATTCATTTTGTCTTTTGGCCTGCTTTGTTTAACAAAGTTAAACTGTACATTTGGACCTAGTCATTGTGCCTGGTTCAATAGCAGGAGAAACCCGCTTAACACAATCCTGCTAGAAATTGGCAGAATGACCAAGGATAAAGAACATGGCATTTATTTCCAGTTTCTCTGCCTCGCAGTTGGAAGGGAGCCCATTATACTTCTTCACCAAAGAGATATTCAAGGTTTAACAAAGAGAGTAATTTAATATAAAACTGGAGTACAAGAGAAATGGTAATCAATTTTATTAGATTACAGAGTGGGGCTCATTGTGACTACTGTTCTTCCTGTTTATTGAAGTTGTATTGCCAAATGATGACCCAATTATATCTCATTTGCCAGATGGCTAATTGTAGGAAGAACAAAGAGATTTGCAGTTATTACAAATATTGCCTTTTGATAGTAAAACATTTTCCAGAATCACTAATTTATCTTTTAGAATAACACTTTTCACCTCATAACTTCAAGAATCTTCTGGGTATTTCTGTTAAGAAAGTCCTTATCCTAAAAGAATGACAGAAGTATAAGGACTTAAAAAGCATAGGTGTTGGTGGGATGACCAGCGATTTGTTACAGTGCATTTTTATTTTTCTTGTTGGACCTCACTAGGTTTTAGGAAACAGGTGTAACATGGCCTCCAGATGCTGTCCCAACTGCATCTTCTCTTCACTCTTTTCTCTCTGTCATTGTCAGTTTTGTGTATATACTGAATTTGGGGAGTTTTAATACACAGTATTGTCTCTTAGTCCTCTTTCTTCTGAAGAAATCCATTTTCTTCTTTCCAACAAGGTCCTTCTCTTTTGATTTCTTTTTAATATTCTTTTGGACACACTATGGTTGTCCGCTGTGGTTGTTCTCATGAGCATTCATGCAGAGTCCTTCTCCTGGAACACGGACAGCTTAGCAATGAAGAAAACTAAACGCCTCTAACCAGCATCCATTATCTGCTAATGCTGACCTGGTGAGGACTAGGTCTCATGATGGCCTCTCACATGGGGTGAATTGTGGTGATGGGTCCTGTTTCGAGCAGGTTCTACGCCAATATTCACAGAGGCAGTGAGCTCCTAAGGGCAATGCCTGTGTCATATCAGAAGACAAAGCCCCAAGCACCATGATGAAGGTACTACAGGTGCAAAATCATAGCAAACCCTCCCACACCCTTATGACAAAGACACTACTAAGATACTTTTTCATCATGGCATGTAGAGTTTAATTGGTTCCACCAAATTCAAATCCACTTCTATCTTAACCTAAAGGCAAAGACATACTGAGATCTTTGTGACCCTCACAAACTTAGGTTGCTTCCTAGTCCCCATTGGTATAATTAAAAAAAAAACAGTGAAAGAGAGAGTCACACATTACAACAGTGCTCACATGGGAGATTTATTGAAAGAGGAGAAGGGACAGAAAAGGAGGCAGAGAAGGTGGCAGAGAGGGGGCAGTTATCAGTCTGTGGGGACAAGAGTAACAGAGGAGAGAGAGATTGGAGGTGAGCAGGGCCCACTATTTTTTAAGGGAACATAAGGGTACGGTCCTGTCAGGACCCTACAGAAAGGTCAATAGAGACACCTGAATGCTAATACCCCCAAACAGATTGACAAAATTTTAAGCAAAACAATGAAAAATTCAAAATGGATTTACTTAGGACTTTTCGATTTGTTATGTATACTCTTTCATAATTGCATGTATAAAAGGCACACGGTCTACTCTCACCTGTCACCCTTTCTTATCTTTTTCCCATCTATGTCTACGTGATTCTTCTGTACAAGTATTTTCTCCCATTCCCATCATTTTGTCTTCTGGTCTGCTGTGTTTAAGAAGTGCTGTTAGTTAAACGGCAGGTTTGGACATAACTGTTGTGCCTGGTTTGCTCCATAGTAGGTACTTAGCTGAAGACAATGTCTTCTCCGTGCCAAGAATTCTTTCCAATAAAGTCTTTATATGTCTTGATAAAACTTATGTCACAGTTTTTATGAAACAAAGCATCTTTCCAGGAATGATTTAATGGTTCTACTTAGCTCATTCCTGGAGTAGATAGGCACCTGGCTGAACTCTGGTCGAATCTGGCTATAGTCCAGAGTCTCTGTCACTCTGAAAAATGCCTCCTTCTTAGCCTCATGCATACACATCCTAGAGAGAGCCAATTGTCATTCAGGAATCAAACAGCAAAATACAATGCCAGTAGAATTTCATTTGGAAAATGTCTTATAAAATTTATTCGAAGATTATATTCATACAACAAGATTATATTCATTGCAACAAGAAATTAAGAAAAGAGGAAGAAAACAAGTTGATCATCTGCACTCATTGAATCTGTACTCTACGCAAGGGACCAGGCTTTGTGTATTTTCACTTTCTGAAAAGGTTGGCTAGACCTCATGTCAGTATGCGTTTGTTGATCACAGGCAAAATCCTTGGCAATCAAGTCACAATTTGCAGGTACTGATTGATGCTCCATGATGCCCACCTATTATCCCTCTCACATTTCAATGCATCAGAAGAAAATGTCTTCAGCTCATTCTACTCATTAGGTTTCAACGTTGATCTTATCTGGACTATGTTGTAGTGCTTGATACAGTCACCTTAATTGTGAAATGAATTGCTTCGTCATGTATTTAATAAAGAGCAGAATTGGCTTTCATAACCACTACTCTCTTGTTACCAATCAGCTATTTGCATAATCACAGGGGAAACCATATCCTTGTTCCCTGTGCGACAGAGTAACAAACATAAATTTAATTGCCCTACTAGGCACGGGAGTCATAATCTTTATACAACACTTAGTGTTTTCATTACTTACCAATTCACTTATAATTATTATGCACTCACAGAACTTAAAAAACTAGCAAACAGTCCGTCTTTCATTTTGGATTCTGCAGAGATAAACAATGCTAAACATGCTGGGCAGAATACATTAATTCACATTGTTGTACACAGTGGATATTCAAGGGAACTGGGAAAGGAAGGTGAGCATAGCAAGAACTTTTCTGAGGAATGTTAGATAAATAAGCATATTTATTGATCATTTGAGGCTCTGGAAGTCTACGATGACTAAAAGGACAGCTGCATTTCTTAATCTCAGGAGGCTTATAAACTATCCAGGGAAACAACAGAACAAAGCATCTTCTTGTTAAGATGTGAGATGGGTGGGAGTTCCCAGACGTGACTCGCAGACTGCTCTAGGTAGTACATGGTGGATACACAGTAGAACATGGGATATTTGAGCAGTCCAGTTTCACTCAAGGTAACTCATTGTTGGCTGTGATCTCACCAGCAAAATGTTTGTAACTTCCAAAAAAGCGAATATAAATGCACTTGAGACGGATGCTTTGGGAGAAAGTAACATCTTTCTTCCAAGGTATTTAACAACTAGAGAGAATAAAGCTTGCAGTTATCTTCGATGGGAGAATGAGAAGTATGTCAACAGAGACTGGAGGCAGTGGAAGTAATATTCTGTGCTAAGATGGAGCTATGCACATGGTGACTAGTAAGAAATACCTGGTACATTCAGGAAGGTAAAAGTGGTCCAGCGTGCCAGAGAGGTGAAGTTTAAGAATGATTTTATGGAAGCCTGAATGTCCAGATAGCAAATAGATGGGCTTCTGCACCAAGCTGAATTTGTTTCTTTGTTCTTTTATTTTGTTTTATTTGGAGGAGAGGTGGGACACATCCAGATTTGAATTGAAAACTTATCACTTACTTCCATGTCTACTACAGTCTTTGTAAAGACTATAGGTTCTTTTCTACCCTCCACCTGGGTACGTTCCTGAGAAAGTGCATGTGAACACGGAGAAGTATTTGCTTGTCACAGAAGCCATGGACATGGTAAGAAGTAGAGTGATGTGTGTTACTGCTCAACTTGGAAACGTATGGAAAGCTACTGAAACTTCATAGGTTTATTCCAAAATAATGCTCAGAATATTTCTAACTGCTCAGCTGTCTTTGAGAGCATCAGGTATCGGTGAGGCAAACAATAGTGATGTCAAGCCATCCCATGACCATCATTGAAAAACATGATCATGAGGGTAGGGTAGAGTGTAGTGGTGGTAGAGGGTTTGTTGAGCATGTCCAGGGCTCTCTCTCTCTCTCTCTCTCTCTCTCTCTCTCTCTCTCTCTCTCTCTCTCTCCCCCTCCCCCACACAGATTCACACAAAAGAGCAAAAGAGGATGTGGAACAAGGTGTGGAGGAAAGGAGGAGGAAGACAAGAGAAAATTAAAGGCAGCAATAGGAGGAGGAAGATGAGGAAGAGGAGGAGGAAGAGTTAGAGAAGGGTGATGATATTCTGGTCAAATCAGAAGAAAAGCCTGCACTTTCTGGCTACAGTGTGTAAAGCATTTGTCAGTAGATCAGTACAGTAGTCATTATGTAATCCACCTAATTGTACATAAGGAGACATGTGGTTTTTATGTGATGGTCTGTGCTTGTCAGATCTCCACCTCCCTTCTTGTCATTAACCAAGAGTGTCCCTATGCTTAGTCAGTGACCCATTGCCCTGCTCAATGAACAATCCTGCCTTCTCATTGACTAATGGAGCTGCAGCTGACAAGCGTTACCTTTGGGTCAGAGTGGACTTGGGTAATTGTCTTGGAATCAGCTGCTACAGGATTTTGACCCTGGCGGGATGATTTCCTTTCTCAGTGGAATGGGAATGGTCAAGTTCTTCCTTCCTCCATTCTGTTTTTCCTTCTTTCATCTATTCCACCACCCAGCAATCAGTATCCAGGATTATTAAAGAATTAGATGCTCCATTCAGTATGTGCACAGCTATTTAAGGTGACAAAGCTGTAGTTAAAAGCATAATCCATGACTAACAAATGTAGCTAGACCAGTAAGTCCATTAAAATCAAGCCCGTGAAGGTTTTGCTGGACTTTAGCTCCCAACTGCAGATTTTCATCCCACTCTGCGCCTGATTATTTACATTAAAACAGGCATTTTATTCTGCCCAAAGTATAAGGAATCAGATTAAAATGGCAAGAGTAAGGTAATTTAGCTCTTCAAATATAATCTTTAAATGAGAATGAAATCTTGTTGGCTTTATACCTTGCATTTTACACTAGATGTTGAATTGGATTTAGGTATTTGTTCTTTAGACATATGTTAGGGAGGAAATTAGGAGCAGTTGATTGAGCTCTGCTGTCTTTTAAGTCACTCCCTAATCACGATCCACTGTGGGACAAATGAGGGGAGATTAAATAATTCACAAACTATGCTTTGAGTAGTACATTGTGCACAAAGAGCAGAACTATTTTATTCATTTCATGTAAGAGATTTTTGAAGTATATTTCTTAAAGAAAATAAAATATTAACAAGAAATACAGTGGGTTACTGAACACGTTTATTCTAACGTCACAGATATTTCTCTAGAGTTACTTAAAGGTCACGTTCACCAAGTAGACACCTTTGTTCTCTTTATCTTGATCTTCTCTCTAAGCAGTCGCTTTTCTGGTTAAATTGGAAGCTTTCCTCTTCACCGCCATCTCTCCTTATGCCCCAATTTGTGCAGAGTCTTGGCTTCCTGCCCACCATTTCTCCTTATGCCCCTAGTGGATGCAGAATCTTGGATTCCTGCACGTTCCTCTATGCACCACTTGTCATAGATGTAGTTTTGAGAAATTTCATATGACTGTGGTTGACAAAGGTCCGAGTGTGGTAAGAGGAGTGGGGTGGATCTCATGATTTCATACCCTATTCCATACCAGCAACACATGCCAGCAAATATGCCTTACTGGGTACATGGGGATCTGCCGTCTTTGGGCACTTCTTCCCATGGATAGTTCAAAATCTTCATTCTAACACTTGCATTGTACATAGGGGACTTTTTTTCCTGTGACATAAAAATCCACATATCCTGTCTTTTGTACTTGTCAGATAGCAACTTCTCAGTTAATTGTCTTGGAATCAACTGCCATGTGTTGATTCTATCTCATACCATATTTTAAACTCTTATTTTTCTTATATATTTATTATTCAGGGGACTGTACGTGCGTGCAGGTCAGAGAACAGCTCTCAGGTGCTGATTTTCTCCCTCCACCATGTGGGTTCCTGAGATCAAATGCAGAACCTCAAGCTTGTCAGTGAGCACTTTTATTCCCTGAATTGTCTAGATGTACCAACCAATCCCACTTTTAAGTCAAGAATGTTAAATAATGTTGCAGTAGCTTTACTGACTTATTGCTATTTTGGATGGTTTTGTACTCAATATTCCTTGAGCAAAAGTGTGTTCAAAGATGCAACCACAGTCCAGCTTCTTGAAACTCATTAGCCTTGGAGAGATCTGTTGGTTTTCGCTATTCATAAAATTCCTGTATACTTATAATAATTGAAAGAAACTGTAAGCAGTTATCAAACTCATGTATAGGGCTATTTGTGTCTTGCTGATTTATAATATGGTTGGAAATGTGTCTATTTCCTTTCTGGAAATTTTAAGTATCACTTGGTGGAAATTTAAAATAAACTAGTTCATAAATGTGCTATTTTTTTGTTTGAATTCTATATAGTTATGAGAAGAGTCACATTGATGTTTTCCTTTCCTCTTACTTCTCAGTGGCTATTCCTAAGTATCAAACTACATTTATTCTGTTCGTATGTGTGTGACCTACACAAAATGTACATTTTTTAAGTGTTTAAATCCTACCTTCATATTTGCTCTTCTTGGTTAATGAGACATAATCTGGACATGTACATGCAAAGGAAGCCTGTCCAATAAAGCCCTGAATTTTTCCTAATTAAATATTCTTTAATTTTTAACCCATTTTAGAGTTATGACACACACACCCCCATAGTCTTCTTACATGTGTGTTGAGAAATAAAACTTGCAAGCTTGAAGACAGACTGGATTGTCTGAGTCAGCCAATATAATATCTCCCAGCCTGGGAAAAACAAAAGAAAACAAAGTCAGGTTTCATTTCATTTAGACAAAATTCAGGGCTACATTTGTTACAAAGTGACAACGTATGAGTCCAAAAAGACATTTTATCATCACCATCCTAAAAACTGTCAGTTTCCTTGTGGCATGATGAGCCTCAAAACTCAATTTAAACTTGGAATTTCTAGATGCAAGGCAAGTACAGGGTGGAGGAAATGCGGAGACAAGGATGGGTGGGTCGCGGTTTAGTAGGTAGAGGGCCTGCCTAACGTTCACAAGGCTCTGTGTTCAATCCGTCACCCCTAGGAAGCAGGTCTGATGGCATATGCTCAGCACTGGGAGATATGGGCTCAGCGATCAGACGATCGACATTATGTTGAACTCTTAGCTACATATCAAGTTCAGAACCGGCTTAAGGTATATGAGACCGTGTCTCCAAACAGTAAAGAAAGCATCGAGAGATGGGCCCATTGCATAGTCATGTTTGTATACTCACTGTTCTATAAATACGGACAGTTTATTAATATGCACAATTACATAACTTACATGTGTTAATGATTGATTATTATCATTGCTAAAGTCCCTTCAGCTTCTGTGTCACTGGGACAAACACATCTCATATAATCCCATTGCTCGTTTATTATAAACCTCTTCATTTAATTCTTCAGTGCAAAGTGGGAAACCAGTGGCTCCCTTTCACAGGCTCCAGAGAGGGAAGAATAAAGGTGTGAGTGGTGAAGTAGCTCAGTAGCTCAGTTCATTCGCTTTCCCAAGCTAGCATTCCAGCCAGTGGGTCGCAGGAGTTAGCTAGCATTCTGCAACCCCTGTTTTCTCCCCTAAACCAGGGCTTCCTGCACGCTCAGAAGTATTTTCACTTTTGTCTTTCTGAAATGGAAGGTTCATGGAAAAAGACACTATATAAGGATGATTTATTGTGACCTGGCAAAGGTCACTCGGGGAATAAATTACCCACACTTGTTATTCCTGAGCACGCTTCACTCAAGCGCTTTCCCACGAGGGTGCAGAGAGTCATTTCAGAACCCAATCCTGGCAGCCTTTTAAGGAATACTTATTTCAGAACAAATGTTCCTTAACTTCTGCAGATTTGCATACAAATGTTTTCTGCAGAAGAATCATGGTTTTGATTCTTACCCTGGGTTCTTTTTTCGTTCCCTGAGTTTGCAGGCTTCCCTCTGATGCCTTACATTTTAACTTTTAATAACTAGCTAAGTTCTCCTGACTCCCTCTCACTATGTCACCCTGTCACCCACACTGCCCGGGAAGCCTGAATCCTACAGGTCGCATCCCCTACAAGACCTCTTCCCACTCTCCTTAGAGAGGAAATGCTTATTTACATAGGTAAATGTGTCTGCTGCTGCCCATTTGTGAGATTGTCACTTCTAGGCATAGTTTGCCAAAATGGTTCAGCTTTCTGCTGACTCACAGACATTCCCACAGTTGGAGCAATCGTATTTTATCAATTTTCCTCAGTATTAACTATTGGTTTATCTCCATATTGCTACAGATAGTAGCCAACTTTAAACAATTTATCAAAGCATTATTGAGGGTGTTTGTGTTGTATATATGTGCTTGTCTGGCATGCTAACCCACGCCTGCATGTGTGGAGGCCACAGGCCAATACTGGGCATCTATCCATCTTATTGGTAGAGCTCTGAAACCCAACCACTAGACCACCAGGGAATCCTTAGATGCTTTGAGGCAGCATTTGTTTTGGAGTCTAGATATTGCCACTTGGTTGTACTGGCTGGTCAATGTGACTCCCAGACCTGCCTGTCTCTGCCTGCTAGTACTGGAGTTTGACATGAACATGGAGTTTTAATAAGAGCTCAGGTCTTCATGCTTGTGAATCTTCTCCTAGCTTCTAAATCTTATTTAAGTATGATTTTGCCTAAACCATGCTTTAACATGTGTTAGTCACAAAGGACATTAGGGAGTTGTTGGAAAAGCTCTTTATAAGAGCAAGTGCTTTATAGAAATAATAGCCTGGTCCTTCCTGTGACTGTGCACTGCAAAGCATCTATGTAGGAGCTGGAAAATATTGGGAAAAAGTCCAAGATCTTGCATTGACATTGCTGGAGTCAGGAGTCTTGTAATTCCACAGGCCCATAGTCCATGTTAAAGGCTTTTGTTGAAATGGTGTCCTTCTCCCCAGCCTTGATCTCAGAGCAAGGTATGGTAAGATCATCGATCATGTATATTAGACATGTCCCATGGTTTCATTTTTCATTTCAGGCCACAAATCACCAGTGTCAATGCTGTCAGTTCAGGACTTGAATGAGTCTGACCTGATTAGAGAAAAAAAATGTCCAGTGTGCACCGGATAGTGTCTCGCACTTGGTTTCAGATGACCGGAGAAACACTGAGTACATATCACATCGCAAGGAAGAGTTTGTGGCTTTTGAGCTTCAATATATTGGAGAAGAGAGCTCTCCATCTGTCCTGAATCCAGAGAAGCTTTTCTCCTTCCTCCAGTCAGGCAGAAATGGAATCTCCACCATCCTAAATCAGAGGCCATTCCAGCAAAGTCACAGGCTGTAGTTCTTCCTGACAGCTTCCTCTGAGCTAAGAGAGAGGCATCCAGGTGGAAAAAGCAAGATCCTACCTTTAGTCAGGGAGTCTATGAGTATAGCAATTCTCTAACTCTGGGCATTCATCTGAATGGAATAAATGAGGAGTCTAAGATCTCTGTGCTGGGTTCCGTGAGGACCATCTCCTCAGAGTAGAGTCAGGACTCCTCTGGATACACGGATACAAATAATTTCTGAAGGTCAGTTCTTTGGAGGAGGGCTCAATCCATGGTGTGTTTTGAGCAGGGTGTTTCCCGTTCTTTGAGTTCTATGTGTGTGTTAATTGCAGTTATTTGAATCATTTTATTTAAATTGCCATTGAAATTGTAGCAATTATAGCATCAGGGACTGTTTCTGTTTGCTATTTCTCTGCTACATGAGCCATTTTGAATGCTACCAGGTTAACTTTATTAGTGCTATAATTTACTCAACTTTCACGTCTGCAGCTTTTTCAGGGCGTTGATGTCAGCAATGTAGCATTTTCTTTTCTGCATTTAATTCAGACAGTACAACACAAAGCCACAGTTATCTCCGAAATGATATGGGTACTGTGTTTATTCAATGGCCATGTCTTAAGATTCCTATATTATATGTTGGAAATGTTAATGCCGAGCAAGAGACTTGAATGGTTAACTGACAGACTCCAAATCTGAATATTCAGCCTAGACAGCCATTTCCTGACTATGTCTGTGCACAAAGATGAAGCAATGAAACTGTGAGCCAATACTCCTATATACAAACCATTGTAGCAGTTAGTACTGTCACACTCATGGCTTCTTAACAGCATTCATTTCAAAATAGAAGATAGTACAATGATGCTTTCATTGTCATGAACAGTAAATTCATGACCATAGTCACAGGTCTGGGATTAACTCCCTTGTCACAAATTAAGAGCCAAGGAAGACTCAGGAAGGATCAGTCAAGCTTGCCTCCTTAGGTCACTTGGAAATCTCTCATCTTTCTCATATACTAAAGTTCTCTCTTGGATTTGGCAAATGAGTTTTTTTGGTTTTTCTTTTTTGGTTTTTTGAGACAGGGTTTCTCTCTAGCTTTCGAGCTTGTCCTAGAACTAGTTCTTGTAGACCAGGCTGGCCTCAAACTCACAGAGGTCCGTCTGCCTCTGCCTCCCGAGTGCTGGGGTTTTAAAGGAGAGTTAAGAAAGCTGGTCACCAATGGCATGTGCTCTTAGTAGTTAGAGTAAAACTCAAATATTTCCTACTAAACGACAACATTGGCAAACCAAAGGCCACCGACCATCCTTGGAAGTGGAAGGAATTTTTAATGGCACTTACCTTTGCTCATCCACCTTGACCTCTTTCATCTCTTGGATTATTCTTTTATGCAGAACATTTTTTGTTAAAATTTCCTTAATAAGTATGGTATTTTTTAGGATTAAGGACATATTAATAATACTCAGAACATTTGATATTTAAACTGCATAGAAAAGGGCCTCTCTTTACATTCTGACCTTTTAAATAAATGCTAGCCAAAACTGCAAACGTGATTCGCTGACAAACATGGGCGGGCAGTGTCCTCTCCACACAGGGCTATCAACTGATCTATTGAAATGCATTCAAGCACACAGATCACTCATAACAACTTGGCATTCCTTCGATGTGAAATCTTTGTTGAATCTTTCTTAGCAAGGACATCTGTATTTAAATTTGTGCCAGTTTTCCTAATGTCAAGATTACAATCGTCAAGCTTTCCACTGAACTTTCTATAGCAACAGGGTAGACACAGCTCAGAGGACCAAGCTTTAAAATGTGTCGTCGTTGCTAATCACAGTCTGACACTGTTAAGATTAGTTTGCTCTGAAAATGAATCTCAGAAGACTGGATGCTGCAGAGGGTGATTCATGGTTGCAAATGAAATGTCAGATTGTTTCAGGGGTGTAATTAACTTTCCCAGGGTACCTTCAAGGAGCTACAGCTTTTGTGGTCACACGAGATACTGATGTCTCCTTGGTCTGTAATTGAGAGGCGGAGACCTTGATCCCAATAGTCCACACAAAGATGACATTCCACCTTAGGAACCCAGAAGATACCTCCTGGGTGATGAAGTCTAGAACAGTATTTTCTTGAAGGATAAATCTGGATGTAGCTACTGAACAGAGCAGTGCCCTTCTTTATGGCTTGTTGATGACTTGCTACAGATCTGGGAATTAGTTTTTTCTAACCAAGATGAGCCAGGCTGCACACCACATGCAGGTGTGCCCTTGCTGCTGTAGGTGTCTGAGTGATTAAGGGAGCGGTAGTCAGTTTTGTAAGGCAACCAAGATGAGCCAGGCAGCACACCACATGCAGGCGTGCCCTTGCTGTTGTAGGTGTCTGAGTGATTGAGGGTGCAGTGGTCAGTTTTGTAAGGCACGCTAGCTGACTCTGACCCCTGTGAACGCAGGAAAATAGCAGAGGCAATGTGTTTTTATGTCTTCATCTTACAGTCTAATAAAGGAAACCAGTGGTTTAACTGAGCCTCAGTTTATGGCTTCCCATTGGTTTCAATTGTGCTGTGTTAACAATGATAGGCCCTTCTGATTTTCTCCCGTTGAAAGTTTGCTTTCTTTAACTGAGAAATTCTAGTGAGGTCTAGAAAAAAGAAACTGTCCCCACCACATGTGTATTTAGACAACCAAAGACAAGGACACTCTGTGTCTTACCTTTAATACTGGGAAATTTATGCACAAATTCTCCCTTAAATTCCTAGTGCTTTTGTGGTTTGTAGTACATACAATACCACTTGATCACAGACCAGCAATGTGTTGTAGTTAAAACATGAACTGGTTCTGAAGATTCTCTTTCTTCCATTCCCAAAACACCCAGATTTCTTCTTGAGCCCCTGGGGTGCTGTTAAAGAATATTTGAAGATTTACAACCCAAACTGCTGGTGCTTTCTTCTGCTGAATCAAGACACAGAAGAAGACAAGTGATTTATACAGGAATACACAAATATTTGCATAACCCCCAAAACATGGCATTTGGTAACCTATTCCCCAGGCTGGCTTTCCTGTCCCCTCCTTGATGCAAGGGGAGATGCTCAGTCCTGCTTCAACTTGCTTTGTGCAAGCCCAGGGGAGGCCTATCCCTTTCTAAAATGGAGATGGAGGAGGAGATGGGGAGGAACATAGATAGGAAGGGGGAGGGGAGGGGAAGAAGGAAGCTGGTTGGAATGTAAAATAAATAAAAAATGTTATTTAAATTTAAAAAAGAGCAAAAAATACACCCTTTAGGGATGCCGGGTAGAAGCAGTCCATACTACATTCTGCAGTGTCTCTGACAGCAGATCTGCTTTCTGCCCCATGGAAGTATTATTGCCATTATTTACTTGAAAAAGCAGACAAACAAAAGGCAAATTCCATAAGCAATAGCTTTCGAGTTCTCGCATCTCTCTTGAAGGCCTGAAGGCCCGGCTCTGTTGCTTCCTATCTCTGTGCCTTTGAGAAAGCTCTGTGTTCATTTGTTGTCTGTTGGAGCGTCTGCCTAAGAGACTGTGCTGCCTCTTGGTTTGCTGAGAAGGCCCTGCAGAACATGGGAAATTCTCTCATAGCTCATGGCACTCTGACGGGGGACCTGGGTCTTCCTCACCCATTGGGCAGAAGTTCTAATGCACAGACAGGTGTTCTGTAAGAAGGTGCACTGCTGTGTATCACATGGGGAGACCTTAGGATTTCAGCGTTACTAGATTTTCATTACTAGTTCCTAAATTTCCTTAACCCGTGAACAGAAAGTCAAGACTGTGTGTAGAAATTTGTACCCAAGAATCCCCATGGCAGCTTCCACCTAAACAAAAGATAGCAACTTAAAATTATGCTCTTTCTGAGCAAAGAAAGAGAAATGAGAAAGAAAAAAGGAACCTCTTGCTATACTAATTTAACTGTAAATTTATTCATTTGAGCTTGAAGTTTTAAAGGTTCTGTGGTTAATTACTTTACAAATTGCATATGGTTCTGGCATTTCAATGAATATTATTTAACGTCCACTTGCAAGAGGTCACACTCCATAATCAGTTTGATCCTTTGACATAATAACAGTACTTTCTTATGAAATAAATTAGAAAATTATTTTCCATAAGAACCTTCTAGACCTCATTGTTGTTCTAATATGTATTTATTTCTCTCGCTAGTAAGAGACAATGGAGAAAGTGACCTCAGCAATGACCACAGCCATCCATGTAGTCAGAGAAGAGAAATAAATGGATAAATAGGGACTTCATCTTTCTTGAGGGATACAGCCTCAAAGAGACTGTGCATGACTCAGGAAATGGTCCTATGCCCACTCATGCGCAGGCAGCACTAAGTGGACTCAGTGGGTTTGAAGAACAGGGAACTGTGAACTTGGTGGGGAAGGACAGGGGAGTTGCACAGGAGAAAAGAGGTCATAAGTATCATCAAAGCATTTATGCTTGTATGACTGTTATGAACAATCAAAGTCACAAGAAGAGCAAAATGGTAGAATTTTTCCTTTCCCATAAATGTTCAGTATCACAGTCTGTGAAATGACAGCCTTAGGTTGGACCACCAAGAGCTTCAAGGAAGTTGTGTGTTGTAAAAATGTCCAACGGCAGACAGAGAACATATATAGGAAAATAAAGGAATATATTTCTCCACTGGTAGTCTCCTAATAACTTTTGGGTTAGCAGACTATTTTTTTCTCATTAATCAATATCCTGTGAAGCTTCATGTATAAGACACACACACATGCACACACTCACACACACACATGCAAACACATACACACACATATTCATACACACGAAAGAGCCCAAAGGAGTAAATATTTTAATTTCTGTGGATAAAGAGATGTGGAACACTCTTCAGAAGGTGCCATCCACTCTGGGGGGGGGATCCTGACCACTGAGCAAAGATTGTACACTAAAACACCTCAGGAACAACGTGGGTGATACCTTTTGTTTTAATAACTAAGAGACTACCAAGGATCTACTGTTTCAGAAAGGGCTATGTCTTAGTTCCAGATACGGTTTTTCTTTTGGGTACATGTGTATGTATGTACATGTATGAACATGTCCATGTGAATATGTATCTATGTTAGTGTTTTTAAGCAAATGCATGTGTATGCATGGGTAGACGTGAAGAGGTGTGTCTATGTTTATATCATTTGTGTATAGCTGTATATAAATATATGTGTGTATATATATATGTGTTTGGGTATATATAGGTTCTGTATGTATGTATGAATATAGATGTGTGTATCTATGTATAAGTGTGTGTATGTAGAAGTATGTATGTGAGCATGTGTGTATAGATGTATTCAGGTATTTGGGGGTGTGTATACATATGTGTGTATGCGAATGTAGGTCTGTGCATATGTATATAGGTATTTGGATATACGCACAGATTTGTGTATGAATGTGTCCTGTTTTTCCCATGCATTGTCCTTGTGCACATGCCGACTTTCTGTACAGAGTGATGTGGCAATTGCATGTTAACCATCCCAGGGATGCCTTGCTCTCCGCAGCCAAGCCAGTTTCCTACAGGCAATCAACAAAGCAACCATGCACACATCTGCGCAGGCACTCATAGAGACAGATATCCTAGGCCTTGCTTTTCCCTGTCCTCCCCTGACTGGATGTCTCCTATTCATCTTTGCAAACCCATTTCAAATGACATTCCTGGAAACCCTTGATTTCTGACTGCGGCTTCCACAGGTAAAGCAGGTGACTTCTCTGGGAATTTATACATGGAGAGGAAGACGCAGGGTTGAACAGAGATAGACAAGAGAAAAGGCCATGGGGAGAAAGCAGTGAGGAGGCAGGAGCCCAGGTGGGATTGTTCTGTGACATCCTGCCCATCACCTACCACAGTCTCAGTAACTGCTCATTCAATATTGTTATCATAGGCAGAGGAGACACAGATGATGGAGTGGTCACATCGAAGTACAGGTCATATAAAATTACTTAATTGCTCTCTATAGAATCACTAGTGTTTCCATAAACTGGATATGGCATATGTTATCAGCAAAGAAATTCACAGTAGCCAGGTCCTTCTGCCATCTAGCACATCATTAAAGATTTTCCTTCCACTGATGTTAGTGCTGTGTTAATGTTTTAATCCCTCTAAACACTAAATCATCTTAACTGAAGCTGAAGTGGGAACTTTGCATCTACCTGCTGTAATATTTATCGCCCTTGTTTTGGAGTGTCCAGAGCATCCGAAGCCCTCTTTGTGAAGAATCCTCTGGGTCTTCCAGTCCTGTGTACAAGTGTGCTCATTTCTCAGCCCTGAGGACTTTGTGACTTGTGTAGGTGCGGTGATATTTTGTTTGTGTTTTATCAAATAAAGTTTTCTTGAAGATGAGAGTGCAGAGCTCAGTCACTATTTAGCCAGTTAGTAAGCAGAGGCCAGGCAGTGCTGGTGCACACCTTTAATCCCAGCGCTCAGGAGACTGAGGCAAATGGGTCTCTGTGAGTTCAAGGCCACCCTGGACTACGGGAGATCTAATCAGTCTAAAAGAGAAATAGAGCCACACAGTGGTGGCTGACACCTTTAATCCCAGTACGTGGGAGTCACAGGCCTTTAATCCTAGCACTAAGGAGGTGGAGACAGGAAGGGATAAGGTTGGGTGGAGAGGGGAATAGTAGGTGGGAGGAGACAGGATCTCGGTGTTCAGTCTGAGGATTCAGTGTGAGGGTTTGTGGAGACTGGACGCCCGGTTCGGTCTGAGGATTTTGTAGAGGTAAGAACAAATGGCTGCTGCTTGATTCTCTGATCTTTCAGCTTTCACCCCCTAATATCTGACTCTGGGTTTTTATTAAAAGATCAATTAGAATTCACATTGCATAGGTGTTGATTATAATCTATTTCTTTGCATTGGACCTCTGCTGTGCAACCCAGTATTCTATTTACTGTACAGAATAAGTAAGGAGCAAATTCTACATTCACAAATTCTATGGAAAAAAACCAAACTGTTCTTCCTTAATCTAATTTGCTTCTAAACTACAATAGACTTTTAAAAATGAAACTGGCTAGTTGTTTGTAGCTGTTTAGTGACTAAAATTAACAGTCTTTCCACAGACTCACAGAGTGCTGCTCAAGGGTACGTGGTCAGGGGTAGGATACCTGGGTGTTGACGTTTCAATGCCCCATCTCATGAATTTCATAGACATTAAAACTCATAACGAATGCGCTGTCATAAGGAAGTGAAACTTTGTGGGAAGAGGCTACATCACGACAGCACAACTTTTCTACATGAGTTGACAGCTCTACCAGGTGAGGAGAGAACAACTCGGTCAGTTGTTCTCTGTGAGTCACAATGCAGGCAGCACCCTCGTGATTTTGGGTGTCCCAGTCTCCAGAACAGTAAGATAGAGAGATGATAGATAGATAGATAGATAGATAGATAGATAGATAGATAGATAGATAGATAGATGATAGATAGATAGATAATAGATAGACTGATAGACAGATAGATAGACAGACAGATGATAGATATAAATGATAGATTAGCAGACAGATAGATGATAGATAGATAGATAGATAGATGATAGATAGATAGATAGATGTAGATAGTTGATTGTCAGATAGACAGACAGACAGATGATAGAGATATAAATGATAGACAGATTAGCAGACAGATAGATGATAGATGATAGATAGATAGATAGATAGATAGATAGATGTAGATAGTTGATTGTCAGATAGACAGACAGACAGATGATAGAGATATAAATGATAGACAGATTAGCAGACAGATAGATGATAGATGATAGATAGATAGATAGATAGATAGATAGATAGATAGATAGATAGATTTTAAAGACCAAACAATAGCTGTCCAATGCTGGGGACTTTGTTTTACTGCACCAATCTAAGTCTGCACAGACAAGAACAGTGAACTTTGGCAATGGACTGATTCCCTGCCACTGGCACTTGGCAAAAAAAGTGGTTTGCTGTTTGTTTGTGATGGGATCTGATACAGCCCAGGCTGATCTTGAACCCCTGACTTCCTGTCTCCACCCCTGAGTTTGGATTACGTGCATTTGCCATCCTGACTAGGTCCTGCTATCTATTTTGACACATACAAAAGTTCTTGAGGTTCTCAGAACGGGACTAACATCTCCGAGGCACTGAAGGAGAAATTGGAGTTTATTTAAATCAGCCAGTTGAGGCCATCAGGTGATGTGCGTTTACAGGTGTAAAGATAAATCTCTGTGTCCTTAGTACAGGCTGGCATGACCAGTGTTCTGGAGCTCGGGGCACCGCATTCTTGACTTCTAGATACAATGCTCATTGGTAAATATGGAAAGGCCACAGGACAGCCCCTCAAGCAACCTGGAGAGAATTTTGCTCAGCATCCTTGCTGCTCTTTTTCTCTTTCTTCAGCTGTTCATGGAATTTACTCTTGAGACAAAAATCATGTTATGGTGTGATTAATGCCACTTGCTCTGCTTTTATGGACAGACCTTACCTTTTTCTGTGAGCCCCTGAAGCTGTCAGCTCTCAGTGGAAAGCCAGTTTGTAATTCACACCAAGTCTCTAGTCTCTGGAGTGCAGCTCTTTTTTCTCACTACCCTTCCACTTTGTCCTTTATGGATATAGATTGTGAAAGGTTTTGGAACACAGAAGTCAGCCATGTTTAGTTTGCAGCTACCTTACTGGAGTTAATGCAGTTGCCTTTATAACTTGTATTAAGACACTTGCTGTAGATGAGGCCCCATGCTAAATTTAGTCAAATTTGAGACTTGTTATGAAACCTACAACACTAGATATAAGAGCCTTATTGCCCAGACGATGGTGTCTTCCGTGGAATACAAGGAGGCTCAAGTGGGGTCCAGCCACAGCTTGGTAGAGCAAGGACGGGGGATAATGGGCTGATTCAGCTATGAGCAGGGATGAGGTTGATGATCTGTCTGTCTCACCTTCCATCCAGTACCACAGCGAAGAACATCCCATTTCCATCAGTTTTCCCTCAGTGGAGGGAAGGAGGAGAAAGAGAAGAACCTGACAATTCATAAAAACTCAAGACACCAAAATGAGGTCAGTCAATTGCATCTCATGCTTGTCCAAGCGTCTCACCCGAAGAAGTCCTTGCTGCACTTATAATTTCTAACAAGGCCCTTTCTCGCCTGATGGATGGTTCAGGTGCCTCAGTATCAATGGATTTCCAATGACAAGAATTGCTTTTCTCTTATTTCTCTGTAAAGAAAATAATCAATAAGCACAAATAATACCCTATTGCCAAACGTGAAGTTTCAGTCCAGGAATGCTCCTCCACCACATACTCCACCCCTTGAGATCTTCACAAAGGCCTTGATGGCTCATGGCACCCTGTACACTATGCTGCATGCCATCTGCACCCTGTTAAAATTAAACAATATTGCCAAATTGGCAGCTGCAGGGAAGGCACACAGCAGAGCAGTCTGGCTGCTGCTAAATGACCATTGGGAGTATTTGCCTCCTTTCATCTAATTGGGCTGTGCAGCAGAGTGCACTAAGAACCTTGGGAAGCTCCTTTATCCTTGCCAGAGGGGGTCTTGATTTCAATGCCCTCTTATGATACTCCTGTAAAAGCAACTGCCAAGCAACAAGTGGTTTTGTGAAAGAGGCCACTGCCGTGACAGGCTCACAGAGCCTGCATCGAAAATGCTAGGAACAATTTAGAAGGCCGTCGAGCACATGAATAGGCTGGGCCTTTTGCCATGCGACATTCACTGGAGTGGGGAATATCACTGTGGGTTCAGAGGAACTTGGCCAGGGGAATGGCACACTTTCTGATGCCGGAAGGATTTTCTCCAACAGCTGATTGTCCTCAGGCCTGATGCAAGGTCATTTTTCTCTACCCAAAATGTTTCCAGGGGCTTTTCCTAGAGCCATAAGACATAAATTCTCTGAGCCTTCTTGAAACTTCTGCACATTGTGCCTACGTCATCTCAGTGAGTTGTATCCCCTAATCCTGAATGCAAAATCTCAGCCCATTTCCCATTCTGATTTATTCATTAATTTGAAACTATCTGTTGATGATGATGCTCGTTTTTAATGTTGCCTCGAGAATGATTTACATTGCACAAATGAATTTTGGTTTTTCTGGCTTTGACATCCATCTTACAGAAAGAAATCTTTCTTTAGTCATTTATCTGACAAGATGCAACTTCCTGCTCTAGCTCACCAAATCAGGCTTTGGAAGAGCATACATTACTGCAGACTGATGCTCTCAGACCGCACATTCCTGTGTGTTTGTATGTGCATTTATCCTGAAATTAACCCTTTACTCACCTACCATTGCTATCTATTGAAAAACTATAGGACACATGGTGCAGCGGTTAGTTTTAATAATTACCAGGCACAATATAAAATTACCCAACGAGCCTCAATGGAAGAATTGCCCAAATCAGATTGTCCTGTGTGAAAATCTGTGAAGGATCTCTTCATTGTTAGCTGTGAGCATAGAAAGAATAGAAACAGGTAGGAAGCGCCACCCTGCTTGTGGGTTCTCTCATTTAATGCTCTGGGCCATACATTGCATATAATCAAAAACTAATACCTGAAAAGAAGCAGAAACTAGAAGGTAGGCTGATTGGGCCCCTTCCCTTTCCCCGTCTCTTGACTGTGTGAGCAGCTGCTTGAGTTCACAACTGGGACTCTTTGAGATGGAGGGCAGTGACCTGAAATTGTAAGCTGAATAAACCCTTTCTTCCACGCCATTGCTTTCGTCAGAGTGTAGTAGTCACAATGATGACATCAGGACTCCTGGCTAGAGCATGGCTGCTTCACAAGAGCAGGAAACCTTTTCTCTTTCCAGACCTAACTGTTGAGCACCTGTCCTGTCTGGCGCTGTGCTGGGTAAACATCGAGGGAAGATATGAATCATGGGATGGATCCCCCTTCTGGGACATGACCCACTCCGTCTGGATTGTTCTCAATTATATTCCTCTCTTAATGCTTTCTGTTACATGTGCATTTCCTTTATGATTACTGTCATCTGTTGTTAAAATAGGTCATATAGATGTGCGTGAAGAAGATGTTGATGCTTGCACATATGTCTGTGCGTGCTAACATTGTCTCCTCTCTCTCTCTCTCTCTCTTTCTCTCTCTTTCTCTCTCTCTCTCGTGTGTGTGTTATGTGTGTATCTCTGTGTGTAATCTCATATGTCAAAATTAAGACATCAAGAGCCCTGTTCAGCAATGGTCTAGCTCGCTGTATTACTTGGCTTGTATTACTTGGCTGTAAACCTGTTCTTCCTAGAGATGAGTCATCTTGATTCTTTCTGTATTCGTTTAGTGAATACCAGGTCCTGGTTCTACCAGTGCAGAAGCATGTGCAAGTCATGTTGGTGTTGCAGGCCACCCTTTCACATCCCCTTGTTCTAGCACTTCCCAACAAGACACTTCTCTCTTAGATACGTAGCCAGTGGTGTTCATCTTCAGATAGAGAAAGATGCATGGGAAAGACCATCAGGTCCTATTCCTTCTGGGTTTTAGGTTTTTATGTCTACCCTTTCTTCTTATCACTAAGTAAGTTGAGATT
The DNA here is from genome assembly GCF_000317375.1 of Microtus ochrogaster. Taxonomy (NCBI): domain Eukaryota; kingdom Metazoa; phylum Chordata; class Mammalia; order Rodentia; family Cricetidae; genus Microtus; species Microtus ochrogaster. The sequence continues at coordinate 44,834,930 of NC_022022.1, read as the reverse complement.
GCCATACGCCTATTTCTTTTTTGTCCAGGGCTTCCAGTTCTTTAATCTATCTGCTCCACAGATAAGTCCTGACTATGATCAATGTACTTCAATCAAGAGAGATTTTGCCAGCCCGCTCATATGTATATTTTCTACCGATGTCTCCTGACCACACTGAGCTTAGTGATAAGAGAGTAGCATTGGCCTTCAGTGCCCTTAGTGCCTCGTGATGACGTTTATGAAACCCAATTCTCTCACTCCTAGGATCACAAACCGTCTTATCTTCTGCAGTGACTGTTCAGTTCATATTTTATTTTATGTTTAAGAATGGCCCTCTCTGTTGTGATGTCTAGCCTTATGAGCTAGGTGCTGCCAGCCACCACCGTGTTTCACGACTCCGCCCTCTCTTCCATTTCATCCTGTGCAATCTCCCCACACTGCCGCCATCTCCACATCAGCTCTAATCGACGTCGGTCTGAACGTGCCATTGCCTTCATGACTCATCAATGTATGCAGTTCTCTTAAGTGTCTTCACTGGGTTTTTAAATGGAAACAGCTTCCCCTAATTATGCCACTTTTACATGTAAGGGCTTAATGTAGCTAGCAAGTTTACAAAAACTTCGTTTTGGTTTAAAACTTCTCTACCTTGCCATGTTTTACTAACCCTGCATTTCTGATTTTATGTATTGGAATGATATGAATTAGTTCTTCTTCTAACAGCCTCAACCCTCGTTACTTTCTGTTTCCTGCACCTAATAGCTAAACTTCATCTTACCACTGCACTATTGCACACACCACATACACACACACATACAAACACATTCACACAAATACACAAAACATACACACAGTCTCGCACACTCTCTTCATCTTCTCCATCTGATCTCAGATCCTCTCTCCGTGATGCCCTGACTCCCTCCATCGACAATGCTTTTGAACCTTTGCTGGGTCCTGCCCTTCCTTTCTTCTAACACGTTGGCTGTAGCACTGTTCACTAAGTTACCTTTGCTGACAGATTCTTGACAATCTATACTGTCAACTTCCTTTCTGAAAGTATTCATTTTTCCCATTTGACACCATCTTTAGGTTGGGTTGTCATGGTGTTTCCTGCTTTTCAATTTCATGCCTTTTTCTAGATCTAACCCTTAAATGCTATTTTTATAGTTATATCCTATCCTGTTTCATCTTTGCTTTTCTACAGTCTTCATCAGAGAGCACAGACTTTTTGTAAGTTAATTATAATCCCCATAATGAACTCTCCTAGAGGTGTATTCAAATGGACTTTTGGTCTGTGTATCTTATTTCTCATATGTTATCTATCCATTTATCACGTATTTGTCTATCTATCTATCTATCTATCTATCTATCTATCTATCTATCTATCTATCTATCTATCATCTATCTATCATCTTCTATCATCTATCGTTTATCTTTGTTAGTCTATCATCTATCTATCTATCTATTTATCCATCCACCATCAACCTATCTAACAACCATCTATCAATTTGTCTTTATCTATATCATCTATATCTACGTCTTCATCATATATATGTATATATATATGCATACATATTTGGTTTCCTTTGAATCTCAGATTGTACTGAAACTGCTAACAATTTTCTTGCCAGAAATGTAAGCATGTGCTACTACATCCGTCTCTACAATTTATCTTCTGCACTATTGCCTCTCTTATCTGTCTCTATGAATCATCTATCTTCTATCTCTATGAATTATCCTACTCCACATAGGAGTCCTTTAGACACCTAAATACAGGCATACCCCAAAATAAAGTCATTACCTCATTTCTCCCTTCCCCTTTTCTCTGTGGGTGACACTGTACTTTGTCCAGTTTCCCAATCTGAAAATGTGCACCCCTTATGCTTGTCTTCACACCACAGTGTGAACTATCAATTCTGCCAATTCCACAGCCAAACATCTGCCCATTCAACCCATTCAGGGCCACATAAAAGGCTCATAGAAAAGGCAATGTGCAATAGGATGTATTATGGGGAAATGTAATTCATGCAAAGCTGATAGAAAAGACAACGTGCAATCGGATGTATGACAGGGAGTTGCAGTTTGCATTCTAGAATTCTGAAGGGAAATTATGTGCACAACTTATAGCATTATAATTTAAAATATATCAATATAAAACAGAGATGGGGAAGACAGTAGAAACAGTCAAGGCTAACATACATGACTTGGTTGTTTTGTTAAGAAGTTAATAGGAGAGTAACATGACTTGGCCGTATGTCATGCCGTATCTATATACAGGGGCAGCATGACATTATTCATGCATGCAGAGAGTTGTACCCATACAACCCATACAGAAACATGACTCAGAAACCTTCATTTCCTCAGCTTGTCCCTCTATTTCGCCTCTCTCTTCTACCACCTTCTTCTGAATAACTTTTACATTTTACCAAACAGTAGAAATTTGGTAACACAAACACCCTTAAAAGTTATTTTTTTCCCCTCAGAATGATCTTTCTAATTCAATGTAAAAGACATGGTATTCTGAGGTGAAGATTGCCCATCTTTATGTATTCACAAAGATGTGGTACATTATTTCCAAAGATTTTTTTTTCTTTCAATTCACAATATGTGGTGGAAGTAGGTGGCTCTTTCAAGGTCTGATCCCCTCTAATTAAAAGGTTATAGGAAAAATTCTATTAGCAATTTGGGGCTTCCTTCTGGTTTCACAAATGATGGGTGGCTTTCTTTGATAGCATCTTTTAAAAGATGTAGCTGGGTGAAAAATCACCCAAGAGATGAACTCTGTTCTATTTATCATTAACTTGCCATGCTGCTGCAGATGCTTCCTGGGAACCATCGTAACCTGCTTGATTTCTCTCTGCGTAACGGGAAGCAAATAGCCTCAATTAACGTGCTGATGAGAAACTTCTTTAATGAGTTCCAGTCCTTCTCGTGATTGCTGATACAGTACACTGAATTCTGGAAGCCGGGATTTAAGCATTATTAGAACATAAAATCTGAACCACGGGAAACTTCTTTTGGGAGATGTTTATTGGCTACTTCTGTCTAGTATGTGTGGAAATAGGGAACCACACTGGAATGAATTCCCATATGTGGAGTTTGTCAGCTGGGCTTTAATTCTAATCAGATGTAAAGAGGCGTAGCTGGGGCTACATCTCAGGAGCTAGAGAATTGCAATGCATTGATACTGTGAGTTGAGGTTGGTGGTAGCTTCATTGAGGGGTTTTGATGACTAATTAACTGTGTTACGCAAGGAGTTTTATTGGCACACTCCATGGGGACACCTCGAATTTGGTAACTAGGTAGCTTAAGGAGAGGAAAAAGTAACATACAAAGTTATATTTACTCTGAAGTGAGAACTTGATATCCACTCCCCTTGCACCACCAGGAAAACACATTGATCCTTTTGTTCTCCAGAACCTTAGAATTTTAAACAAGGGTGCCGTGGACCCCTGGGACCTGCTTGGCAGTGCAGGTCCCTAGACAGGAGCAGCGGTGTTCACTGTTGTCACTCTGGAGCAGGAATGTAGAAATCGTGGTTAAAGCATCAGGCTCTCCTTCCCTTCATTGCTGTTAGAGCCCCCTATGGTTAGTGCTGGGATGTGGTAGATCAACGGAAGACCAGCCCCTTGCAAACGCCTTTTAGAGAACTTCTCCTTCATAGGAAGGTTCTTCCTTTCTGCCATATTTTATGGTAACATAAAGTTTCGTGGCATTTATGGAAGCACATGTCATGAAGCAGATGGCTTGTTAGCCTGTTTTAGTAAGCCCATTCATATCCATACAATATTAAAACTTTTCCCAAGTTCATGAATTATAAAAGAACGCTAGATGCCATGTAGTCCAAAGAGCTCTTTAATTATTAAAATTAGATGTGCCAAAGGATTCAAACCTGAGTGGAAATTAAAAGTGGGCCTTGAATCAAGATAAGGACACTGAATTGGATTCCTGTGAAATTACTTCTCTTCGGGAGGTGCCGGATTTCAGTGAGTATCACGAGTAGTAATTCAGTTTTATCTCTTATTATTTCCTGACACAAAGCCTTCGCGAGAGCTAAACTTGTATTACAAAGACCGCTGACTTCCTAGGAGCGTGGAACATGTGTCCTTAAGAGAGTGTCATCACACGGTTATCCCTGTGTCTGGACAAGCATTTTTTGATGGCCAGAAATCTCTTTAGATGCCAATCTCTTCCTCAAACAAAGCATCCTTTAAGGACAGGATTTTGCTGCTTCAGGGATTCCCTAGCATGCAGACTATTCTGAATTTGATCCCAACACCATAAGAACTGAGAGTGGTGGTAAACCCCTGTGGTCACAACACTTAGGAGGATCAGAGGTTGAACTACATCTTAAGTTCGGTGACAACTGAAATACTTGAGATACTGTTTTTTTATTGACACAAAATGAAAAACACCACTCACCTAATCCCTGAAGCCTTGTGTGACTGTCTCCTACATTTCTTATGCATATGAGTTTATGGGCCACCATCTGCTGGCCAGCCTTGTATGGTTCATGTCCTATTTTTTATATTTTATATCTGTATAGCTTCACATTGAGAAATGAAATTTCTTAAATGTAGCCACTTCATAATTAATATTTAATCTTATTATTAGTATTTCTATGCTGTTATTTTGAGACAAGGTCTTACTCTATAATCCCGGTGACTTTAAACTCACCCTGTAGCTCAGGCTAGCCTCTAGCTCATGCCTTTTACTTTGCGTTAGTCCCTCAGCTGCTGGGATTACAGGCATCATTCTCTATGCCTGTCTTTAAATTTGTTTTTTAAGCATGCTGTGGAACTTTAAACGATTGCATTCATAGATATTCTCTCTTCATGGCAGTCCCTACTCTATGTATTGAGCTCTTCTTTTGATGTTGGGTATCAGGAAGAGCAGAGTTTGTTTCTGCTTAGCTGTGATACCCTCTTTAAGCTTTTACTTCACGTGCAGATTTTCCCCTCTTCATCTCCTTTGGCACTTCATTCTGTCTTTTTACTCTCGTTTAGTCTGCTGTGGACTTGATTATGAGCAGCAGAGTCTCGGAGATGCTATCAGATTCTTATGGTCACTGACGTGGCAGACATTAAGCTAGACGCTGAAGATATAAAGATTGAGAAGATACAGCATGCACCCTCAAGCATCTCATAGCTTCATAAAATGAAGTTGGAGTATTCAAACAACTACAACATGGAAAATACAAGCAAAATCAGAGCCTTTATCTCAGTTCTGCTCACTGAAGGCGGTGAGGGGGAAGACCGGGACCCCAGGAAAGCCAGTGCTGGGTGGCTTTCACTGGATTTCTATGAAGGCCTTTAGTTCCTTCTGTTCATTTCCTTCCTCCCTCAGCTGCCTATCCTTAAGATCTGCATTTGCATTTATTTAAATGTGGGGTGTGTTTATTTACATATTATTTACATGATACAGTGTTCACGCAGAGGACAGCAGACGGCCTGGGAGCTTACTATGTGATTTCTAGGGACTGAACTCAAATTGTCAGGCTTGACATCAAATGCCTTTATCCACGGATCCATCTTGCTAGTTCATTCATCTGAGATGCAGTTTTCAGTAGTACCAGACCTCTCTTGTTCAGACAGGATGCCATGGATAATCCTGGAAATTGAAAATAGTTCATCTGTTTAATATTGGTAATATATTACTTTAAGGGAAATATTAATCTTTTGCTCTATTTTTTGGGCAATCTCCAATAAGACTCTTAGAAAAGTATTGTTTCAAAGTGGATCTCAGAGGGCAGCCTGAGGTAGAGCTATGGGTATCATCTTTTTTAACTGTTTCTTTGAAGGTTATCCATAGCCGACCAAGAGTGTTTATAGAGGAAGGGAGAGAGAGAGAAAACAGAAAAAATGCTATGATGACTGTAAGCCTCTGCAGGTTCTTGTTTTTCAAATTGAAGTATGTTAATGCGTGTTTCTGAAATGGTTTAATAAATAGATTTGCTTCTCTGGTTAGCAAATATCTTGAGAAAGATATTTATTACCTTAACAGATGGACCACTTGAATTCCAATAACAAATAGCCACATGCACAGAATAAAAAACAGCAGCTAGCAGAAACAGTTGGTGTGAGGACGAAAACGGAGAAGAGACCGGAGCATTTCATGGAGCAGTTATGTGTGGAGAATAAGTCCAGAGATTAACCATGTAAATAAGGCTATCTTCACATCATAGCATTATATATTACATACAATAAACCACACTGCCAGAGTCCATGCTGTGCACTCAACATGGAAGAGGCAACAATGCCTGAGGATCTTAAACAGAGACTCTTCTGTGTTTTGCGTCATCCTGCTGGACCAGTTTCTCTCCTGCCCACTGGTCCCTGTTGCTGCTTATAAAATAATCATTGAGAGACTTAATTATAATTGTTTGACCCATGGCTCAGGCTTCTTATTGGATAGCTCTTCATATAAATTAGCCCATTTCTGTCTATTTCCATATGTTCCATGACTTAGAGGTAAGGCTCTGGCATCTTACTCCTCCGGTGGCTGCTGGCATTTTCCTGACTCGACCTTTTTTCTCCCTGTCTCTCTGCTTGGGTTTCTTGCCTAACTATATTCTGCCCCGCCATAGACCAAAGCAGCTTATTTATTAACCAATGGTTTAAAAAAAAACATATTCCAACATACAGAGGGGCATCCCATATCACAGCATAATGTTGCTGTGTATACCTGACTGTCAATTATTTCAATATGTGTATCAAAATATGTGACTCAGACTGTTACTCAGTGGTAGAGTTCCACCTAACACAGGCAAAGCCAAGGATTCAGTTCCCAGCACAGTAGAACAAGAAAGGAAATAAATATACACTAAGCCCACCATCCTGTGCAAGTTAAATCTACACAACATAAGTAGAGGATTCTGAATGAACCAGGGTCCTTAGTTCCACATTGATCATAGCTTTGCCTTGTCATTGAACCTCCTCTGCCTTGATTGTGTCCTCTTCAAAACAAAATGAGTGGGACCAGGGAGATCTCTTCCAGCCTTCCTATTTTGTATTGCTTCGAGTTTTAATTTTGAGAGTAGCATACAATAAACATAAATTACTGATACATACACAAATGAATAGGATCTTATTTATTCAGAAACTCCTTTTATGTATGTTCCTTAATGCCCAGTGAAGTGAGAACTTAATTTCATGACATCTGATACAAGAAAAAACAGTATTCTGAGGATAAATGTTCTCTCCCTTCAAACCTTAAGAGCACAGAAAATAGAAAGTACTATTTGATCTCTAAATCTTGGCAGACAGGAGTTGGCTCTGATCACACTGAAAGTTTACTGTTGGCTGATTAGCTGTAGCTACCCTGTATAAAACACACATTCCTTGTCACAGATTTTACTTCACAGAATGTACAAAAAGTGATGTAATTTAACTCAGATCCTCATTTGTTTAGAAAAATGCGATTTTCACCAATTAAAAGCAGGTAGATTGAAGTGTGCTTACATACTTTGACATGATAGTTTTCAAAAACAAGATCTGACTGGGTATGGGTGATGCTTCTCAGTCAGGGCTACTCTTCCTGCAGGTGCAGTACTCAGCCTATCATGGGAGCCACCCATCCCTGATTACCAACCCTCAGGTCTAACGGTCTACATTATGCCTACTCCTACGTGATCTCTCTTAATTAACAATCATGAAGATGATCATGGCACATTTATGAATCTTTAAAAAATGTCCTTCTAAAACTTGGCTGGGAAAACAGCATTGTTCTTTAGCATAAAATCGAAAGGTTGTCCAGTCCCCTTCGCATGCTGGCCTCCCAGAATCAAACCAATTACTAGCCAATTTCTGATAATGAGCAATCATATAATCAGAAGATTTGGAAGGGACCTTGAGAGGGCATATGACTCACCCTTCCACACCAGTGTGCAATGTAGCAAAAGCACCTTAGAAAGCAATTCTCTACCAATTTCCTTGACACCAGCATTCTGACCTGTGATCTACCACTGTAATTTGGTGACAGTGAACCTTTGACAGTCCCACCCTCATCCTACCCAGCCTCACCCTACTTCTTCCGATGGCTTCTAGGGTCAGCTGTCAAGTGAATGTACGCACTGAGTCCTCATCTCAGGATCATTTTCAGGTTAAGTCATTTAGGATGCCCTGCTTCTTGTCTCTAACAATGGAAGAAGCTGTCAACTCTACGAAGTGCTGTGGGATTCCCCTCTGTATGCTGTGAATACCATTGGTTAATAAAGAAACTCTGTTGGGCCTATGCAGGGAATAGAGGTAGGCGGAGAAAACTAAACTGAATGCTGGGAAAAAGGAGGCAGAGTCAGAGAGAAGCCATGTAGCCTTGTTGTAGATAGACACCAGAATTTTTCCTGGTAAGCCATAGCCTTGTGGAGATACACAGATTAATAGAAATGGGTTAAATTAATATGTAAGAGTTAGTCAATAAGAAGCTAGAGTTTATGGGCCAAGCAGTGATTTAATTAATACAGTCTCTGTGTATTTTGGGGCTGAGCAACCAGGAAACGAACAAACAGCCTCCTCCAACAAAAAAGTTGTCAAACTGGTCAAATTAGCATCTCATACCATGCCAAGCTACATCTTCTACTTGGCATAACATCACCACAGGACAGAAGCCAACAGACCATCCATATCTGATGTTTCTATTTTCTGTGGTAGCCCTACTTACTGTCTCCAAATTTTTGTCATTGTTTGGTGCTCATAATAATGAGAGAGATAGCCGAATCATTAATTATGCATATTACTCTCATCTACAATGCAGATATTTCATCCAGAAAGAGCAGAAATCTGATCTTAATTACATTACTCATAGTTTCAAATTAATTTAAAGGAACATTTTTGTATACTTGTCAAAGAGTTGGAATTTTATTTTCTTTCTTAATTTTCATAGATATACATGAAATGAGGTGGGGAAAACCAGCACTGAATCTATGGTAGCTGTGTTTTATTTAGCTAATATGTACCAAGCTATTAAAGGTTACTCTGCTCAGTTAAAAGTAATAAGTATCTGGTACAGACGACAAGTAAAGGTGTCATTTAGGAACAGGCTCCATTGGATGAGGAGTCAAGCTAGGGGCTCAAACACAGTCTTGTTCTGCCCCACTGTCCATGGAGCACCCCAAAAATTGCATATGGAGATGTTAAAGCATAAGAGCCATCAAAATGTTTTACTACAATTCTCTTGAGAACTGGAGAGTAAAATTTTAGGCAACATAGATATAAAAATACTGAATTTTCCTTTCGTCATTCCTTTCATTGTTTTATGAGAACAATGAATACATAACAAAACCCAACTTCCTACCACATTGTAGTGGTAAGATATATCCAGGTTTGAAACTGGCATAAAAGATGTCTTCCGGCTCTGGTAGTCCACTTTTGATGGGGCTAATTACAAAGATACTAGCTACTGCCACTGGAGCTAATCTAGTAGGGCATCAGAAGGATGAGGGTTTATCTGGCACAAGGACCAGTTAACTGTTTTCTCTACCATCCTTCTCGGTGTCAGAGGTTCAAAACAGGATCATCACTGTTGTCTACAAGTATTCAGACCTAACTCCTTCATGCTAACCGTCAAAGATGATCTTCTAATTGTTTGGCTTTGAAGGCTAGGGTTAAACTTGAATTTACTTCGATTTTTGTAGCCTTGCTGTTTCCCAAGTTGTTTTCAATGCTTATTGAGTGTCCAGATTTTACTGCAGCTTTATTTAGGAATGTTCCTATCCTGAAGTTTCACCATATATGATTGGCTTTGTGAACACCTCTCCCAAGGCTGCCAATGATCTTTAAGAATAGTTCAGAGAGGGATTATCCTCAGTAACCCTCCTTCTACTTTAGATAACAATGCATACAATAATGAGAGAAACCAATAGTCACTCACAGAGGAGACATGCTTTGCTGCATTCTTCCTGATCATTTTATAGATTCCTTCTCAGAATCCTGACTTCAGAGGTGGGGAAGGTTGAGCTTGGGTTTCCCAGGCAGCTCTTCCATAATCAGGTAACTACAAGGTCAGAAGGTAAATACAGAATGCTATACAGTTATGGTAACATCTATAAAAACTTACCTTGTGGTTATACATTATAACCATATCATTAAACATTTAAGAACTTTTAAGTGAATCATGGAGATTTAGGAAATCTTGACACTTTAAGAACCCGTTGGTTCTGACCTGGACAAATGCCCATTGCCCTAGTTCCCTGCCAGCCCTATGATTATAGTGCCTACCATTGTCTTACTACATAAGATCTCAAGCACACCTTGGTGTGGGATGGAGGCATTCTGATCTGAAAGCACAGTCTATGCATGAGCATAGGAACCAGATATCACAATAACCTACCCTAGCTGTATGTTATGGCAGAGGGCCCTGTGGGCTGGATGTATCAGGGGATCTGTCTGCAGTGGACGGACATCTTTATAGCCCTGTAGGAACCGTGACAATAAATTGTGAGGTTCAGTGGGTATCTCTCTCCCCATTCTCTAACTTTTGTAGAAAGTACAACTAAGTAAGGAACACTTTGATATTTCTTATAATTACGATTTATTCTTCCTAATATGCATCAACTTCAAAGGACGGCAAACTGGTTTTCTGGATGATTTACAGTTTTGTCGTCACCATCTGGGAGGGACTGTGGACCTCACAGACAACACAGTCATGGAAATTTTCCATGCTGGGCTTGATTGAGCTTGCCTATCTGGGCAGTGCCAACTTATTCTGTGGGCAGCATGCGTGAATCCCAAGATGTTCGGGTTTTGTTGATCTGATAAGTACCAGTCCACTTCTGGCTCTCTGATGCACCTGCTGACTCCCTGGTGTTGGTTCCTGCTGCTCTGTCCATCTGTTAAGAATTTATTTACAAAATACACTAGAATGCAAACCATGCCGGTATGGGATTTCGCTAGCTTCCCACTGCCTAGGAAGTGGCATCGTGCCAGAACACAATTTCCAATTGTTCCCGATCTTGAATACAAGGAATTGAAAGGTTCCAGGGACTCTGATTTCTATTTGAAGTCCCTGAGGCAAAATGGAAAGGAAAGAGTCTGTATTTCCAGCCAGGGCAGGTAATACTTACATTACACAAAGGTATAGAATTTATTTCTGGAGTTGATTGAGTAGGGAGTCCACAACTGGTAATGAAAACCACACGTTTATAACGGATGGATCTCCCATCACCAGTTCATAAAACTTTATTCAGAGCCTTGATTTGGGAAACATTGTATCAGTTAATGTCTGAGTGCCCCTGCAGAACAGAGCAAGCACTTTTCCATTCGAATGCAGTTATTCACATACGTGTATGTCAGTGTGACACATTAGAATGTGCATATGAGCTTCAGGGTATTTCTGGGGCGACTCTCACCACACTCTGAGGACGGGATGCTGTTACAAGGCAAATTTTGCCAGGAGGTGAGATGGGGCTAATAACTGATGAGCTAGAGGTGATCCCAGGTGAAACTGTAGCTACAAACAATAGCAATTATAGCAAGCCCAGCTGTCTCAAGAACTATTAAATGGAAGGCCAAGATGTTTATGGAGATCAAAGAAAGCAGAACAGAATCTATGGTGCTTTGTTTGTTTGTGAGCCTCTCACTCTGAGATCATTTGTTTGTGGAAAGCAGTCAGATGCTTAACTTTAGCACTTCAAAGCCAATGCCAGGGGAAGTTTTCAGGGACTTCCTGAATCGGTGTCATTCAAGTGAACCCCTGTAAAAGCTCTTGGCTGGGCCCAATAGGGGAACTGGATTTGTAGAGTTCCTACCTTTTTAGCTGCGAAAAACATGAATAAAATTTAAGCTTGGTAGTTCATAAAGTTTTACCACCTACATGCCTCTGACGAACATGGTTATTGCATATACATTTTTGTTAAACAGCCTTATGGACTAAATTGAGATAGGACTCAGTCAGTATGTGGGGAAGGTTACACTGTCCTGTGTGTCAACTCTGAAAGGCTTAAAAATATGCTGGGGTTGAACATTCAAACATCTATGTTGACTCAGGCTACTGTAACAAAATGCCTTAGACAAGGTAAAGGTAAGCAACAGGAACATATTGTTGACAGTTCTGAATTTTAGGAAATTGAGTTCAAGGGTCAAAAGATTATATCACTAGAAGAAAGCACATCCTTTCTTTAAATATGGCACATTGTTGCCGAGTCCCTCAGACTTTTTTATACGATTTCAAATACATTAATGGTCGTGAAACACTTCTGACTTACTCATGTCTCAGATGATCCATATCTTAATATTACTGCGAGGACCATTGTCTGTCAGCACATGGATTCTGACAGGACACAGAGACTCAGAGCAGCATAAGTGGAGGTAATGTCCAGCTTGAAAAATTAATTTTTAAAATATGAACTAGATTCTAGTTTTTCCACCTTCACTCACTCTTTGAGATTATCATATATATTAGGTTAAAACATTCATTAAAATAACTAACCAATGCAGTGTTTAGATTAAATAGCTAAACAAATTAGTAACTGAAATAACTAACCAAAGAAGTAGACATCCTAGTTTAAAAATGAGTCATGGAACCAAACAGCAAGTTCTTACAAGAAGAAGTAAAACAGTAAGAAATATTTTTTAAAGGATTCAATACCCTTGGCCATCAGAAAAGTGCAAATTAGCACGGTTTTGGAATTTTCTCTTTCCCAAGTCTGAATGGCTAAGATAAAACAAATGACAGTTGTTAGGAAGGATTTGGGGAAAAGGTGATACTCAGTCTTGGTGAGGGCATAAACCATGCATCTGTTATGAAATCTAGCGTTGGTGTCCCTCAAAAAAAATTAGAAATAAACCTACTTCAAGAGCCTACTATAGGAATCCTGGCTGTACAAGCATAGGATGCCATATCCTGCTCTAAGATTCATGCTCATCCACGCTCATCATTGCTTCTTTCTATCCAAAAACAAGCTTGGAAATAGACACAGCCTAGGTGCCCATCAGCAGATGAATGGTTAATAAAATCGTGGCACCTATTCACAGTGAATTGTTTGGTTTTTCTTCTCCAGTTGGAAAGAAAAAGAAAATCAGGGAGATGGATAGAGCTGGAAGAAATTATGCAGTGTGAGGTCACCTAGACCCAGAAAGAAAATCAGGGACAACTTCTAAGGTCTTGGGATTTGAAACTGTGAGAATAACTCCCTCTTCTTCCACTGTGTGAGAGGGGTCGAGTTCAGCCTGAACCTCTGTTTTAAGAACTAGCAGACTGTCCTTTAGGAGCTGACGCTTGTGTTGTGAGATCTGTAGAAAGTCACAGGACTTAATGTGAGCGGAAGGAAAATGAGGTAATGAGCATGGTAAGATGTGTGTGTAGGGGAGAGGGGGGTGGATTCTGATAACAAAACGCCATACCTACAACTAGTTATACTCTGCCTCCCGTTTTGTCCTCCCCTCAGCTCTCTCTCTCTTGCACACACACACACACACACACACACACACACACACACACACACACACACACACCAGGGTAGTTTAGATAGCCTGTCATTGCAGCAACTGGTACACTGACAGCAAAGCCCAGGCTTCAAAGATCCGTCTTAACCTGAACTAATGGACAAGAATTTATTCCTCCTCATCCTATGATGGCTACACTTCCCATCATTTTCACCCCTTTCCAACCATCTCCTGCTGGTACCCCGAGGCCTAATGCCTTCCACCTGGATACTGGACTACACTCATACCAACAGGGGCCATAGTGAGCCACCCATTAAGATCATTGGCACTTCTACCTGTAGGGATGGCAGGTAATTTTGCTGCCTTTGACCTGATTCTGTCCCCGGCACCTGCAGGCGCTTCAAATTGCAGGCTGCCCTCTGCCTATTTCTGCACCTGGGAAAATCCACTTTGCCAGAGTCATTTAACATCACACGTGTTTGATTACTGAACAATTTGCTTAATGAGAAGTTTGTTTAATATGTGACCTATGTTACCAGCCCCTTCTTTTCTTCCTGCCTCACTCATCAGCTTCTTCATCGAGGCATCAGCCTTGGGCTTTTGCCTGCTTTGGAAATGCAGTGCCCAAGTTTTCCACGGATTCTGTGTTCCTTTCTTCTCATGGGACACTGGCTGGGATTGGACCCCCTCCAGTGCTTGGACTAGCTCAATCCCATCATCTGTGATTACTCCAGGCTTTGGCTACTTTCCTGATATGAGCGGACTGAGGAATCTGGCCAGCACTGTGCATGTGTCCTGACTGTTACCCATTACTGATTCCCCCCGACACAGCTCAGAATCCACTTCCATTTCCCCTCTGAATTCACTCTCTGTATTCAGCAGAACTCTGTTGTAATATGAGCGGCAGGCTGCTTCCCACCACCCGCCTAGCTTTACCTGAAATAATTACACGGAAACTGTATTCATTTAAACACTGCTTGGCCCATTAGCTCCAGCCTCTTATTGGCTAGCTCTTACATATTCATCTAACCCATTTCTAATATTCTGTATAGCACCATGAGCTGGCTTACCAGGAAAGATCTTAACCTGCATCTGTCTGGAGTGGGAGAATCATGGCAACTGCCTGACTAGGCTTCTTTCTCCCAGCATTCTGTTCTGTCTACTCCGCCTACCTAATTTTCTGTCCTATCAGAGGCCAAGCAGTTTCTTTATTACCTAACCAATGAAACAACAGATAGAAAGATGACCCTCCTCCATCAGAACTCCCCATCTCTTATAACTGTGTGCAGTAACTCAGCCTCCTCAGAGTCCTCCAAACCAGTCTAGTGGAATCTCCTTTCATCAGGATAGACTCTTTGCTTCCTATGTTTCTGCAGTGTCATTATAAGTCATGATTTTAAATGATGCTGGAATCTATTTTGTGTGCCTCATGTGCATATGTGTTCATGTAAAAGCATGACCCTTCTGATGCAAACTTGTATGTCAGAGAACAACTCTGCAAGCTGGTTCATTTCTGCCATGACATGAATCCTGGGATTGAACTCTGGCTATCAGGTTGAGCAGCACCTTTACCTGCCGAGGCTTCTCTTCAGCCTATTATCCGTACCTCATGGATTTAATCCATGTCATCTCTACATGCGAGGAAAAACCCGTTTGCCCAGAGAACCATTTTTCTGTTTCTCATAGCTTATTTTCTTCCCATGGTCTTACTTCTGTGTGTTTAGAAAGAAAAACATGGATGCAGGGACTTTAACATCGGGTTTGAGTGTTGAGCTGAGACCCTGTGACTCCTGGAAGCCAGCTTGCCTCTCCTATCAGGCAGTGGAATAACTCCAGTCAGTGTTGAGCTGAGAATCTCTGACTCCTACAGGCCAATTTCACTCTCCTAGAGCAAGCTGCAAAATAATGCCAGTCATGCATGTCTGCCAACAGTCAACAGAATTCCTTTTCAGAAGTCCCTGTCAGTAAACAGGTGAGCAAACACACAAACCGGATCGTACTCACAACGAAGCAGCACCATTGTATGGAGTAAGTGAGAATCCAACCCTGGGTCTTTTAACTCTTCAACCTATGTAACTATCCTCAGACATAAAAGCACCCAGGCATTTTGAGTAGATTTTATTCAATGTGATTCTTCAGAATCAGCTCTGACAGAACCACACTTTAGTATTTGCATATGGTGACCTGTAGAAATGTCTTATTACAGTATGCTCTTCTAGAACAAAATGTCCAGCTCTTCCGTATCTGGGACAAAGGATGTAAGCATCCCAAATCAAAAGTGGAGAGGAACACTTTCCATGTTGCAGGCCAGTGGGGCTGTATTCCCATATAACCCTGGCAATTTGTTAGATGTGTCTGACTGTGTCTCAAGGGCCTAAAGAAATCTGTCATAATTTCTTTCCCTCTTGGTTACCTTAGCAAGGAAACACAATTGTAAATAAATATCTTGTCACAGACACATCACAAGCTTCTGAGCCAGAGAGGGGTCTGCAAAGTGTGTCTATTAAGGACTATGGGGCACCATGGGTAGAGAAACCAATCTAATGTATCATCCTGGTGTAACCTAGATGCACACTGCATTCCCACACTCTCACCCAGCATCATGTAACTCAGGAACTGTTGGTGTCACAGTGGAAATAATGGGGTGTCTATCAATGATGGGGTGTCTATCAGTAAAAAACAGCAAAATGTAAAAGGAAGAAGACGGAAGCCGAAGGAAAACCAACATGTGTGGATCTGCTGGTGCTTGGTGGGGGAGGAGGCAGTGCTATCTAGAATGGAGACACCTGTTAGATAGCAGTGCATGGGGTAGCCTTGGACAGTGTGCACAGCACGCATGGGGCAGCCTCGGACAGTGCACACAGCCCTTCCTTTTCTGTTTCCTGTCAGCTTCCTAGTAAAAGAGTTTCTCAGGTATGGAGAAAGCCTGTCTCAAAGATCAAAATGGAATAGGACATTCAGATATTCAGCAAGCTCTGACCTCCAAATTGGGTTTATCCGTCTTCAGTTCCGCATCTCCGCTCCTCGGAGCCTTATGCCTCCACACTTTAGCCAAGCCCTGCATGGCTCAGCCCACCTGTTCTTTTGTGCTTCTGTGGTTCTGCGCTCAGCTCTTCTGATCAATCTCTGCTCTTTGTTTCCCGCGGCCCTGCCGTTCATTCCCATTTGCACACAGACCATTTGGCTACGGCCAGGCTAGCACTGAGAACGTTGGCAACACTTCTGTTTTCTGTAACTTGTTGGCTGGGTTAGTTTACCCTTGATCTCCTCGAGCTGTGTCTTCTCTCAACCTGCTCACTACGTCAGATTCACACTGGGACACACTGAGAGACTCATCCTTGCTCCTAGGTTGAGGAGTGCCGATTGTCTCTTTTTAAGCAGGCCTTGTTGTGTACTTAGTATTCATGAGAGGAAGGAAACCAACAATAAAATTGGACCAAAAACTCCTCTTATTCTTGTAAGGAGTTTTTCACTTCATTGTTTACCTTTTGATTAGCATTTTCCTATGTGCGTACAATGTACCCAGATTGCTCTCACTCCCTGTCTCTTCTTATCTCCTGGATCCACCTTCAACCTCCTCTACTCCACACAAAGCATCCCTTCGATGTGTGTTTCTGTTTTCTTTTGAGATCAAGTGAATTTAACCCCTGGTTCCAGAACTCCCTGTTGGAGTCTGTTAGACCCAAGAGAGGATACACACTAATGGCAAGGTTCCCCAAATTCGTCTGTTACCCTGATTCTTAGTTCACTAGAGCAGGATAAAGTCTCCTGAGCCTCTCCCTTACCCATGATTGGCTGCTGACTGGACCATCACAGTGCAGGCTCAGGTAGGTGAGTGCCGTTGCAGTGAGTAATGCATAATCGTAATGCCTGTGGCACATTCAAAGCATTTTGTCAGAGCTCTTATCATCAGCTTTCCCATTTATTATGCATCCTTTTCCATAACATCCCTGGACCTCAGAGGGGGTGGTTGAAAGCCTTGTTTATTGCTGAACATCTTTGGCATGAGGGCTATTTTGAGAGGAGGAAATTGCTAAGAAACATACCACACACACACACACACACACACACACACACACACACACACACACACACACACACGATAAGCTCTTTGTCATTTTACATCTCCTTTCTACTAAAAGGAAACCTGAGCATCTGGAGGCAGCTTCAAGCCCTTGTAATTTTGGAGAAGGCAACGGAAAAATTTTTGCAATGAGGGCATAGTCAACTCATCCTCAGCATCAGGGCCCCCCACAGTGACCAGTTTCACAGGTCACTGCCCAGTGTGGGAAGGTCTTATTTTTTTAATAAATGCATTGTTTTTTTATTAGTGATTCTATGTAAGTCAGAGTTGTAAGCCACTCACTGAGTTATCTCCTGGGCATGCTTGAAATATATATGTTAATAGACGTTGGTTTGTATTTCTTTTGCTAATATCACTTCTGCTGCAAAGTTTCCAGCTGTGAATTCAGGAAGAAAGAAGGGCAGTTATGTTTGCCTCTCCTACAGGATACATATGTCTGGAAGACGTTACTTCAAATTGTCATTATTTTATGGCAAATCTCATGTTCATATCAAGACAGATTTACCAGGGGAGAATAAAAATCTCCTTAATAAAAAAGAGACTGATGCAAAATCTCTAAAATTGAAAGAAAACTTGTCCCAGAAACAACAGAGAACTCAATAGAATGTGTCTTTAAAATTAAAATGTCAGAGTGAAGGGAAATCAGATTAAATGTGTAATAAGAATTACTTTAAAATTATTGGAAAAGTTTACAACCGCTGGTAGTTATTCATATAAGAGAAGGTGTTTAGCTTCAAAATCTTAAAATGAGTGTCTTGGCATTGGGTGTGCCTCTGTGAGAAGGCTAAACAATAAAGCCTTGCTGTATTGTGTCTGCAATGGAGAGGGCAGGACAGTGAGAAGATGGAGCCTCCTCTACAAGAACCCTGTAGATGCCTCAGACCAATAGCAGTTGGTTTCTAGACCCACAAGAAAATATGCATATAAAGATTTCTTCATGAATTTAACACAGTATGGGATCAAAAGAAACTCATAGTAAGTAGGAAGATTAATAGTGTGTTGTTATCGAGGTCACGTGAGCATAGTCTCTCGAAGCAGCTTATTGCCTCGCCTAGGCTGTGAGAATGTGATGTGGTGTGCTGCCTGTGTGACTCATGACTGGAGGTAACTCAGACACTGATGTACAACAGTACAACATGCCACGCGTTAGGTCTCATGGCTGAAGTAACCACAAGGTGCCCAGTGCTCGAATGGTTTATGCTACGTAGAGACTTTGGGTGAAGGGCTGATTCAGCGTCTGGTACAGCAATTGGGATAACAGGAGACTCCAAAATCTACTTAAATTTAAACCTATAGAGTGCCTATTTATAGAATTTTCTACCTCATGATTTTAGAGCTCGGTTGGCTAAAAGTGACAAGGACCATAGAAAGTGGTACGATACACAAACAGGGACTAGTATACTGTTATTTTGGGACACACAATCATAAACATAGAATGTGGGACAGGAGAAAATTCAGTCCTGTTAGTACAAAGCTGTGTGGCTCAGGATGACTGAGAAGCAGAGGCAGACAGAGAGGGAGGGGCAAGTGCAAGGCACACTCTTCAAAGACACACTTTCCATCAGGCCCCATCCTACAAACCCATTCAGTGTGAACCAAACAATAAATAAAATCAGCAATGATGCTGACTCCTTCATCAACCAATCTCTTCCGGGTAACCGGATCCACCAACTGGGTCAACGCTCTCACTTACGCCTTGAGAGACAGGCAGCAAGCAGACCTCCACAGAACTGAGTCAGATAGGCTCCTAGGATTTCTTTCTATCCTACCAGTTCTTGTCTACCTCTTTTCTTAATCCTGTGGTCTGTTTTGGAATAATTCTGGATATTTTTTAGCATGCTGGGCAATGACTTAGTTCATTAGTTGGCACACTGAAACTCTTAAGCACACCCACTATACCATTCCCTGGAGGATTGTAAACACCACAACCACAGAGGGCGGCATTCCAGATGAGATCTTCAGTGATGACATGCACTGGGAATTTGGGCTGATTTCTCCATCCTGTTGGGCTTTCACACATGTTCCTAATGGTCTCCTTCAAGAGGTTAGCACATTGACTGTTCCCTTCCTCTAATGCTTCCATAGATGATGTGGGTGGGAGTTTGTGGCTAAAAGAAGAGGCACAATTAGGAAAGAGTGAAAAAGTGAAAACATTGGCATTTTTGTGAACATTGTGCCATTTTGGTGGTACCCTATATTCACTCCATATTAAATTTTGACTTTAAAAAGGACAACATTATTACTGACTCAGGAAATGAGTTTGTCGAAAAAGTGGCATTTGTCCCATTTGAACGTTAAGTCCATGCAATGACAAGCCCGACATTTTTATTATAAGATTATAAAGACTGAATAATTTTAAAAGTGATCTTTGAATGTTGGGACCGTATTCTACTTGCAGATGATGCATTAAAAATGTACAGCATAAACTGCCTAGTGTTGTGGGCCCGCTTTCATACTTTTTGTTTTGAGAGGGAGTTTATTTCTATCATATCTTCTGCACAGGGCTAATGCTATCATGCCATTCTTAAACATAACTCTTTGTTGATTGACTCCTTAACAAGTATTGCCATAGATATTGAAATTTAAAATTCTTATACATGAACATCACAGTTTTTTATATATTTTAAAATTCTTTGACAGTTTCAGACAAGTATGTGATGATTTTTTTCTCCTCTCCATCCCTATTACCTTGTCTGTTTTCTCATCTCCTGCAGAATTCTTCCTTCCAACATCTTCTCTTGTTTTTGGAGGAGGGACTGAGGCTGTAAAATCCTGAGAATAAAACTGGTGGCAAGTTTTTTGATCATACTTCAGTGAGATGCTAGGCTATCTTTCTCTAGGAGATGGCAAAAGTCTAAGTGTCACAGATCATCAAAGACAGAGAGCATAAGTCGAAAATATATCCATATTTCTGTTGAAATCTGTCAAGGCGCTCTGAGTGTGCTGAGCGGGTCTAGTAGGAATTCTCTGATATCGTGAAGGAGAAGGGGGAAAGAAGACAGAGAGGAATTCTACCACTCAAGGGGCCCAGATCTACTTCTTTATTTAAGGACTGCCCTTCATGCTTCTCTTTGTTATCTTCAATGCTGACTTAGGACCTGCTGATGATTCTATTTTTTTCTTCCTGTGGTGAGGTGTTGGAGATTGAACCTATGGTCCTGTACTGTGAACAGAAGGGGTCAGTACTGAGTTATATGCCCAGCACTTTGCTACCTCTGCTAATGTAGCAACGTTCCAACTAACATAAAAGTATACCTGAATGTGGTGGCGCATGTGTAAAATCCATGCCTGCAAATGACTGAGGCAAGAGGACCGTGAGTTCAAGGCCGGCCTGGGCTACACAGTGAGACTGTCTCCAAAGACCATAAGGAAGACATGAAACAGTATGTCTGAAATTCATTCAGCCACTACTCTCTTTCACCCATCTTGTTATGCTTCTCGTGCTGACTTCTCAGAGCTGTCAATGAAATTATAACAAGTAAACAACAGCCACCTTCACTTAAGAGCAACTCACAGCCCCCAGTCTCATGCTTCATAGACATCTTTGGAGGAACTTTTTGCTGAGTGTTGGCTTTGTTTTTAAATTTTTGCTATTTTTATTTTATGTATGTGGGTGTTTTGACTGTTTGCAAATTTGTGCCATGTGCATGTCTGGTGCCCACAGAGGTCAGAAGAGGGCATCGATCTCCTGGAACTAGAGTTACAGATGATTGTGAGCCACCATGTTGATGCTGAGAATTGACCTACGTCTCTTCAAGAGCAACCAATGTTCCCAACTGCTGAACATCTCTCCAGTTCCAGTTTGGTTCTTGAGAAGGGAGCTCCCTTCTCGTGTTCCATGCCTGAGTTTACCAAGCCTTCCAATAGGGTAGAATGAAGAAGCTAAGCTTTGTGGTCTACCCTGCAGTGGTATCCCGTCACCCAATGCCTGAGGCAAGAGGATCATGAGTTCAAGGTCAGGATGCACTACACACTGAATTGGGGTTTCTTCCTTTGTGTGGGGACCATTGTACAATGTTGTTACTGATTCAAAGAACCAGTTTAGATATGGGATTAGTGCAAGCTAAAATATTTACTATAGTTTTGTCAGAAATAAAGGCAACTTGAGTTTAAAAACATTCAATTAGGAGATCGCTGGACTTGGTGGCTTTAAATTATTACAGAACGAGAGAAGCCCCCTCCAAAAAACAAAAACAAAACAAAAAGCAAACCCAAGAACCTAGAAACTTGGCTCACCAACTCCTCTATTTGGGATCCTGCATGCTGCAGCAAACCATATGCATTTCCTTTCCTGCATTTAGGCAAGCAGTGGCTTCTGAGGTGACTCAGTGGAATATTCCTGACGGTGAATTTTTTTGGGTGGGGCGTGTGGGAGTGTATGGGTGTGGGAGTATGGGGTGTAAGAGTGTAGGGGTGTGGGGTATGGGGGTGTGTGAGTGTGGGGGTGTGGGGTGTAAGAGTGTAGAGGTGTGGGGGTGTAGAGGTG
>NC_022022.1:44810518-44812644 GCF_000317375.1 Microtus ochrogaster | reverse complement strand
GTGTAGAGGTGTGGGGGTGTAGAGGTGTGGGGGTGTGGGCTGTGGGAGTGTAGAGGTGTGGGGGTGTGGGCTGTGGGTTGTGGGGTGTGGGAGTGTGGGGCTGTGAGGTTTAGGGGTGTGAGGGGTGTGAGTATAGTACACGGGTCGGGAATGTGGAGTGTGAGCTGTGGGGTGTGGGTACAGGGTGTGTGTCTGTGGTACTGTGGGCTGTGTGGATGTAGGTGTTTGGTAGGGTTGTGAGGTGTGGGATGAAGGTATACTGCTCCTTGATTCTAGAATCCAGACGAAAGGAGATTATAATTTGGGAAAATAGACTCATTACCATTTTCTCTTTTAATAGTAGTCTTTTTGGTTGTATCTGAATCTTAATTTGCCCCGAGTCTAGGCAGGAAATAAAGGAAATTATAAGCACTTTAAATATCATCATTTCCTTGATCCAGTATTGTAAACACTCTCATCTTCCATTACCTTCCTTTGAGAGGGAAAGGTTAGGGTGGGAGTTGAGCTAAATTTCAGATTTTCCACAAAATGATACTGTTCTCTGTGTAGCCTAAAAAATAGGAGTCACGTTCGTGATCCTTAGTGACTTTTAAAGTTTCCTACAATGTATTTGTTGAAAATAAGATAAATGACTCAAATACTTAGAAACTGCATGTTACTGCCTTAAGCCCAGAGCTAGAGCTAGATGTGTTTTTAGTGTTATGGCCACGAATCTGAATGTGTCCTCACACACAGATGAAAAGAAGTTTGTATTTCATGTAATAGGTAACATACGTAGGACACGTGTACTGCTTATAATAAATTTGTGAAATTTATCACAGGGGCACTCAAGCCTACTAAATATAACTTTAAAGTAATGTTAATTCGGAAGTGTGGGGACTTACACATCATCTGTCCATAATTTGATAGCCTGTGATATGTGTAACCAATTGTTCTTATTTACATTAATTTGCATTGTGAAAAGCAATTTTACAGTTTCAGTCAGACTTAATAGGCAATTTGCTGCTGAGTGCCTAATGGCATAGTTACTTAAGCCTGCCCCAGGGGGCCTTTCTAGAACTGATATGAGACTAAACCTTTTAAATGTTCGATTGAATGTCTTAAAAAGTCAGAAAGTCTTCAGCGATTAAACCTGCTTTCCGTTCTCCTCACCGTGCGGACTGCTGGGATGGCAGACCCCTCGCCTTAGGAGAAGGCTTCTCTCTGCTGGCAGTAGGCTGCATTCCACAGAGTGGTAGCACACCCCAGATGAGTTCTTCTCAAAATATTACTTAAAACAATGTCAGCTTCAGGTAGGTCATAAGTGTAGGTTTGTTTCATAAGACTTAAAACATTTTACTTAAATAAGGCATCGGTTCATACATTTAAAATTATATTTCCTTCCAAAGTTTCAGAAATTAAAGCTCAGAAACCACTTCTGAGGCTTTCGGATACTGTTTTCATATGCTTAGTTATCCTTATATTGCCGGTTAACCCCTTGTTCTCCTGGAGTTTAGCATATTACTTGACACTCAGTGGCCATTCAGCATATACTATTGAAGTATTTTGAATTTCTGAGGCATAGAGAAGGTTACCAAGGAGCCTTCTGAAGAGTCAAAATACTTCTGATAATTATTAACTGTACTTGGACTCCATGACGGTGAACCAATTACACCAATGTCTGTGCTCAGTGGCGGCTCTTCCCTTGAGGAGAGTGGTGTGCCTCTGCCTACACAGCTGACCTTGCCAAAATGATGAGAACAATGGAGACAATAGGTTCACATGAATTGCTTTTGCATACAACAGCATAACACACCCCACTGGATGGAGAAGAGTATTCTCTTTCGGCACTCTCAGCTAGCAAATGATCTGGAGCATTTTCATGTATTTCCACACAGGAAGAAGAAGGCGTTGTCCATTGAAGGCGAATTTAATTAATCCAGGCCAGTGGGTACAAGAAGACAATTTTAATATAAAAGCACACTCACACACCCGGTGGGGGCCAAAATGAAGGCGAATTTAATTAATCCAGGCCAGTGGGTACAAGAAGACAATTTTAATATAAAAGCACACTCACACACCCGGAGTTCAGCGATCCACAGTAAACCGAAAACAGGAAGCGCTCCAGTCTCGCGTTCCAATTCATT
>NC_022022.1:44776735-44805404 GCF_000317375.1 Microtus ochrogaster | reverse complement strand
TCTTCTTCTTCTTCTTCTTCTTCTTCTTCTTCTTCTTCTTCTTCCTCTTCTTCTTCTTTTTCCTCTGCTCCTCCTTCCCCCTATTCCTCTCCCTCTTCTTCTTCTACTTCTTATTCCTCTGTTTCTTCGTCTCCTTCCCCTTCTTCCTCTTCTTCCTCTTTTCTTTTTGTAAGATAGGGTCTTATTTCTTATCATACAGTGGAGGTTAACCTCAGACTCCCGATCCTCCTGACACAGCCTCTAGAATGCTAAGATTACAGGTGTGTTGCTCCACTTGATAAAAATCTTCACTTTATGAATAAATTCACTGTTTTTGTTCTCCAGACCAGCAGTGACACCCAGAGGTTTGTACAGAAGTTCTGTACTTCATGCTCTTTTGATACCCTAAGTGATGTCTCTATGGGGGATAGGTGTTCATGTGCTTGTTTTGATAGCAATTGCATCTTCTGTAGAATATCCCACGAGACACACCACAGAATATTTAACAGATGTCAACTTCATTCTTTCACTGAGGACAAAGGAATATTACAAAGAAAAAGGAATAATTTGTGTCTAAATTTAATTAAAGATCACAAACAATGGATTTTGCCAGATAATAATGAAAGTTGTTAATTTACTTACATAAGTAATCTTTCACTTAGATGTCTTAATGAAATCACAGCCTTCCTGGAACCCTTTTCCTCGCTACCTATGCGTACCCAGTCATTATTGTTGTTGTCAGCAGCAGCACCTCTGGAGTCCCATGGAAATAGGTGTTCTTTGGACCTCATCCATATTTTTCAAAATAGGAAATGGATTTGAACAAGATAGGGCCTGTATGCACAGGAAAGTTAACTAACTCCTGCTGTACATCAGCCTCTTTATAGCAGGTACAGAAAACCTCATCATGAAAGCTCAAACCACAGCCTGGTCATGGCCAGCAGCACAAGCATTTAGAGCCCAGATGTTCTTGGTGTTATACCATTAATGACATCTACCTAACTCCTTCATGTTCCATCAGCTGAGTCTGTGGCTCCTAAGGGGAATAGAGAGACAAGTTAATTCACAGAAACATGAGCCAGCACTCTGCTCCTCCAACCAGCCAAAACACGCTGCTCCAGAGGGCAGACAGTTTGGAACTGGGAGATTTCAAGCAAGCAGGGGCACTTGCCAGGAGGACCTCGATGGCTAATGAATCTCATGACACAGGAACTCTCTACAAGAGACTTCCAGCAGTAGGCAGTGCTTGATGAGCCTGTTATATGTATTTCAGTGTCTGTTGGGAAAAGAACCAGTGGGTCTCAGTGCACTTTATAGCTAACCCCTTGTCTCCACCAAATGACTGGGGAGCAGAGTTGAGTGGTTCGTTTCAAATGACTTCATAGAATGAAACCAGGCATATTATTCCTCTTTTTAAAACATGGATACCCGCAGAGAGATATAAATCTAATATTGTGACACCTTGAAATTAACAGATACAATTGTCATTTGCATATCACCATTTCATGTCCTGGGACCTTTTCAACAGCTCCGAGTATTTCCTGCATAAAATTGGAGCTGTAGGCAATGCGATCTGGGAGAAGGATGAGGTTGCCTCTGTGCTTTAGTGCTTTGCATGACAGGGTGGGAGCACTGACATAAAGAACACAACCTTGCACTTACTACTTATTCATACTTCATCTCACAGCCCATCTTTAAAGGGTTTTAATTAGATTCAGGGAAAAATCATTGGAGGATAACACATACTGAATTGGGGTCACAAACAAAGGTGGTGATGCAGAGTGATACAAAATATCTGCTGCTAATTATCAGGAATGTAACGGGGTAGTGGAGCAATTTTATCCTTCAGCTCTGTGGAACCACGAGGAAAAGATTATAAGAGCATTAAATGGGTGCATAGCAGACAGGTTGCTTTAAACTGTTAGGAACATCCTTCTAATTCTATATCTGGATTGGTCTGTGATTGTTTTCTCTGTACACTTTGAGTGTACCCTGCCCATTTCATGGTGGCTTCCCCATTAGCAGGTATCAAATGATTAACTTTCTTAATAAGCCATAAAATAAACTTATACATGAGAATGATGTATAGAATGAGCATTATACTTAGGAAAGCGATGGAAAGATTATTATTTTTTTAGTTGGGTCATCTTTTATTTATTTATTTTTATTTTTTAATTTATTTATTTATTAAAGATTTCTGTCTCTTCCCCGCCACCGCCTCCCATTTCCCATTTCCCTCCCCCTTCTCCAATTAAGTCCCCCCCCCCTCAGCCCGAAAAGCAATCAGGGTTCCCTGTCCTGTGGGAAGTCCAAGGAACCCCCACCTCCATCCAGGTCTAGCAAGTTTATTGAAGTGGGGGAAATTTTGACTGGTGTAGCTAAGACATTTGGTACTCTACATAACCATCTCATTTTCTGTAGCATGGCTTGGAGGAGCTACTGAAATATGATTTTCCATAGTGCTGCGGGAAGAGACTTGTAGAGGAACCAGGACATACACGCTATAGGCATCAAGTAATACAGCAACCTCACTACCTACACAGTGCGCACACATATTTTTCAGGGCACTTAGGTAATACACTGGCATTAATTGGCTAGTTGGCTTTAGTATGCTGTCAATTAATCTTTACAGCCATTAAGGCCAGGCCTTGCATTGAAGGAAAACAATCACTGTAATCTTTCAAACTGGGAAACAAAGATTATTCTGTTAATTAGTATCTTCCCTTTGCTAAAAGATGCAGAAGTTGGTGTTGGCACAACTTTTAACAATTTCCAAGGGCTTCCTGTATATTTTTACACATTTCCCTCTCTCTTTTATATTTCCACATTCTTTGATCTTGTCATAAATCCCATTTTAAGTTTCCAGTGCAATGCATGCCCAGCTTTTCAACTGTAGTTAACGATCATTAGAGAGTCTTACTAAGAAGGATTTAGATACTAAGGTTTGTGTAAAACGCTTAAAGTTTTGAATCAGATCTTACTATGGGATCTGGGGAGATGGATAAACAATTGAGCATGAATTCTGTTCTGCAGAGGAACTGAGATCAGCTCCTAGCACTTACGTCAGATGGCTCATAGCCTCTATAACTACAGCGCCAGGGGACTGACACCCTGTTCTGGGCTCTGAGGGCACCTGAATACAAGCAGCATACACCTACACAGACACACACATGCAAGTAAGTAAAATAAATCAAAAATGAATTGATATATGGAATGGTAATTTGCATCTCTACTTACAGACTGTGAACATTCATTTCATGGTCAGTATGCACAAAGGGAGAAAGAAAACGCACACCTGTGCAGTCCCTTGATCCCAGCGTAATTTCCAGCAGGAGACATGAGATAAGAAATCATTTAGCTCTAAGCAGAATAAAGAGTGTGTTATGGTAGAGGGCAGGGTATTGTGGCTGAGGCAGGTAGAGAATGTTTCCTGAGGAAACAGGTTTGCCCAGAGTTGGGTGGATCCTTAAGGATGAACTGGGGGTAGTGACTGGAGAGGGAGCACCAATTAGAGACAGCATCACCCAGAGTGTGTCACGCTGAGCTGCAACCATTTCATGTGCTCATGTTAGAAGGAAGCTAATTAGCCTGTGACTACCATATCATCCGATTGAACCCAATCTCATGAATTTTTGCAGATTCCCTATGAAAGAAAGTGGTCACACACTTCAGGGGGGAAATACTGCCCCACCATATATCAGTGGAAGACAGTGTGTCAGGACCTCAGACTGCAGAGACTTCTAAGAGAGTCAATCTGATCTATCAGTTTAATGAGGCTGTATGATGCCCAGATCCCCGGTAATGCTGATTTTCTGTCTATGCAGATGTTCCTGGATAAGGTCAGCCTTCATATCTATAGACTCTATGAAGATCATTAAGATGTCCATCATGAGAACAGAACCCCAGAATACAGCTTGTTCTGCCCATGCCTTCTTCAGCTGGACCTCTAAATTTCTGGTCCTCGGGTGCTAGAACTCAGAATCCATTGTTCCTTCAGATTCCACAGGCATGTAGTTTGAAGAGGACCCATAGCGGCCACTGCAGACATGGGGACCAAATTCCAAACTATGTAAATGTCATTCTCTGCTTCTGCATTTATCCTATTGGTCTTTTTCTCTGGAGAACCCCGACAGGCACTTCCAAACTTGTCTGAGTCTGTTCAAACTCCAGCTACTGTTGGGATTCCATGAACCATGTTTCTTCCCTTTCTTCACACCATACACAGATGATCACAGTTAGCATCATGGTATACCTGTAAACGGCTACCTCTTCCATGAAGCCAAAGCAAAATGTCCACAGGAAAGAGCATGTGAAGTGAGAATTATCCCACTTGAGATAACATGCCTCCTCTCTACATAGGAAGCAGACATAAATGCCCATGTGCTGAAGCGGTCATCAGTGACAATGGCAGAAATATAGTCTGGGTCTACAATTAGACATGTCAGCTCTTTAGGAGCACATAGATAGAATTCGGTGTTGAAGTCAGGTCGCTAAGTAAGTGCTATTGCCCACATACGTCTTTGTGGATCTGGCCCGGAACTAGCAGACGCTGCTGAAGCTGTTTAATACCTGACACCTTGGGAGCAGCAGCTGTTAGCTCTGTGCCCATATGTGCAGGGCCTGTTACCTACCAAATGCCTACAGAGTGGGATTTATTGAAAAAAAAATAAAACAGCTATTTAATCCTGAGGACACATGTCAGATAATAGGGGTTGCAAAAGTAACCTCTTTTTCTCCCTAGCGATCAGCAACTCAAAACTCAAATTGTCAAGCAGCTTGGAGTTTCTTGCTGCTACTAAAGACAAAGGAGAGAAGCAATCCCTGGATTTCTTTTCTTCTGGGATTTTGTGGGGAGAAGTTGGAGCAGAGTGATGAAGTGAGTTTTGATCAAAGACTTGCAAATAAAACAAGGTAATTGATTGAAAGACCCTATCCAGGAACACAATTTACACTGAAATGGAACCACGAAGGGCAATTCACGCAAGGTAACAAACAAGTCGAACAAATACAAAAGTAAAAAGAAGTGTACTTTGGGTTATTTCATGCAGCTGTAAAGAGTTATTATGTGTGGCAGTACAGAGATACTCTTTTTAAATCGTCCTACCCAGCTCTTGCAGGTTTTAACAGTTTTCCTCTCTGTTTGTGTTTCCTAGAGACAACTGGCGCTACTCGAGTGAAGTGAACGCCCACGAGGAGCACAGTGGTGAGCTTTACAAGGTTTAAGTGTCGCACACTAAAGAATAGGAATAGCAACCTGTTGTCGTTGTCGTGTGTACAGTAAGATACACAGAAGCACAGGAGTGATGGGTGTAACAATGGAGATGATATCATTTTGTCTTGGGTAAGCAGTGGAAAGATGGAGAAAAGTCATCCTCAGACCTTCATTGTGACAGCTTCCTTGTTTACCTCTAGAAGATGGATTGTAAGGATTTTTAAAAATTTGTATAGTTAATCAATTACCTAGGACAGATAGATTGTTAATATAACCTCCATTTCTTTCTCTCTTTGCGGGCATGCCTCTTACATTCTGGCTTTGGAATTCCTCCATGGAAAGGGAGAGACCCAATTTGCCCCCTCCTAAAAGGTTTCTTGCCTTGACATTTACTCTGGATAATAAAACCCAGAGCAGTGATGGCACATGATAGTCACCATGCTGTGACACTAATGCCGTTAGCCCCTTAGGAAGGTCTGCATGGTTGTCCCTTGTTTCTCAAGCCTTGAAAACCTCTTCACCTGGTGGTTGAAACATGTCAGGGAGGTCTACTGTTGTTGTAAGCCTCCAGCCCATCATTAGCTGGAGTGTAAAGATATTCACAACCCGGAGAGCTGAGAAGCTAGCGTTGGGTTTTGAGTAAGATCAACGGCTTTTGCTTTAATTTAGTGACAGTGACGTAGTGTGTTATGCAGTGACAGGTAACGGATATTTTGTCAAATAAATCAAGAGTATGAAATATGGACTCAACAGAGAGAGCAGTATACCCCAGGCCACTGGACTTGGGGAACGCCTTGTGTGTGATGGGCAGTACCAGTTACAGCGGTGTGCAGACGCTCATCCACCAGTGGTTTTACCAGCCTCTTCATTGGTGACTGTACCACTTTGCCGTTGGGGACTTCCATCTCAAAGTATTATCTTTCCTAGGCATAAATGCATTTCACAACAAAGCTTTGCATAATTTTCCCTATCAGGGCACCTTCTAGTGACAGTGTCTGAAATGCTGGCAGGTGTGAGAGGAGATAGTCTGAGCAGACTGATCACTTGGGATTTTCCTCATCCTGCATGGGAAAGCAAGCTCTGGGTTCAGTCAGCTGGCTTGGCAGTCTAGTGTGCCAATGAAAATGCTTCAAAGGCATATTTCTGTCACTGCTGAAGAAGATTTAGGAGCCGCTTTTCTTAAGGAGAGCATGGAGTTTTTTATTCTATTATCCAGATCAACCTTAGAACTGCACTGTCTAGTGGGCAGTTGTAGAGCACGCATTGCTTTGGCTAGAATACAGAAAAAAGATGATCTTGGTTCTGTGAGGTCTCTGTGGCCCAGTTCAGCCAAACATGGAGTCAGTTCAATGATTTGTGCTGATGGAAGGGAAACAAGACCTAATTAAATCACAATTGAGAATGAAATTAGTGGATTGTTTGATAATACAGAGATAATCTAAAAGTACTTCTTAAAGTCTGCTGATCAGTGTCTGGAGGACTCAGCCCCTTCCCTCCATTTCTGAACTGTCTGAGGCCAGCAAAACCATAGCTTTATAGAAAACTACATCTATTAACTACTGCGTGTCAGATTTAATGCTAGAAAAGATACGACGCTTGCTTTCTCTGCTTCTTCATTGGCTGTGTGCAATTTCTTCTTAGATTTTTACACTACTTGTAAGGGCTACCAAAATAAATAAAAAGTGCTGTATTTTAAACAAAATCTTTGGCAGGAAATAAACTTTCTTTATCAAAGAAGAGAGGAAACTTGATAGTCACAAACAACCGCCCAGTTCTGAAGACCTTCAACAAATCTGTGCAAATGTCCAGCGAAAGTCTACTTTCAGGAAAGCCTGATATCTCCCAGGACCTTCCTACAACTGTACAGATTCTTCTCTAGGTGGTAACAGCACAGAGTCTTGTGGGAAACGTGGCTTCCAGAAGAGAGAGACAAAGGGCTAAGCTTGAAGGTGCAAGACTGTTGCTCCTTTGTGCACTGTACACTAGGAAACTGAAGAGATAACCTTCTCACAGCCATGCCTGCTAACAGCATTGCAGCCTCATATTCGGCATGGGATGAGTATTTAGGCTTCCTGTTTCCCTTAATTTGTTTGGGAAATCTTGTGCAGTGAATGAACAGCTGCCTTGCTGGGAGCCACAAAGTGTCATATCCTGAGCAGAGTGTGCCAGCTGTCTGTTTAGCCTTGGCTGCATCCAAATACACTGAGATTTCTGGAATAAGTTTGAAGCAGAAAGGCAGACACTGTTTCAACTGAAATAATTTTTTTTTTACTCTACTGTCTAGTGAGCCTTCTTTTTGTTGCATCAAGAAAAGTGTGTAAAGAAATGATAAGGTCACAGTGAAGACAAGAAAGGTATGTGCAGAAATAATGAGGTCACAATGAAAACAAGAAAAGTGTGTATAGAAGTGATGTCGCAGTGAATACAAGAAAATTGTGTACAGAAATGATGAGATCATAGTGATGACAAGAAAATTGTGTACAGAAATGATGAGGTCACAATGAAGAAAAGTGTATACAGAAATGAAGTCACAATGAAGACAAGAAAAGTGTGTACAAAAGTGATGATGTCACAATTGAAGGCAAGAACAGTGTGTACAGAAATGATGAGGTCACAGTGAAGACTTCAGGGACAGTTACTGGGGCACCAAGCTTCCTCTGAAGGGTCCTGACTCAGAGAGGTGATGAAGAGCTTTGGTAGGAAGAATTTTCACCCCCACTTGCTTATCTCTGTTCAGGTTGGACATGCCTTTTTCTATGTATATATTCATTATGTTCCATTTAAAAGTTGACTTAAATCAATATATACTCATCAAATACACATATAATGTTTTACCTTACAGGAAATATTTTTGCAGGGAACATTGGCCAGAAACCACAACACTTACGAAAGGGATCTAGTGTTTTTATGTTTCTGTTATGGTCATAAAACAGATACTCTGCCATTTAAGTGTTTTATAAAAGATAAAATATGTGCTACTTTTAAACTCTTCTGCAGGGTTCAACACATTTCTCTGTACCTTTTCCTAATTTTCTACAGCTGATTGCATTCAGGGTGTATTATATCCAAGACAGTGAAATGGAAAATGAGGATTCTACATTTGTGGAAATGAAGCACAATTTTGTTTGCACAAATACATATGCATATGTGCACAAATGCACGCAGATATATAAAACCTGCTGAGTTTATTATATATTATACATATTGTACATACAAAACCTGCTGAGTCCAGCTTTGTGTTTATATGGGTTCAAGGCTGGACACTGTGTTGTGCAATCAATATGAGTGCTCATCCCTCAGAGAGGCTAATTCTCCCTTGCCTGACAGTCAATAGATGCTTGTCGTCCTTTTTTTCTGGTGTTGGACCCTGCAAACTTTTCTCTCCTCCATGTTAACATGTCCATTGATCGATGTGGCGACAGCTCTGGTCTTATTTATGCAGACATTTCTCGGTGACAGTGTCACACAGCAGACTGACTGCTATTTGCCTCCTACAATCCTGCCCCCTCTCTGTGATGTTTTAGGAGACAGAGATGTAGACGGTGTAATGCAGATGTATCTGCTGGGGCTGGGTTCCCTGTAATCTGTCAATTTCTGCATGTGTCTAGCTGTGATTTTCTGTAATGGTCCCCATTTGCTATAAAGGGAAGCTTATTTGATAAGAGGTAGTATCTATGAATATAAGTGTACAATTAAGAGTGCAGTAAGGAGTTATTCTGGTGTAGTGAAGTAGCCATAGAAAAGTCTTTCCTAAGGCCCTGAACTCACTATCCCTAGGAATCTGGCCAGGTTTCTCAGCTCAGGCATGATTTCCAGTTATGCCTTGCGTCCAATTAGACAGTTAGTTGTTACTGACATGTGAATGGTACTTTTTGCCCCCTTCTGTGCATCTTGCCAGGTTGATATTTGTGGTGATTCATAAGTGTTGCAGCTGGGTAGGGCTGTTTAATTGCTTCCTTCCCTAGGCAGTTTTTATAGTGTTTTATATTCCCAAAAGACTTGACATCCTATTCCACAGATACTTGCTCAACTCTGTTCATGGCTTCCCTATTCACAATAGCCAGGAAATAAAAATAATAAAAAAAAAACCACTTAAATGTTCTTCAACATATGAATGTGTAATGGAAATGTGGCGCACATACTCTGTGGAATACTATCCAACTGTGAAGAAAAATGAAATATGAACAGTGCAGGCAAGTGGATGGATCTAGAAAAATTCTATTGAGTGGAATAGTCTAGACCCAGAAAGACAAATATAACATGTCCACATGTTCTCTCTCCACTCTGGTTTCAAGCTCCAAGTCTTCAGATGTGAATATACAACATAAAGACACCATAGAAGCCAGGAAAGAATAAAGGCAGTATAAGTGGGGGAGTTGGGAGAGGAATAGCTAAATACACTTGGCATGAAGTGAGGAATCGCATAATGGGTAGGGAGCTCCAACTAGGAGAAACCTCAACTGAGGAACCAATGCCATTCGATTGTTCTGTGGGCCTGCTGTGTCATAGGGAGGTCCAGCTCACTATGGATGGTGCCATTTCTAGGCAGGTGTCCTAGGTTATATAAGAAAGCAACCCGAGAGTGCGACAAACAACAAGTCAGTATGAGGCATTTCTCCAAGGTTTCTGCCTCCTTTCCGGAGCAGGTTCCTGCCTTGAGTTCCTGTGCTGACTTGCTCTAGTGAGAGACTGTGACCTGAAGCTTAAATACACACTCCTCTCCTCAAGTTGCTCCTGGTCAGTGTCTAATCTCTGAAACAAGTACCAAAGTAAAACAATGTTATTGAAATTGAAATATTCTCTGTATGCAATTAAAATCAGTATGATTTTTACCTTTTTCTATTTTATTAAAAATCATTAACTCCATTTTCATAAAGATTATTAGCTTATCTCTTGACTTTTCTTATGGTTTTTGTTCCATTCACAAAACCTTTTTTTAATGAATAAATTGACTTTATACTTGAAAAATAGTTCTGAATAAAAGCCTTCTTAGTAATTTGTGGATTCTATAGAAGTTCTGTTTTTCCTATAAACTTTTGCCTCTCTGTATTTTTTCCAAACATTTCTCAATTAATTTATGAGTGTGCATTTTACTGAGGAATAGGTAGGTAGGTGTCTGAACAAAAAGGTATTCCTATGAACACAAAACACTGTTCTGAAAGAGCATCCATGGAGACCCTTGACGCTATTCCTGGACCTCTAGCTAATCAGCAGTAATGAAGCTGTAGGAAACAGCATCTTCTGCAGATTGTCCTTGCTCAAAAACCAATTGTTAGTCATTCTGCCAGATACTCAGAGGAAGTTGCTTTTTTTTAAAATACATTATCTACTTTTATTTTGTGTGCTTGGAGTGTTTTTGCCCACGTGCATGTATATGCACCATGTGTGTGCCTGCTGTCCTTTGAGGCCAGAGGGTGTGGAATTTCCTGGTATTAGATACTTGTGAGCTGCCAAGGGGGTGCTAGGAGCAGCCCTTAACTGTTGAGCCAACTCTCTCTCTCTCTAAAATCTCACAGCAAATTTCTTTCTTTTCCTTTCCTTCCTTGTTTTTGTTTAGTTTTGCTTTGATTTCTTGAGACAGCATTTCTCTGTGTATCTTGGCTGCCCTGAAATCCACTCTGTAGACCAGGCTGTCCTTGAACTCAAAGAGATCCACCTGCCTCTGCCTCTGCCTCCCAAGAGCTGGGATTTAAAGGTGTGCACAACCACTGCCCAGCATCCTCAGAGTGATTTTCTAAGAGACAACATTTTTTTGTGGCAAGCCCGACACTCAGACACTGCTCCGGTCACACCAGATGAGTGTCAGGTATCACTGCTCCACTCCTGTACACAGTTCTGATTGTTAGATGCAGGGGATGGCAATCATATAGCTATTTACAGGGAGAAAACAGCACATTGAGAAAATATAAACATTTGGAAGTGTAGCTCATGCACCGCATTCGGAAATAACAGTTCAATTGGGTGCCTTCCAGGATATCCCCACACTTTCTGGTCATCATTGCAGTCAAACTTTGGATGTTTTGAGCACTTCCTAAGAACCACATGTCCATTGGGCACAGTTTTCCATTTCAATCATGTTCCATACTTTGATTCATGTGCAGCTATTAACTCACTTTCTGATTAAATAGATTTGGATTTTCTGATTATTTATGAACTCTAAACTTTCTTTCAATTTTATTTATTTTTTTATTTCCATGGGCATGCTTTATAAACTGCTAAATTTATTCTCAAGTAATTCATTAATTCTGATGTTATTATAATTGGGATGACTTACCTAACTCAGTGTCAAATGGCATTTATAAAAATCTTGTTATTTCAGCCCTGTGGTCGCTAAGCTTATCAATGTTTATCCGTTCTAATGTGCTGTGTTGGACACATTCATGTGAAAGAGACCATATGCAAAGAAAGTTGGATTTACTTCCTATTTTCAGTTTATTCATTTTCTGGCAGAATTAACTTGTTATCCAATTCCTATACATGAATGTCGAAATTTTGTTCTCGTGGTCATGATTATTATATTTTATTATGATGCTGGGATTTAATTGAATTAAGACTGTGATGGCACATCCTCTTATTTAGGTTGTTGAGTTCAGTTTTCCCTCATTTTGTAGACTTACTTCATGTCTTTTCCATGAGAGAATTCACCAGTTTTCTTGAGGTGTGTGTATGTCTCATTTGAGTATCTGAGTATTGGCCTTGTCTAATGAGGTTGTAAACGTGTCCTTTCGATGTTTGTAAGAGTTTAAAGGAAAACCATTCTTAAATTGTCTCTAAGTGTTTCCTGGTGTTCTCCATCAACCTATCTGACACTAGCATTTTTTTTGTTAAGAAACTTTAAAATTAATTCAATTTCTTTTTTGTAAATCTATGCAGGATTTTCAGTTTCTCTTTGTTTTTATATTTTGCATCATTCTGGAAATCTAGCCAGCTCATTTTAGTTCTCACAAGAATTGTGCACCCTATTGACAACTTTATTTGCATAAAGCATCTTATCGTGTACTCGCTTTTCAATTCTGAGTTCAGAAAAACTTACTGATATTTAACAATGTGATTATTTTCAGGATAAGTTACATTTCCAATTTTGTTCATTATTTTGATTGATCCAATTCTTGGATTGTATGAGTTTTTCTCTGTTTCTTCATTATTCTCCATGTTGTTCAATTCTATTATACTTTCATTATCCACATGCTTCTAATTTCCCTTTCATCCAGTCCACCACTTTCAGTGTTGTGGGGTGCAGGGTGGAGCTCCTGGTTCATCAGGAGTCTGCTTTGGTCCTGTAGCTATGATCTCCCTCATGGTCATCGCTTTAACTGCATCTTATACTTTCCAGACTTTGGGTTCTTGTTTGCATTAGCACTTTTCAATTTCTGTCCATTGTTCCTCTTGTTCATCAGATACCTATGAAGGCATCGCCTGACTTCCCACACATCTATGGTTTAACAGTGTCTTCCATAATTTTATCACAGCGTCTGGATTGCATTCCATTTTAATCAGAAATCATATTCTATGTGCTACCATTGAAGAGTACGTGTGGAGTTGAGAGAAAAGGCTTTAAATGTAGCACTCCATGCATATTGCTAATTCGATTTAAATGTTGTTCGTGTCTCTTATTTCCACCGTCAACGTTTGACTTCTTGTTCTGCTTGTTTGTAACATAAATGTGGCATTTTCCCACCAGACTGAAAACCGTTTCGTTTCTGTTCTGTCAAATTTCCTTCTTGCAGTTTAGGGATTCTGTGTTAGAGACATATATTATTAGAATTATAAATTCCTGGATAATTGTGACATTTGTCCTTTTGTATATTCCTTATGTTTATTAATATTAAATGACCTTTTCTCTAGTGGAATCCCATCTTTTTGTACACTGTGCAGATGTGTCTTTTTTACCTCATCTGCCTAAGGAACCTTCCGATTGGTTTATCAAAGAGTGATGAATGGCCAATAGCTAGGCAGGAGAGACTAGGTAGGACTTCTGGGGGAGAGAGAAACTCGGGCGGAGAGTTAGAGAGGTGAAGATTCACCAGTGAGGCATAGAGGAAGTCAGACATAGAGTGTGGAAGAGAGGTAATGAGCTATGTGGAAGAACACAGATTAATATAAATGGGTTCATTTAAGTTATAATCTCTAATTGAGGACAAATCTAAGCTAAGGCCAAGCTTTCATACTTAATAAGCTTTCATAATGTGTCTTTATTTGGGAGTTGACAGTCCAAAAAATGTCCGACTTCATTTTCTTCCTGTTCTTTGGATTATCTATCTTCTCTTATTCCTGCACTTCCTACCTATTTCTTTCTTTAACTACAACGCTGATCATACAGAAGGGGGTCTTTTGTTGTATAGTTTATTGTTGTCTGTTTGTTTGATGGATTTTGGGAAGACTTTAAATTAAATGTTAATGTTGTTAAAGTTGGACATATATCTACTATTTAATGCTGTTTCAATATATTTCATGATACTTTATTCTGATTTTTCCTTTACATCTTGATAATTTGGTATCTAGTGTAAGATATTTTAATTTACTTGAATGTTATTCCCATCCTGCCTGCTTCTTAGAATGTCCTTCTGTGTTATGTGGATCCTAGTAAGATAGAGACACTAATTCCTGCATGATCTGTTGTCTCTTCCTCATCATTGACCTATAATTACTAGATATTTTATATGTATCCTTGAGTCAAACCCCAGGTCCATTATAGTTAATATTTTGCATCTTTTTGTTTAAATGTCCTTATCCATGCATGTGTTTGGTCATGATCAAGGCTTCAAGGTCTTCATTTCCATATGAAGGCACACATATGTATGCATGCATATGCATGTTTGTGTACAACAGGTCAGGTTCCTCTCATCATCCTTCTGCAGGCTTTGGATAATGATCATTTCAATAGACTCTCTTACCACCCTGAGCAAAACCAGCCCCTCATCCCACTGTGTGAAGCTTCCTTCACTGTTCCTTTTACCCTTCTCTATTCTTTTCTCATCAGATTATGTCTGTCACACTAGGCCAATAAAACCTTCTGGGTGCTCACCCAGTCCTTTCTAACAAAATAATCTTCTTCCCTCTATGATGATCTAAAATCTTTCTTATCCGAGTTCCATCTCTCCTCTAAGGACACTTAAGATTCACTTACCCATATATTATTCTTTCTCATTTAAAATTGAATAGCCCTTTCTATCTTAACAATGACATTTATTATATATTTTATGTTTTTGTATTGCATTATAGTTGATTTCATATTCTCCTTACCTTTCTGCAGATAGGGAACCTTAAAGCAAAGGTATCCTTACGTCCTCAGAACTGTTTCTTCCCCATTCAGTGACTTGCCAGGACTCAGTGAAGATCCAATGAATATACTTAGAAAAGACTTTGAAAATGTAACATAGGACTAATAAGACCCTTCCTCATGGAAAGAATTTTAAGCCAATGTAATCAGTCCTTGGAATTTAGTGATTAAAGGAGTTGTGTGTTTTCAGGGATGAGAAAGGAGTTTTTAGATTACAATTTTAGAATAATTCAATAAAAGATACACAAATGAAGGGCTGTGCAGTAAGTGTTTAGAGATCGTAGGTTTAAGCTTCTCTTCCTCTATCTCAGTAAAATATTTTTTTCCATTACACAAAACACCCAACTTACTTTTCAAAGTCAGCATGTACTAATTGTCCAAAGTAGTGGGTTTCTTTGTGACCCTTCCATACATACATGGAGCACACTCATTCCCATTCCTTAACCCCCTTCCTCCACACTCCTCATGGTTCTTTTGTTTCCATGTCCGTTTCCCTCTCAAGCTCACGACACATAAGAGAAACATGGGATACTTCTCTTTGTGGGACTGGACTATTCCACACAAAGCGAGCTTGTTTTACTTGTTCCTATTTCCCTGTCAATCACTGGTAGAAAGGAAAGCTACCCAGTAATAAATCCAATGATAGTTCAGAGATTCACATTTAAGACAAGGATGAGATAGCATATTTTCACTTAAAGTTTGCATCAATGATGAGCTGTGGTTTCAGTGTTAAATCTCCAAACCTTAGCGGCCAGCACCTTGACACCAATGTCAGCATGCATTGTTTCAGAAAGAGAGCTGAATAGCATTGTTTAAATGAAATGGGTGATTGGTTACAATGATTTTCTCATTGGCTTTGACCGTATGGTATTTTGCCAGCTTATATCTCCTTGACTTAAACCAGATGTGAGATGTCAGAGCCTACAGCTTAACTGGGGACGTGTTGCATAATTAGGCTGGTTATGGCAGACAGGAGGGACACCTCTGCAGAAGTAAAGAATGTCAGGTGACTCAGCACATTCTTCACAGAAAATGGAAATGGATCCTGAGCTCAGGGTGAGTTACATAGAAAGCTTGACAGCAACGGTCTCGTACTAGAAACTGGGCATAAGTACACGGTTGTTTCTTTTAATGCTTCACGGTTTCCAAGCTGCACTGCAAAGGCTAGAATATTTTGCTGTGGGAAAACTATTTGTACAGCCATTCCACTGTGCCAATAAAGCCACCTTGAATCAAAGTACAGAGTCAGCAATTTGAGGACCATGATTAGCCATGGAGTTCTTGGAGGACTGAGGAAGTCTACTAGAGAAGATAAGAAGAGAGAAATTTCTGGGCCTGGGCTTTGAAAAAAGCACGGGGGGATGGTCAGCCAGTAGTCTGTCCTTGGGTTTATCTGCACTTTACCTCAATTTTTGACTGCCAGGTTTTTATTTTACTGGAATAATTTAGATATTCATTATAGTATTTTGTTTCAATGCCTTGTGTACATAGGCACAAATGCTCATATGTGTGCAGGGTGTGTATATATGAAGGTGCCCATGTATGTAGAGGCCAGAGGATAGCCTACAGTGCCATCTTCAGAAATGCATTCACCTCCTTTGAGACAAGGACCGCCATTGGTCTATACCTCACCACTACTCTCGAATGCTAGCCTCGCCCCATGGATTGTCCTGTCTCTGCCTCCCCTGGTTCTGGGATATCATAGCAGTGCACCATTACACACCCACTTTTAAACATATGGTTTCTGGGGATCTTCACTCAGGTCCTCGTGCTTGTCAAGTGAGCACCCAACTAGGTGAGCATCTCCTAACCCATTCACAGCATCCTCCACACCTTTGCTGTGGTGCACATGCTCAGAGAGCGTTCTGATGGAAGCGTTCTAGCTCCTTAGCTGTGTGCTAAGTTAACGCCATACTACATGTTCAGCAGTTGCCATGCCATGCATGATAATTTGACCAATTTACTCAGGTTACTTTTAATTATTTTCAGACTTTGGAATGTATAATATGTGTGGGACATACGGTTATGGATAAAGAAATTAATTACTTTAACCATAATTTACTTGGTGATATTTAGGGAGAACTGGCAAAGTGTGACTATTTTTTTTTAACCAATGGCCATCTGATGCTGGCATTGTGCATTTAAATATACCACGCCTGCTGTTGTATATAATAAATTCATCACGGCATGGTCTAGAGCCAGAGAGACTGGGGGGAAAATAACTGAGACTGTGTGTCTAGGCAAAGCATTCTGGAAGTGATGAACATAAAAATCTGAAAACTCCAGTCTCATTATAGGACTGGCGAGAGGCATATGGTCCAAAGAGCCTCAGGAAAATGGACAGAGTTGTGTCTATCTCATTGCATCTGTGGCCAGTTTCTGGTTTGCATCACTTTGGAAATGGGACAAAATCCTCTGGAACATAAGAGCATTTGGAGTTCTGAGCTAGGTTAATAAGCTGTCATTTGTTTGGAAATGCTGTTTGCAAGGGGGATGTTTCTCCTCAGCCTTCCCGTCACCTTGTGAGTACCTGCTTTGTATCAGCAAGAAGCACGGAGACACTGTGGGAGGTGATTCCTGGCTTAGGGGACATTCCCAGTACACCAAACTAAACACTGCATATCTGTGATCTCACGTGTGAAAAGCTACCTGAGGCAGAAAGCTCCATGAACCGGGAAAATCGTACATGTGAAAAAACAATGTATCATGTGGGTTGGACTCAGCATGGTGTTTATTTCCCAAGAAAGAGAATAGGGTTTGTCCTGTCAATCAGAAACCTGGCAGGCCTATCAGCCAGCAATGCCTCTCTCACCCAACCAGCTGGCATCTCTTACTCGACTATATTTGTTCAAATGTGTGATTATGTCTATTCTGGAATTTCTCTACCATTTCTCTACTCATTCCAAGCAAAATGTACCTTTTTAAAAGTCCAGCCTTGTGCCTATAATTTCAGCATGTAGAGGCTAGACAAGAGATTAGTGACAATTTTTACATATCATGACCAACAAAGAGATATTGCTGCCTTGGGCCAACCTGATCTACATAGTGAGTTCCAGGATAGCTTTCACTATAGTATGAAACTTTATCTCTTTAAATCAATAATATGTAAAAATGCAATTATGCCTCCACAAGTACACAATTTAACAGCTGATCCTGAGAGTGAGACTTACAAAATAAGGCACAGAAAACGAAGTCTGATGTGCTCAACACTTGGTGTGTTTTCATAGATTTTGTGTGTTCTTTAACTTGTCTCTCAGATTCTCATTTAAGCATCAAACAGCACCTACTCAGGTGTCAACCTTGTTTGAACCTTTCCCTGACCTTCACTCTAAAAAAGAGCTACCCGGATCTTATGCTACTGCTTCAGTCTTGACGTGAACCATGCTATAGTCAAGGATTAAAATCTGTGCAGCCACAAGACATGGTTTATCTTCTCTGTCTTCAGTTTCCTTACTTCTAAACAACGTGTACTGAACCTTGACTTCAATTCTGCTCTCAGGAATTTTATAAAGTGCCTGATACAGTGTGCGACACCTTAGGGTTTATAACCATGTTAATAACTGACTCTTCTAGGAGACTTTGAGCTTTTTGATGTCTTGGTGGAACTTGCAGTGGTGACTGTCTCTATAGATCTACTGTGTTGTGTCAGAGATTCCATTATCTTTTAGGTAAAAGTGGCAGAGAAATGATTATAGTTTTTAAACAGTCCCCTCAGGGTAGGGGTCTCCTACACAGTTGTGGAAACCCTTGCTGTAGAAGATACTTAAGCTTGATATAAGAACTGAGTTATAGGCTCCTCCTCCAGGGAAGTGGAGGATTGAGAGCTTTCAGTCTCAGGGAACTGCTGATACAGGTTGTGTTCATTACAATATATCAACCCAATTTTCAATGGAGAGTGAAGAAGTCTAACTTAACATCAGTGTAGCCATGACAGGCTGCAAACTAACAATACTGGCACTAGGCCACGCCCTTACAATAACCAGGAAAAGCCACAAACTGCACCCTGCAGGGGACCCATCAGAATGGAGACAAACAAGTACTAGATGCCCTGGAACATTAATTGTTCTAACTTGTATAAAGATGGTCAATTTCCTTGAAGCAATGCCACTACCAATTTCTGCCTTACAAGACTTCTGTTACCCTACTCATGCCCAATCAGGGGTCCAATCCCCACCTGAATATAGGATTCTCCTACCCCCACTAAATCCTTCACCCCTTAAAACTCTAACACAGCTGAGCTCAATGCTCTCCCTGGTCCAACAGCTGTGCCAACAGTTGATGAAGAGCCCAAGCTCGAGCTTGCAATAAAGGTTCTTAGCTTTTGCGTCTCTGGGGATCTGATGTCAGGGCCATAACAGGGGGACCACCAGGATTTTGGTTAAGTTTTTTTTTTTTTTAATGACACTCTCTGGAAGGGTCATTCTGTACGTTTCCAGCATATACGTGGATAGAAAGACAGCACACATCAACTCAGCTACAATGGTCACATGCCCTGTTTTAGGTCTCCTCTCAAACATTTCCCTTGCTCCAAACACTATACATTCCACTGAAGTTCTGAATAGCTGGAACTGCCATGCTGAAGCCAGGGAGCTTCAGACTTTACATTTTCACTATCAACTACATTTTATGCACTTATCCACCACCAAAAGGGGAAAACAAAAGTATCTTGAAGGTAAAAATAAACTAGCTTTATATTCTGTTTCATAACTTGTGTGCCTTTGAGTTCATTCTGTCCTGCCTCATTGACTAATGATGCAGTGTCTTAGTCTCTTTTTAAAATGTTTTATTATTCCACCCTTACATTTGTTTACATATACATATATACTACAAGGTAGGGTCCACATATGAAAGAGAACATGCATTGGTTTCCTATTTTTTTGGCTAAATAAATAAATAAATAAATAAATAAAAGACAGCTCAGGAAACAAAGCAGTGTCCCCAAGTACAGCTATACCCCCAGTCCTAGAAATGCATTTTTTCCCTTAAACAAATATTTCCATTTAAAGCTCATGGTTAAATTTTATTTTGAGTAAAGAAATAAGCTTCAATTCTTGTTCTAATATTTATGTTTGGTTATTTAGCATTAGTACAGAGTTAATCAATTTTTAAAAGTGTATCATTGTCAAATAGGTGGTAGAGTTGCCACTTCTATATGGACACATTTTTACCCCAGGTAAAAAAAGATGCTCTAATCTCTCTCTCTCTCTCTCTCTCTCTCTCTCTCTCTCTCTCTGTGTGTGTGTG
This sequence comes from Microtus ochrogaster, assembly GCF_000317375.1. Classification (NCBI taxonomy): domain Eukaryota; kingdom Metazoa; phylum Chordata; class Mammalia; order Rodentia; family Cricetidae; genus Microtus; species Microtus ochrogaster. Next base: position 44,785,689 of record NC_022022.1, on the reverse strand, counting down.
TGTGTGTGTTGTGGTGGGGTATGTGATATATGAATTTGTGTCACGTATATGGGGAATGCATGAGTATGTGTATATGTGTCTGTATGGTGTGTCTGTGTGGTGTGTGTGTGTGCATGTGTGTTATGTGTGATGTCTTTTTTTCCTTTCCTCTTCTCCCTTGCCTCCTGTTGCCTTCTCCTTCTTTCTCCTTTCTCTCTCCTCCAGCCCCTCTTTAATCAACCATCATTTTTGTTTTCTTGTTTACCATACATTGATTCCCAAGAGCCAATTTTAAGACTAGCTCCAACCAAGATGTGAGGGAGCCGACATTTACTTCTGAGAAGCGAAGCTTCAAATGACTGAAGCCAGTGACTGTCATTGTGATGGCAATTCTTGGTTATCATCTTGACTATTCCTGGAATTATTTATAGCCCAGAAATGGAGAGTACATTTGTGATCTGGGTCTTGAGGCAGGAAGACAATTTTCCTTTAATCTAGACCTGGACGTTGGAAGGCACATTTTTAATCTGGGCCACACCTTCTGCTGCAAGCCTCCAAAGGACCATGGAATCATAAAGGGTTCATTCTCGGCCTACTTGTCCTTGCCTTTTCAGCGCATCCATTCCTCACTGACATTGGAGCCTACTTCTTCAGGATTCCAGCACACACAGAAGACTAGCTAAGTAAGACCTGCAGCCTCAAAGGACTGAGCAGCTACTAGATTCTTGGACAACACACACACACACACACACACACACACACACACACACACACACACACACACACACGTCACAGGCTGCTAGTTCATTTTCTGACCACTCTGACTTGAAATAATCACACAGAAACTATATTATTTGCAATACCGTTTGGCCAATAGCCATCTCCATTAATCTGTGTAGGAGTCGGTACATCTGTCTCCTGTGGTGGCTTCATGGCTTCTCTCTGACTCTGCCTACTCTCTCTCTATATCTCTTTCAGCCTGTCTTTACTCTGTTAAGCCATTGGGTGAAAACACCTTTTTTATTAACCAGTGACCATAAAACATTCACAGCCTACATCACCTCCCACATCATATATACATATATGCGTGTATCCATATGTAAACACAAATATATGTATATGTGTATACATACATACCCACACATTCATTCCATAAGTTCTGTGGCTCTAGAGGACCCTGACTACTACCGTCATTCAACCCCCAATGATTTTGTATACATTTTAATTTTTACATTCTTTTATTAAGTACATTTTTGGGGGAAGAGAGATGGCTCAGAAGTTAAGACTATTTCCTGCTATTGCAGAGGATCTGGGTTCATTGCCTATAAGCCACATAATGGCTTAAAACCATCTATAACTCCAATTCCAGGGGATTTGATGCCCTCTTCTGGTTTCCTGAGCCCCAAGACACTAATGTGTTATGCAAACATACATTCAGGCCAAACACTAATACACATAAAATAAAAGTAGAAAATTAAAAAAAATATATTTCCATGAAAACTCATTTTCAGTTTTGTTGAGATTTTTGGCTTTATGTCCTCATATAACCTTCAGTTTTTAATGTAATATCTTCTTCCAACTATAGGGTATTAGAATCTTGGGTGCAACTCCTTCACACTTAGATTGAGATGGTGGGATTCTCCCTGGCGTCTGTGTAGGACTGGGGTAAGTGTGTTTATGAAATCACCCCATGTGGTAATCTTTTGAGGACAGAGAAGCAATCTTGGTGAGATGGTGTTCACGACTTCTGCTGTTGTTCCTGATTTCTAGAGAAAAATCTACTATTGTTTCTCTTGGCTGCCAGCACTGTCAACACCGTCCCCCAGTTTGCTTCTGGAAGTGACAGGAATGTCTGAGGATGCTGCATGTGAATCTTGAGTCTTGGTTCTGTGTGTCTGACTTGCTATAGTACTGGGCAGTTCCTTCAAATGCCAGAGTTCAGGGTAGAGATCAGAGTCAATTTTCCTTTGACAGAAACCAGCTCCTCCTGTTTCCATTCTTAGATCTCCTCAGCGACACAGTATGTTCAAAGCCTTCAAATCTGCCCAGGTCTGTTTCACTGCCCCCTCAAGCACATTCCCTGTCTACCCCATGGGTGAAATCACTCACTTGTACTTGGGCTCAATTCCCCTCTTCTTTGGTAACTATTTAATAATTTCATCTTTCCAACCTTTGTAAATTGTTTCTCAGGCTTTACCAATGGCCCTGCCTTTCACAGATGTAGCTTTTGGTTCTGTTTGTCTTCACTCTAGGTGGAGAGAGTAAAGAGAATCATTTTCAATCTATTATCGTGAAATTGAAAATGGGCGGCGAGATCTTAACACTCGTGGAAATAAAGCGTCTTTACTCCATCTGTGCCTGAACCCCATTTTCAAAATCGTCTGAGGTCAAATCAAGGCTTTGCTGATGAGAAAAGAGTTTCAAGCCTAAACGCTACCTACCCTTTGCCCCTGTTGTCTGCTTCCCACATAATCCCAAGACACAATGTTCAGAACAGACTGGCTGAAACCAATTATCTCAGAAGTTCTGACTTTCATTGCTCTTCAGACTCCTTTCTGCAGGAGAAAATGGAGGAATGCGCTTTAAAGCAGGCTGCAGGAAGCGTTGTCTTTGGTGGCTGCAAGAAGGGTATCTGTAAAGAAGTGACGGGATCGCTCCTAATCTAAACCGATCAACAATAATTTCCCACTTCTTTGGATTTCTTATTCCCTAATTTTATTCTCTGCTTGCTCGTTCATGTCTATTAGTTTGAAGTAGGGTCTCATACAGCCCAAGCTCCATCTAACTCCTGGATGATGGCCTTGAACTTGTGATCCTTCTGTCTCTTTATTTCTAGTGTGGGAGTTGCAGGGGGCTATTACCTTAACCAGCTAAAGGACATTGCTTTTGTTTTATAGTTGTCTTTGGGTGGAAATAATGCCTATGAGTGAACAGTTGTCCACGAAAGAGGTTATAGGAATTCCATTCCTTAAACCATGGCCTCGGGCACTATCAATGTACAAGGGGTGCCCTGGAACACAGAGTAATAGCATCCATGTCCTTAGGCAGGAAGGAGACATGTCAGTAATTGTTGATACATAAGGAGGCACTCCAAATTTCAAGACTCAGATGTGGTGATGTTTTGTTTGTGTTTTAACAAATTATGTTTGCATGAGGATCAGAGTGCAGAGCTATGTCACCAGAGGCCAGGAGTGGTGGCTCATACTTTTAGTCCCAGGACTCAGGAGACAGAAGAAGAGGGATCTCTATTAGCTCAAGTCTACCCTGGGCTACATGAGATTGAATCTGTCTAAAAGAGAAATAGAGCTCACCAAAGGTGATCCCAGCACTTGGATCCCATGTCTTTATTCCCAGCACTGAGGAGGTGGAGACAGGAATGGTATGGCTGGGCAGAGAGAGGAACATCAGGCAAGAGGAAACAGAAGCTCAGGCAGTCTGAGGTTTGGTGGAGACAAATGCAGTCTGAAGCAATCTGAGGAGCAGTGCAGTCTGAGAACGCAGTCTGAAGATGCAGTCTGAGGACAGGATCTCCCCTTTGGTCTGAGCATCGGTAGAGGTAAAAGGTCTCTCCAGCGGCTGCTTGCTTCTCTGATGACCCCCAATAACTGACTCCAGGTTTTTATGATTAAGAACAACTAGAACTTGTGCTACACTCAGAGCCACAGTGGCAATCTCCGTCTATCCTTAGATCTTCTGTTAGAATAGCAAAGGAGCCCTGATGGGAAAGCCTCCTTCTATTCCATTCTGTCTGAAGTCTGCTCTAGAAAGAATGATCGGTGGGAGGCTGAAGTTCTTCTCCAAAGTGGGCTTTTCAGCTCCATGCCTGTCACCTGGTATGGGGTATCTCATGCTGGATACACACATTCTCTGCTGCTTGGCAGCTGGTGTGGGAGTGCCCTGACAGGCAGAAGATGCCAGAGTTCCCTGACTGAGTGCCAGCGCTGTTTGGTGGCACTTTCTCTGAACTCTGTTGATGATAGTCTCAGTGGGGCACAAGGAGAGATAAGCCCAACACTGCTTCTTGGTGGAAGTGTGACAATGCCACACTATAGTGGAGGGTGTGGCATCAAGGATATTGTGCAGGTATCATTAGAAAAGAAATCAATAAAAGAGAAGATGCTTTTAGCAAATGACATGAGCCAACCACCAAGCTACATCCAGACATAAACTTGGAGCATATAATCAAGCCATTCCAAATAACCAGCCACCACATCAGAAGTTCAAACAAGCTGAAGTATAATATTCTCCCTTGCAACCTGCATGCTGTTTTGAAAACTAACTCCTCCTCAGCTCTCCAAAATAATATGCACTTTCAGGACCCCTTGCTTATACTCACGCAGGCTCCCAGCACGGAATCATCTTCCCTGCATTATTTACTATAATCCTTCCAAGGAGACTTAACTGCCACCTCCCCAGAGGGGCTGTCCCTGACACCGGGATTTTGACTGTAATTAATCACCCCTCTGGGATTGCTACAGAACAGCTCTTTCAACATGTGTTTGGCGCTCACTCTCTTCTGCCTGTCTTACAATCAGAGATTTGTAGATGCTCCTTCTCCACTAGTCTATGTTCTTCCTATGGGCCCTGCCTACTATCACCGTGATTTTCCCACGGGGTTTTGTTTTTTGACCCACTCACATATTAATCACGCGAACACATCCACAATGATAAAAACCCTGTGTTTTGTAGGTCAATTGACCAGTCATTCTAGCTCTAATTTAAGTATGATTTGTGTGAATGAAGTAGGTTAGAGGTGAGCATGATATGGTGTGTTGGGAGATTTGAAAAATAGAGAGGATTCAGTTGTAGCTGCTGTAATATGTTCTAAGGAGAGGAAGAATGCTTTTCCTCTTGGCCAATTCAATTCTATCAAAGTTCGATTGTTTGTAGTCAGAATTTTCTTCGGGTCTCCAGCTCACAAGTAACACAGAGACTTATGATTACTTACAGAAGCTTGGCCTTAGCTTAGATTTGTTCCTAACCAGTTCCAATAACTTAAATTAACCCACATCTATTATTTTCTCTTATATGGTTCATTTGCATTTACTCTCTACTGCCCATTCTGCTTCCTGCCTCCTACCAGTCTGGCTGGCAACCCCACCGTTTTTTCTCCCAGATTCTCTCTCTGCCCAGAAATCTCACCTATGACTTCTGTCTACCTATTGACCATTCAGCTTTGATTACACCAATCATGGCAACACAACTTCACAATATACAAATATCCCATGAAAATTGCATCATACAGAAAAAAAAAAACAACAAAATAAAGCAAATTAAGCCTCCTTCTGGCATGGGTGCAGCCCCAGAATCTCAGTGCTTAGGCAGCTCACTATTTCTGGGATAGTCTTGGATAAATAGCTAGACTATGACCCCTGACTCTTAAAACCAAGCTCCTCTAAGAAAGCAGACAGTGCACTTAACCACCAAGCTCCTTTTCCAATCGCATGCAAACAGTGTTTGACACAAATGAATTGTGGGTATGAGAAGAAGTGACTGTAGAACTTCTACTTGTCCTCTGGGTTTAGTCCAAGGAGACAACCCTCTGAGTAGGGTGCAAATTATAAACACACAACCATGGTGTGTGCGCGTGTATGTGTGTATAAACACACAACCATGGTGTGTGCACGTGTATGTGTGTATAATTGTGATTATTTGCCCAAAGCCCCAAAGACAAACATGTTTTAGTTTCACATAAGTAAGTGATATGGTTTTCTACTAGTAATGTTTTAAAAATAAAGAAGATATTACAAAGTTGTGATGGGGACATAGGGAGCACTGAAGAGAAACTGGAGTAAGACATATATGATCAGAACACACGGTATACATGTATGAAATCCTCAAGGAATGTATAAAAATAAAAGAAATACTATGATGTAAGAATTAGACATTTTCCATATTATATTCCATTCTTAAGGTTTCTCTGCCAACCTTTGTGTTCCCATAATTTCACATGGTGCCCAATTTATAGATACCGAGCACCTGCTTGAGATGAGCTGTGTCATTGTGTTTGCTCAGGTGATGTCTACACAAGTTAGACATTTAAAATATGAAATGTTTGAGATTTGGAAGTTAAGCATTTTAGCCAAAAGTCATTTTTTTCTATCAAATTGTTCTTGGAGCTGGACAAGGTGGCTTGCACCTATTGTCCCAGGAGCCCTTATCCAGAGGAGCATATGATATATTGCAAATTCAAGGCCAAAATGGGCAAGGGAGTTTGGTGCTATGTTGGGCTATAGAATAAGACATTCTCTTATAAATAATAAAATAAAGGCTCCAGAATAACTTGCTTTGATAAAGTTAAAGAAACTGTTTGTTTTGGGGTGCTTTATGTATGTACATACACATACATACATTCATACTCACACAAGCATACCTGCACATGCCACATACACACATGCATGCACATACTTGTACACACATACACATACATGCTCAATGTACACATATACACATACATCCTCATGTGCATAATCAGGTACCACATACATGTATACTGCAAATGTTTCCGATATCCAAGAGAAGAGAAGGAATCCTAGGAATCCTGTGAACAGATGGATAGTAATAATAATCTTTTTACTAAGGTATACATATGAGCATTTTCTACCATATAAAAAACAAGACACAACACTAAAAATTAATTGTTTGAAAATAGGAAATGGCTCATGCCACTCACATATGGGCAAGGATTGGTTGATAAGTGGCTAAATATTAATTTTCCAGAAACATCTTATCTACTTTTGGAGGATTTATGACACAAAAGAGAGAGGAATGTTGTGTCATGTTTTGCTTCTCTGTCTTAGAGACCTATACTGTCATTACAAATATTATGGAAGATGATATCCAGTTAGCAAATTATTCCAACAACAAATGTACTCTTAAACTTAGAAAAGGAGAGCAAGTTATAACACTTTTGAGACAGGTTCTGACTGTATACTCCATGCTGGGTTCACGCAATGCCACTCTTGGGAATATACCCAAAAAATGCTCTGTCATACTACAAAGGTATTTGTTCAACTGTGTTCATAGAAGCATTATTTGTTATAGCCAGAACGTGGAAACAACCTAGATGTCCCTCAACTGAAGAATGCATAAAGAAAATGTGGCACATTTACACATTAGAGTACTACTCAGCAATATAAAACAATGACATCTTGAATTTTGCATGAAAATGGATGAAATTAGAAAACACTATCCTGAGTGAGATAAACCAGACCCAAAAAGATGAATATGGTGTATAATCACTCATAAGTGGATACTAGCTATAAACAAAGGATGTTGAGCCTACAGAAGCTAAATAATAAGGTGAACCCAAAGAAAAACATACATAGATACACCTGGAAATTGGAAAAAAGACAAGATCACCTGACAAAATTGGGAGCATGGGGATGGGGAGAGAAGGAAGGGTGGAAAGAAAAAGAGAAGGAGAGAAAGGAAGGGATGATGAGAACTTGGGGGAATGGGATAGTTGAGATGGAGGAAGGACAGAGATGAGAGGAAGGAAAGAGATATCTTAATTGAGGGAACCATTATAGGGTTAGAAGAAACCTGGCTCTAGAGAAATTATAAGGAGTCCACAAGGATGACCCCAGCTAAGACCCTAAGCAACAGAGGAAAGGGGGCCTGATCTTGACTTGCCCTATAGTCAGACTGATGAATATCTTAAATATCACTATAGAACCTTCATCTGGCAGCTGATGGAGGCAGAGGCAGAGATCCGCATCAGAGCACTGGAATGAGCTCCCAGAGTCCAGTTGAAGAGAGGGAAGAGATTTGTTTTTAAATAGCAAAGATGGAAGGGAACATTGAAACCCACACTCTCCCCTCTTCAACTCTGATTTAACTCATGGTTTAGAAAAATAATTTCTTGTCTTACTGCAAGGAAACCTGTCAAAAGCATACAGCTTAGCCAGGCCAGCCTTCAGATGACATTTTCTGTAGGGTTTGGCTGTATCATGGGCAAGGCTTGGGTTAAATCCCCAGCATCTAAAAACCAACCTATCGTCAATATGAGGCTACTTAACTCCTTCTTTCTTCTGACCCAGCCTTCCACCGCATGGTTGCAGGTTGCAGTTTTCCCTAATGATCTTGCTTTCTTTGGACTTCCAGGGAGTTATGGCAGGAGACTGATGCAGGGTAGAAATTTGGCTTTCCCTTTCCTCAGCTCCAGACTCTGCAGATGCCCTGCCTCTAGGCTACTTCACTGTTTTGTCTCCAGCTGTTCCAAAATACAGCTAATCTCAGGCTTGTCCTACTGTCTACAGCTTCCAGCTTTTCTGTTAGTGTAGAGCCCATTCTTCTTAAGCGTTATTTATTTTTCTAACAAGCCCTGACTGATGCAACGAAATGAATCTATCAATCCAATCAATCAACTTATCTAGAGGCATTCTTTAAAAGCACGTTCACAAGACTGAATCTGTATGGTCTGGGTCCCCACTGAACATCTCAAAGATGTTTGACCTCATTTTGCTTGACAAACAAAGACCTCATCCAACTGCATGGCTCAGACATGGAGACTTTAGCACCTTTCTTGGCCCTTGATTCCCATACCCAGAAATGTGCAGATGTATCCTGCATTCAACAGTGTTCGGAGAGCAAGTGAAACTAGTGACCAAGAAAAAAAGACCTCTTCAGCACTGGATGGGTTAGAATTGCAGGTGCTACAGGGTCCAAAAATGACTACTACTCTGTTCTGAGAAAAACTGACTTTGAATGTCCACATCTTTACATAGAAATGGGACCACAGAGTCTGGGTTCCATTGAAGGCGAATTTAATTAATCCAGGCCAGTGGGTACAAGAAGACAATTTTAATATAAAAGCACACTCACACACCCGGTGGGGGCCAAAATGAAGGCGAATTTAATTAATCCAGGCCAGTGGGTACAAGAAGACAATTTTAATATAAAAGCACACTCACACACCCGGAGTTCAGCGATCCACCGTACACCGGAAACAGGAAGCGCTCCAGTCTCGCGTT
>NC_022022.1:44761046-44769151 GCF_000317375.1 Microtus ochrogaster | reverse complement strand
GCTCCAGTCTCGCGTTCCAATTCATTAGTAAAAACATTCGCCCGAGGCTGTCCCGCCCCAAAAGGCGGGGTCTCTCTACATTCCATTTTGCTGAATGCGTTTAGAAACCTTCATAATATTGATTACAGTAGTAATGTATTCACATTAGTTGCTGTACCACCCTTGAATGTATGTATTAAATCCATTATTTATTTAAATTCTCTCATTAATAGACATATCAATTAGAACCAGTTTGGAGCAGGTACATGGTACTCTTAAATTTTATGCATTTTCTTGCGGGTATTTTAAAATGAGTTCTCAAAATTTCATTTGCTGCATTGTTACATCAGTGACCACACTCGAGTTTTTATTTAGTGGACACCATGAAATTGCTTGCCATAATAATGGTTTCTATTCTAATACGTATGGATGATTTGGGGCACTTTTAGTTTGATTGTGGGTATTATATAGTGCCATGAAGACATTTATTTGTGTAATACTGCATGCTTATTTTTGTATATAAGCACAAGGATATATTGATATATCATCGAGTATGTGTACATTATTCTCAGTGAAAACTATCAGATAATTATATCAAGTGCAAACAAATATGAATGCTTTCTGGTAACATAAAGAATATGAATCCTCCACATTTTTCTAAGGCTTGATATTTTTAATTTGATTGTATTATGATATCTATATGCTAGGTGTCTATAGACCTATGATATGTTCATAGCTGTTCATATTCTGGTTTCTTTCTCAGATTTTAGAAGCTTGTGTTTGTCATGGACTATGCCTTTATTTTCAGACTTCAAGCTTACAAAAATGAACAAAGTATAATGTAGCCCTTAATAGACATTTTATTTCCCGAATTGATTATCTACTTTGTGTTACTCTCCTGTCTGTGGAGTCATACCACAAAGTTAAACAACCTTGCATTTATTTCCTTATAGTATAATTAACTTCTTATTTTGTTAATTTCTGTTTTTATTTTTATTTTCTTAGTTATTCTGTGTTGTGTTGGGTTAAATTGGTCACTGTTTCTCTCAGCCCCCAGCTCAGGACCTGAGAGACACAGGCCAAGCAAACTTAGTTTCATTCCAATGATTGATTATTGGCTATTTCTCCAATTTTCCTAATGACTAATGAATAAAAGACCGAGGCAAGTTTCCCTTCCAAATACATGAATTACAGAGCACACACATTTATTTTTTCAAGTTCTATCATATTGTTTTTGAGTTACACAAGATTTCCTTCTGACTTCTTTGGGTTGGTTGGAAACATATTGCTCTGTGGTTAAGTCCTGTTTGTGCACCTCTGAGCAGCCTGCTAACTGCACACTCTTCAGAGTTCTGCTAAGGCTTTGCTGTTTAATAAATGGTTTCTGATGTTTTCTCATGTACTAGAAACAGTAGATAGCTTTCCTCCCTGAGCATTACAGTGATACCACGTGCCCTGACTACTTATTTTCCAGATATTATCTGTACACTTAATTTTTCATTCTTGCAAGTAGCTTTACAGTGAGCCAGTATCGTCTTTCTTTCAAGTTCTATATCCTGTGTGTTGTTTACTTTCTACTTTCACTTCGCGGCTGCAGGCTGCTGCATCCTCATCTGTCATGGCCGCCTCCCACGTGGATCCTCCAGACGCAGATGCCCCTAATTCTCAGCTCAAGTTCTTTCCTCCTGGGTTTTCTTACACTGTCTTCAGATGGCTTCGAGGCATTGGCTGCTTTTCTCCTCAGTTGAGCCCCACAGTTTGACATTATATGGGCCCTCTACTTGGCTTCCAAACTTAATCACATGACGTTTGCATGAATGTCCCCTTTCTACTGCACTGCGTGACTCCTCCATATACTGTCTTCCCTCCCTTGCAACACTTTTTGATCCACTTACCGTCTTTATGTCATTCTTTCTCATCCTTTCTATAATCTGAGAACCTCAGGGGAGCCCGGCTCTGTCCCATGCAGGCTTGGAAGTAGGTCAGGTATGTCCTCTGCAGGATGTCAGAGTCCTTTCTTTAACTTTCCAGGATAACACTTGCAAAGTTATAACTTGTAAAGAGCAAGGGTGTTTGAGTGCAGATTCTGAAAAAAAAGTATGGGTAATTTTAGAATATTAATAATCATTTCTTTATGATATATTTCACATACCACAATAAGGATTTCATATCTACTATCCTCATATATAATCACAGTCACCATATAGGGTAAGCAATTATTAATATAATTTCTTAGATGAAGAAATTGTAACACTGAAAGAACAAGTCTTCCAATAGTTTAGGACAGGAAGTTAATGGTTGCATTATGGCACAGAAGTGTTTGACGCCAGCACCAGGCTCTACCTTTGTGTAAACGACATATATTTTAACATCTTCATTGTCAAACACAGTCAACAGTTTTAAGCTACCAAGCACAAGAAACATGTCCGTTTAGAAGTTGTGCTTATTTCATGCTTTTCTACTTCTTATTATAAGGTGTTGCCTTGTTCAATAAAATTCCAGAAATCTTGTCCTCTTGTGTCAGAGTGGCAGACTCTGGATCACTGATGACAGCTCATCTCTCCTGTCACCAGTGAGTGTTGTATCACAGGTTCATCCAGCTGCCCTCCTGCCCTGGAACAGGTCAAAAGGCCTGCCATACTAAGGTGATTGGGTACTGCAGAAAATTATTTCCTAGACTCAGCCTCAAAATCAATAAACACCATTCCTGAAGGGGTTCTGAAAAGAACACCCCCTTAGAACACCAGAACTGAGTCTTCTCAGCCATGTCCGGAACCAGAACCTCTGTGCCCCAGAGTCAGGATGGCATTCACTATCTTTTTAGAGATAAAACAGGCACTGGTGTTCATAGCATCACAAAACACCATGGGCCTCAGGCCAAGATTCCATAAAAGAGGAACATTTCATTATGTTTCCAAGCCTATTTTAAAAATAAATCCATAAAAGCATTTTATCACATCTATAATTAGCTATTTTGTATGTGAATTCTACAAATTTTTCATAAAGTCCTATTATTTGGATGAAACACATGAGCACTTAGGAGACAAATATCCCATCTGCTCTCTGAAGCTTCACTAAATAAACTGCCTAGGAGAAAAAGGCACACCGTTTTAGCATGCACATCAAGACAACCACTGTAATTGCTTGCTAGTAAACATGAACCTTGCACTTGCCTTTACCCTTTTCTACAAGGGAACAGGACATGGCTTTCAGGGGTGTGCTTAAAGCTTTCAGGAGAACTCTATATGACCGGAGAGGACACGAGGCCTGGAACGAAGTCTGTTTGGCCACAGACCCAGTCAAACCTTACAAATGACTTTCTGTTTGCTATAAAAGGCAACGATAGGGGATAAGCTTTCCCATAGGTGTGGAGTCTTCCCTGAGAAGAACGCAGTGACTATGTGATTGTTGCACTGTCTTGACTGAACTGCTTAAGTGGATACCCTTTGCAGAAACTCCCCTGGCTCCGCTAAGAGTAAGAGAGCAGGGAGAGGTCCAAGACTCTTGACTCTAAGCCTCTTCTAGTGACCCAACCATTCTACTTCCATGGAATATTTCCCAGGCCTTTTCTGTGGGTCCCTGCGGCCTGGGCCCAGGCAGAGCTTCAGTAGACCCATCAAGAGGAAGTGATTGTTATTGTATCATGAGTTTCTTGGGAACCAAAGTCCAGGGGGTTCACCCATTTTAGAGAGGAGGCTGTAGATTTTCATTATGGCTTGAGAGTGTTTTCTAGTTCTCTTTCTCTTCATTGAGTATGCAGTTTCGTTTTCAACATTTTAAAAGGGAGAAAGCTCGGAATAAAACAATTTAAAATCGCATCAGCAGGGTCCCTTTTACAGGAACAGCTGGGTTTTCTGACTCTTCATCCACGCATTTGGGGGTATTACAACCTTCCTTTAGCTTCAGTATCTTATGAGAATTTATGGTGGAACAACATTAAAATATTGGTAAACATAAATGTATTCTATTTTAGAAAACAAGCAAATCTATTCAAAATAATTTGATGAGAATAAAAAAAGCATTTGTTGCATCTTGTCAAGACAAACTAGAAAGGCCTTGAATTTAGGTGGTGCTTGAGTATTTGAGTGCTGCCGAGTACTTACCGTGTAACAGAATGGTTCTAGGGAAGATGAAAGTTTTCTTTGTAAAAACTTTTAATATTCACAAATTGCTGAAATGTCTCCCTACATATCACACTAAAACACACAGAAACTAAATTTTTAAAATATTAATTATCAGAAAGACCCATTTAATTTCCAACCCCCAGTCCATGTGCTAATATTAGCCCATGGGTGTGTTCTAAGGTCTACGTTTATAGACTCCAGGAAGAAACGAGACTGCTGTAATGAATTCATTACTCTAGTCAATACTGCATGACCTGGAGCAGGAAAGGACATTTTAACAGGGCTTTTAAGATTTAAAATTACATATAAATGATAATTATTTTCATGGTCACACTAATCAAGGCAAGATTAGCTTGATCATTACTGTAAAACTCACCCAGAATAGAAAGCTATTCTGAAAGTCATCCTTTTGGACCTGGGTGCTTTCCCCTTCTTAGTTTTGACCATCTCCCTGGTGAGGATTCTGTTGGTGGGATCCTGGAGATCACTGGTTCCTAAAGGCTGCGATACTAGTGATTATTTTGCCACTCAATCCCAAATATCTCATTTTTAGCAGGGCTTAAATCATACTAGAACACCCTTGCTAAAGTTAAAATCATTAATATGGTGAGAAAGCAGATCTCTGGAGATGTGACCATGTCACACTTGAGGACCTCTTGCTGCCTGTGTGGTGGTTCTCTTGGCTCTGAAAGAGCTGGGTACATAGCAGCCGTGTGAAGATACATCTGCTCCCAAATGGCCACTGTTCCCACTGACCTGAACCCTCAGAGGAAGAGCCACGGCTGGAGCAGACGGTTTTGAAAGTTCCTCTGACTCTAGGGATGATAGTCCTGTACCTTACTTTCAAATGCTTCAGGATGTTGGGCACATCTCAGGGGAAACTTGAGAGTCCAGTAGTGCCTACCAGAAACCCAGGGGGAACAGAATGAAATGAAGACATTTTATAGTTCATATTGACTTTTGTAAAATTGGAGGTTTGAGGTTAGACAGATCACACTATGGTGAAGCAGTCAGCAGAGGTGCTCAGGGTCCCCATTTTGGTCTCTGCCACTGAAAACACACATATGCCAGAAGCTTCCTGTGTGGTTCTGCAACCACTATGCTGGATGTGGCGCCATGCCCTGTGGCAGCTGATTTAACTCTGGCGTCTTCCACCCTGCTCCGTTCTGCGCTTGTATTCCTGTCTCTCATTCCTCTTTCTCCCCTTTCACTGCTATTCAACTGGACCAGCTATCTCAGGTCTGCATTAATTTTATTAATACTTGCAAGAATATACCTTCGAGTTTCTAGTTTATGTTTAATTTTATACTTCGTTGCAAAAGAGAACAAGGTCTTTCTTAATGGCAGACATAATTTAAACACCCCTTCTTTTTGGATTCTCCGTCCTTGCTCCTAGCACATGGTGAGTTACTGACATAGGGCCTTGAATAAAAAAGCAGGAAGCTCTGGCTACTAAAACATGACGTCATATTTTGTTAGGCTGGAAAATGAAATGAGGCTGTCTGATTCACCTACTACAGCTGCAGCTCTTGCTCTGGACACAGAAAGCTCTTCTTGGTGGCCCTGGAGCACGTAAGATAAATGCCACACCTAAAAATCACACTTATCTGTCATTATGACTTCTTTTACTGTTGGTTCCAAAGTTATATGTTTTCTGAGTCTCCTGAGTTGATGGGAATTTGGAAAAACTTGGCAGTGCTGAGTGACTCATACTTGACTTTTTTTGTTAGTATGCCCTATTTGGATTTTTGAACTTATTTTAAGTGGCACACACGCATGCATACGTGTGTGTGTCTTCTTCCCTGTGCACATGCGCAAGCACATGTGTGTCTTCTTCCCTGTGCACATGCGCAAGCACATGTGTGTGTATCTTCTTCCCTGTGCACACGTGTGTGTGTCTTCTTCCCTGTGCACATGTGTGTGTCTTCTTCCCTGTGCACATGCGCGTGCACACGTGTGTGTCTTCTTCCCTGTGCACATGCATGTGCACACGTGTGTGTGTGTGTGTGTGTGTGTGTGTGTCTTCTTCCCTGGACCTGGATTTAACAGGTGACTGTTACATATGTGAAGGGGTTGGTGGCTCAGGCCCTCTGCAAGAGCAGCGGAGGCTCCTTGGCCTGAACCATTTCTCCAGTTTTTTATTAGGATGCTTATTTTCAATCCAGGCTTTAGCTTTATGAGTTTAATTAAAAAGCAGCACCGGTGCTAATGGAGATGATTCCTGCAATGTTTAGGGGATCCCCATGAGAACCCCCGTGAGAAGAGCTCAGTGAGAAGAAAGTCGCTGTCTGTCCTTGAAGGTCACCCTGAGTTTCAGATCCCACCCTAGTGAGACTTCCCCAGTGGCGTTTAGCAGGAGTGCTATTTTCACCTACCCAATGAGGTCATTTTCACAAATTCATTCCTCTATAGGAACATGCTTAAAAGATTCAGAAGAAAAAGATGAATAACCTGGATAGAGGGCACATCTTTGACTTTATAACAAGACTGCAAACCCACAGGGTGTGGCTGAGCGTGAGATGGGAGAAACCCTCCTGGGAGTTTGTGTGGCCTTTGGTGAATGTTCAGAGGTTCACAGCCCAAAGTGGATACACTTTTGCAGATACCATTGTGCTAATACAACATTTATCTTGTTCAAGGTTAAGGAAAAATCCCAATCATTCCTTTAAAAACTCTGAGCCTTTTGTTGGCTATGCAATTATCTAGAAAATTAAAAATATGAAATTATCCATGATGTGTTTATCTGTATTTTTATTTTTGAATGATAGCGACCTTCCTTCCTTGTGACCTATTTGATGGTACTCCAACACTTGAAGATATCATCACTGCCTTTCCTAAGAAACACTCAATTATGCCCAGCTGCGAGGTTCTCTGCATGCTCCTCCAGGCTACCTTTATGAAGTGAAAAGTCAAGAAAGGATTCATGCTGTGGGAGCTCCTTTGGCCAGTAGCCTTTAAGATGCCAGCCCACTTGGCCAGCTTAGTGAGTCTATTGGATTGGTAGTTACATGACCACAATAATGACTCTCAAGCTGAAGGTTCATGTTCTTCTCAACTTTGTTATTTATCCATCTCCATGTCTAACATCCAGATGTCGGGGCTTCAGGACAATAACTAGCTCCTAGTCTTTGCATCCCTTTGGTAACTTGTCAGAGTTTTGTCTTTGTCTGCTCTAGATGTGGCAGTGTGCTTATCACTCTCTGCTGAGATCACATTCCACTCCCCAGGAGGCTTCTCCACAGGGTCCTTCATTAGCTCTCCTTTCACTGCTCTTGCTGCTTAAATTTTCTCGTTATCACTGAACTCAGCCTGGAAAGACTGCTTACCAGGTAAGGATGCTTGCCAACAAGCTTGGAATCTTAGTTCAGTCTTAAAATCCACCTGTTGGAAGATGAGAACTGAATCCTACCACAGTGTAACAAGGCCAAGCTCACGCTCTGCACACACACATACATGATAAATAAATGAAATGCAAACAAAATATTTAAGGGTTTTAATATACCGTGTTCCTCCAAAAGCCCCTGTGGGGTAGTTATTGGCATCATATTTAATCTGGCTGGTGTCATACATCCGAATAATTGTGATGTTGATAGCTATGAGTGTCTCAATCAATAACAATTTTCTAAGTGTCTATCAAGATCTTTAAAGTTTTTAATCTTACTTAGCTATTTTCTATATAATGGACTTATATATCATTAATTACATTTATTCCTCAGTACCTCTGAGTGTTGTCTCTGTGTGTATGTATGTATATAGCAGTTTTTAATTACACCTTATATTTTGAATGGGTTCCCATTCCTGAAATCTGTACTCACAGAGAGGACATTTAAGGTCAGTTTCTGCTATATAGTAAGGACTTTCTCTCAAAGAACAATATAAATGACAAGAAAATGCCTGGAAGTTTATATTACTAATAAAAATTTATTGCTCATTTCCCTATATACATGTATTTTGAATATGATGAACTTATTCTGATCTTGAAAAACAAGGGATATATATATA
>NC_022022.1:44735770-44760946 GCF_000317375.1 Microtus ochrogaster | reverse complement strand
TTTTTTCTTTCCCTATTGGGAACAAATTGTGTCATTCAGAATTGTCAACTCTGTCACTGGTTATAAAATAAAAATATTCATGAACATCCTTGAGCATATTTTTTAACGAATGTCTCAAATTCTTTACTGTTTGTGTCTATAATCAAATTCCTTTCTACTTAGCTTGGGTCAGGATTAATCCTTGAGGATTCTGCTTTTACCTCAAGCTTTCAAAGTGACTCTGTCAGGAGCGTTTGTGCTTGCACACACTCCCATAGAGCTGTGATCGAGATGCAGCCAGTGAAAGTCATTCAGGTGCTACTGGTTCTGAAGACATAAGGGGTCATGGAGAGAAGCTGAGACTTAGCACAGCTAGAAGCCAGGAGAGGCCTTTGGTGAAGGTGCAGTCTCAGTGGCAGTTGAATGCCCAGGACTGGAGGAGTTGGAAAGGAGTTGAAGCTTGACATTGTGGAGAAAGCCTGTGGAAGACTGTTGATGAAACTGCAGCTCAGTCGCAGGGGAAGACCCTGGCACTTTGGTTCAGGAGATGCTAGTGCTGTGGGAAGACCAACAAGAACAGCAGCCGCAGTGGAAGGGAGCAGCCAGGACCGAGAAGACAAGCTGTGCGCGCTGCAGAGGGTGGAGCTGGAGAAGTGACGATAGCCCTTTGCAGGAGTCCTGATCATTAGTGGAGCACAGACAACTGGATACTGAGGTATTTGTCCCTATGGAGTTTGGTTTTGCTTCATTCATATTATTATTGGGACCCTGATTCTTCCCTCCTGAAGAAGGTATTTAATTTAATTTTGATTTTTAAATGAGCCCACAGCTAAAAGATTTGAACTTTTAAAAGAGATTGGATATTTTAAAGAGACTGACATTTTAATGTGTTTAATTTGTAAAGACTGTGGGACTCTTAAAATTATTTATGATTTTAAATGTAGATCTTCGCAAGGCATTAAAAAGGAAGAGTCTGGCTTAATGGTGATTGCTTTGTGTGTCAAGTTGACAAGAGGTCAGCTGTACTAGCTGGTTTTGTGTGTTAACTTTACCCAAGCTAGAGTTGTCAGAGAGGAAGAAGCCTCGGTTGAGGAAATGCCTCCATGAGATCCAGCTGTAGGGCATTTTCTCTAGAAAACAAAGACTAGACAAGATGCACCTAAACCAGGGGACAGCCCAGTTCACCCACAACTGAGAATCAGGTAGAAGCTCTAGAGTTAGCAAGCACCCACTGAGGCAGTTGCTTTGTCAATATCTCTTCGTGAGGGTCTTGGAAGAGAAATCCAGAAGGATGCTATACCCCTCAAGGTCCCTCGTTCTTTTCCTTGTTCCTGGGGTGTCATTCCCAGTTTTAACTCATGCACAGCTTCCCCTTCAACATATATTTATTTTCTTAGATTTTGAAAAGTTAAAGGAAAGAGGCCAACTGCAGTTTAAATACACAGGAGGCTGGCACTTGTAGAAAAATCTGTGGTTGCTTAGCAACCAGAGGGTGACTGTTTGTGGAGCTCAGGGAGCTTGACCATGTGACTTTAGGATGGGTGAAGGGCAAGAGGAGGCACCCAGTCAGCGGAAATGAGACAGTCAGTGGAAATGGTATTCATCTCTGTGTAATCACCACATTATTTACATACTTGTCTACCTACATACACACACACATGCATACCTACATACACACACACACATGCATACCTACATACATACACACACATGCATACCTACACACACATGCATACCTACATACATGCACACACATGCATACCTACATACATGCACACACATGCATACCTACATACATACACATGTATACCTACATACACACATGTAAACACATGCATACCTACATACACACACATGAATACCTACATACACACACACATGCATACCTACATACACACACATACATGCATGCATACTTATTACATTCTAAGGATGTAAACCACTGCTGTGTCGCTCTCCTCTACAGAACCCTGGGGGTTCAGGGGAAGGTAGCCTCAGATTAGAACTGTAGTCTAGGAATACACCACGTGAAGGCAGAATGCTGTCCTAGCTTCTGAAACACTCTGTTTATTGCTAGAGTAACCACACTGCCTCCACAGTCCGTGACACATCAGGGAAAGAGACTTGACTTAGAAATGCCTTTTATACTTAATAAAGATCAGCAGTCATTAGAATGGACCTCATGCTGACTCAATCAGCGCAGGGCTTTGTAATCATGAGTTCTTTTGTTTCTCATGCCCATCTGCTTCCAAGAATTTTGAGAATCTGCTCCAGATGCTCATGTAAATATAATAGGTCAGCTTCCAAGTAAAAGGCCCGTGTCAAAAAAAAAAAAAAAAGGCCCGTGTCGCTCCTCCACGCATTCACAATGTCAACTGTATTCTATCCTCATGATATAGTTTTTTTTAAAAGACAGTTTTCTAAAAAGCACCATGAGGAACAGTTTCCTCCTCTTTCCCCTTCCCTTCCTCCTCCCATCGCCCCTCATCCATCTCTGCTTCCCTCCCTTCTTTTCCTCCCTCTCCTCTGTCTGTATCTTTTGTGTTTTGGGTCCATGTATATTTCACTGAGTGTTTTTCACAGTTTAATACAGCAAAGTTCTTTACTGTGATCTGTCACTGGCAGCAAAAATGACTGCTCCATTCTCTGCTCAACAGCATTCAAACATCCTTCAGACTGGCACACCAAATATGCCTAAGTCATGCTGCAGGGAGAAGATGTATTATTTCCTGTTGAGCAGTGAGAGCATACCATGGTTGGTGCAAGGAGAGACTCTGCCCTTGTGCCTCTGGCCCTGCTCAATGTCTAAAATGCTCACTTGATGAAGCAAAGGACAGACATTAGCATTGGCACACTTCTTTTTTTTTTTTTTTTTACATAATGACTGGACTTGATCAAACTAAAAAGATGATGGAATTGGTCAGTTAAAAGATTGTAAGAATCAAATTAGGGCAAATTTGGGCTTTTTTTTTGAAGAAGAAGAAAGTGCATTTTAAAATACTACCCTGTACAATAGGCTTGAAAGTGTGTCTCAGTAACTACCAGTTTTATGGCAACTAAAATGTTTGAACTCAGCTGGTTGTAGATACAGCAATCAAGCCGAATCTAAATCATGGTGTAATGTAATGTTCGAAAAGAAATCAATTTAAAGAGCTTCAGACCAAAGGCGATCTGCAGTGTGAGTATTAATCACAACAACGAATTCTCATTTTACCTGAGTTTCAGAGGTCAGGAAACAAAATGCTCTAGTAAACATTTGTTATAGAGTATTTTCTCTATATCAAAGAAAGTAGACCTGTGGACTCTCAGGAAGAAAAAGAAAAAGTACCTGTCATAGAATAGCAACAGAATCCACTGAATAGAAAAATAAGACGCAGTGAGGTAGAAGGAGGCTGCCCCTTGTGGCCAGAAGGAAGAAGACAGCATTTGTCAAGTCACTGCCTTCCTTGCCCAAGTCTGTGAGAAAGAATCCAGATCAGAGCAACCAGGGTCTTGGCCGCCAACAAAACTTGCTATGTCAGCTTAAGAAAATGGACCACAAAAAGACTTTAATACATGTGTGCTTAAATATTTCTTACTGTTATATTTGGCTTCTACTTACCTTTTCCTTTCATTTTTATTTAGATACAAAACATAGCAAAAAGATAAAAAGCGTATGTTTTCCATTGGCACATTTGTAGTAACTCTTTACTTGTAAATAATGTTTTTATCCTCCTAAAAAAATCTTTCCAGATGATTCTGGTGTGTATCAGGAAGAAGCTTAGATATTGTAGTATATTCATATGCCCCCACTGGAGACGGTCATCCTCAAGCCCTGGAGAAAAGTCTGTGAGAGCAGAGGTTCTTTGTTAAAGGCAGGGGAAGATTATCACACAGAACTGTTTGGGGTGGTTGCTATAACTTCATAAAACCTTAGAGAGAGAGAGAGAGCTTGCAGAGGTCAAGAAGATGAGAGATGAAGAGGAAGAAGCAGCAAAGATCAGCCTATGGGGAGGAGTAGACACATCGTCTTTCTTTGAATATGAAGAAAGTGGGAAAGAACCAAGAAAATTCAACAGTCTTTTAAGCTGCCTCTAGATGACAGTCTGCAAGGAAATATTCCTAGAGGATCTAGAAAATCAATTCTATCACAACTTGAACGAGTGTGGGAAGAACACTTCCCTTCTGTGTCACCAGAGAGGAAGCTTCATGTTAGGCTGGGTCATCACTGACTTAGTGTTGATTCAGGACTGTGTGCTGCCTTGTTAAACTGTCATCACTAATAACTGTTCTCTGTGGCAACAGCAGACTACAGGTCCAGTCCTTCCATAGACACTGTGTGCTTCCTGTGATGGGACTTGCCTTGCATTTATACTTCAAATGATATCTTGAAGATTTTGACATATTGTCCTACTTATTGGATTTTCTGTGTTTTGTATGTTTACACAGTCCAGGTCTATGGATGGATATGGTTCCCACATGTCTACTCTTATAAGACCCCAGAACATGACAGGTGCACGCCATCCACGAGACTAATTCCTACAGGGAGAATAACAACCAGAGTACACACAGGTATGTTATTTTCATTGACACTCACATAATACACAAGATAACAGAAACACCAGTATAACTTCTGACGTCTCATGTGGTGGGTGCTGGCCGTGTGTCTAGTGGGTAATGACCTCTTGTACTTGGTGATTGTTCATAGAATATGGAGTTTGGGGTTTCTCTCTGATTTTGGTGATAACTTATACAGTCACCCTAATCATCAATACAATCTATATGTTCCCTATCATTTTTCCTTCTACTTCTGTTCATGTTTTTGAAAGATTGTAGACAATTTTGACAGTATCTTTGGTTGTGCTTGAAAAAATAATTTGTTAGAAATTTCTATAGTATCATGGAAACTGGATTTCTTTTTTCTGCTTTGTTCTAGTTTATTCAGAAGAAAGGCTGAGGTCTTAGTGGCCTAATGTGGTCGATCACCTCTAAAGAAATACACAAAGCGCCTTGGGTACTGGTTTAATGACTCTGTGCAACTCCTATCTCTTGAAGTACACTGGGTGTGTCTCACTTTAACAAAGAGTGCGGCATGAGTGATGGGATGCCACTTCAAGATATGTTGTGAAAAATTACAATTCCAATATGAGCGCCCCCCCCCCAACACACACACACACTGTAGGCAGGTTGGTAGCCATACTGTGGAGGGATATTGTGGAGACCTCATCAAGTGTGAGCAGTCCACAGGTGTCTTCTACATCCTGCCAACAGCCGTACACCTGGCACTCTGAGATCGATTGCTCCCAGTTGGACCTTAAGGTGAAATGCTGTGCTACATGACAAAAAAATTGATTGTGGCTTCATGAAAGACCCTGAGCCATAACCACCTAGTCGTTCTATTTCTTAGACCTCACTCAGAACCTGTGGGATAATAAATGTTTTTTAACCTAAACTCCTACATTTTAGGGTAATTTTTTATTTAGTAAAGGACAGTATCATCAATTCACTTTATAGAACACACATCTAACTTACCATCACAGAACCTAGAAAGGGAGCATAGTACTATATGTACCTTGAGATTAGCTAGAAATATGAAAATTATCAGACACTGAAGCTATAGTAACAAGGCCTAAAGTGGGAGTGTCCTTTCCTAGTTAATATGATATACTAAGCACATTTTTGTGTAACTTTTTTTCAGCATGTGTGTGTGTGTGTGTGTGTGTGTGTATGTTGGGTATAGAGGGTACACACAGGAAATGCCCAGGTCAGATGTCAACGGTTAGTTTCAGGCTTACGTGCAGTTTCTGTCGTTCCATACTTGGGTCTTCAGGTTGACAGCACAGGCACATTTATCAACTGAGAAATTACCCCAAATTTTTCAAAAATCATAGAAATAACTTATCTTTTAATACAGATATTATGTCATTGAATTTGTTCTTGTGTTCAATATAGAGAAATAAATAGATGGAAGAATATATTATTTTCCTCTTCTCATTCAATCTTGAACTGTTTCTTTTTTGATTCTTTTTTTTTTACACAGATTTGATGGATAGATATTAGTGCAGAGTGAGTGGAAAAATCCCAGGAGAAATTTAGAGAAACATCACCCCAAATAAATTATATCAAATAAATTCATTTTCCTAATTGAAATCATTGCTTGGAAACATTAACCATCACAATGGATCTTACAAACTTTAATCCTTGAATACTTGATTTTAGAATAATTCAGAATTTTAATCAATGCTTCTTTCTAGACATAAACAGGGCCTTATGGTGTGGTTAGTCAGAAAAGGAGCTTAGTAAGTGGTATGACTCCTTAATCACAATTGCAGTAGGATCTGTTTCATCTGCTTACTAGGTGCGATTTCTTTCCAGATTAGTTACATGGGAATGATGACTATGATCTTTTAAGAAAGATTTTTTATATTTATAGAATAATTGTGAAGGCTTTCCAAATTATTATTCTCTTTTTGCTGGTTCAGATTTTCTCTAGCATCTGATATTTGTTGCAATTAGTAGAAAACATTCGTGTGCAATTATTAATTAAAGTTCTCAAGGTTGCAGAAATCGCTTAGACTTTCCTTGTTTGTGATAATCTTGAAAGTTTTGACAAGTATTGTCGCATGCTTTGAAGGATGCCTTTGTGTAGCGTCAGAGGTTTTGTTTCCTTATGCTGGTGCTCTCTCTGCTCGGGACAAGACAGGATAGAGCAGTGTAGTAGAATCTCATTTGTATTTTAATAAACAAAAGTGGCCTGAAGATCAGAGAGTAAAACAGCCCCACTGGTCAGCTTTACAGACCAGGCAGTGGTAACACACACCTTTAATCCCAATAACTATATTAGTTTACCATAGAAACTGGGTGGTGCATGCCTTTAATACGAGCCCTAGAGAGGATTATAAGACAGGTGGAGACAGATCTCAGCCAAAGTCTTATTCTGAGATTCCTAGAGGCAGGATTGCAATTTTCAGACTGAGGTGGAGGTAAGAGCCAGTAGCTGGCTGCTTTCTTTTCTGGACTTTAGGTTGAACCCTAATTTCTATCTCTGAGTTTTTAATAATCATGCTTCATTTTGGTGCCCAATTTTTGGTGTATGATTCATGAAAAAGTCTGAGGCTTTTTAGCCACTGGCACAGGACAGAGGTGAACCCAAACCTAGCCACCTGGGTTTTGGGGAAAATAACTGGTTCTCCCAGCTCCCATCTACCTTGGCTTAGCTTCCATATTAAGATGCAAAAATATACAGAGAATGTGGATACTGTATGCTATTGTGCTGTCTTTGAATTGTTTGACAGTAAAGGAAGAAACAGCAGCTGCTAAAACACATTTGATTATTAATGTTGCTGATTAATCAAACCTATATATTTTGAAAATCCCTTGACTTCAAAATTTAAGTCAAAAGATATGCTACTTTGGGAGAAGAGGTTTTGTTTTTGTTTCCAAAGGAAATGAGAGACTGTGGATTCATTCTGGCTTAAGAAAAAAAAAAAAGGTTTGATTGAGGAAGACTCCATGAAATTTCTCCAATGGAAATAGATGGCCAGGATGTTCCACTGTTTTAGAGACCCTCTGTTCCAGCTTCCTCTGAGTTCTCCATCCAGAACGGCTTTAAGATGGCTGACTAAGATGATCCTGCCTTACAGAATATTGCAGTTAGGAATTGACCATAATCCTATATTTTCTTTAGGTCCCTATAAGATTAACAGTGGCCCCAGTCAGCAGGAAGTAGCCTAGAAAACTATGTCCTCATTCTCAAAAAAGGAATTATGCATGTTTGTTTTTGTTTAGTGTGTTGCTTACAAGTTATTATGGATATTGGTCAGGAAAAAAGCTAAACAAAGGAAATTAGATTCGAGGATTTTGTTTTGAAAAAAGGGGGGAAATAGAGATGATAGATAAGAGAGTAGATTATTGAATCTACTGTGAAAATAAAAAAGGGAGGATATAGATATGATAAGATAGAAAGGTATATCATTGAATCTACTTTTAAAAAGTAGCTACTAGTTTTAAATCTTTTACATTGGATTGGCCTTTTATATATTGTGTACAAATTTTGTCTACTGATAAAAATTTGAGATTAATTAAAACATACTTTACATGCATTTCTAATCTTGATTAATGTATTGTACCTATACAACTCATTTAACAATGTAATGCAAATTTCTCGTACTTGAAAAGTATTATTACCAACTGTTTAGGAAAATAAGAAAATATAGGTTAGTAGTTAATCACCTTGTATAATCAAACTTTTAGTCACATTAAGTATGTTTCAAGGTCAAACAAAGATATAATTTAGATAGACAGGTCATTATCACACACTTCAGAAAACTATAGATATATTTAAGATGTTTTAATAACCTAAGTTTTTCTTTTTTTATGACAATGAAACATGTCTACTCCTGGCAGCACCAATATACTTCAGAGAAGATGATGATCATAGAAGAAACTCCACATACAATTTACATTCTTTGTAAACCATTGGGCAAGAAAATGCCCTTGTCTCAACAGATGACAGTATGCTTTCCTAATCAGAAAAACAGGACACAAAATACCTTGTTCTACAGAAAAGTTTGTTGAGTATGCTAAGCCTGTAGGCCAAAGATGGATGCCCCAATGTTGCAGAAGAACTTTGGGTGACTGTCCAGGTATTCATTTGCTTCTGTCATAACTTACATTTTTTTTTGGAAGTCACTTGATTGCACTTTCTGCCTTACTTAGTTAATATTATTCCCGTCTCAGGTCTGTGAGGGAGTTGACAACTAGATAGATAGTTATAGTTTTTCTTGTTTACCTGACATGGAGGGGCTGAATATATGCTTTAGTGGTGGCACCTTTACAGGTGATAGGGCCTCACCTGGCACAAAGTTTCCCGCTGTTGTGGGGTATATGGGCATATTTTCTTCCTGACATCTGAAATTATTTAAATTTGCACTTTTTACACTAGATAAACAGAAACAAAGCACACACATTTTGCTTATATTTACCATCAATTAGAATAACAAATGCACAGCTTTCATAGTCTGTGCATGATCATATAAGCAAGTGCTGATTGCGGAGATATGACTTCACTCACATCTCTGAACCATGGCATCGTTAGACAGTCAGAAAGATGTCGAAGAGCACGATGTGAGCTTCCTGTTTCTGTTTTTCCTTCTTGATTTTAGACTTGTTTCTTTGCTTACTTATTGGAGCTACAGAAAAATGTATTAGTAAAAGCTGAATGTAAATCAGCACCCCCCCACACTTGTTCATCCTTCTTTGCCCTGCCCCATCTGGCAGTCAGCACTGAGACTGAACAGCGACGTGCTATGTTCACTTAAGTAGCGTTATTCATCATGATGAGTCTTCAACTTTCAGCATCTGTCGATAAAATTAGACATATTTTGCATTTTCAATTATATATTTATTTATGTTCTTACTGGACTAAGAGAAGCATTGAGGTCAGCTTCAATCAGAGACTTTTTACTGATGGTAAATTATCTGAAATTGAAACATTAAATATTAATCATAAATAATATCAGATTTTATCTGCTGAAGCAGATTTCTTTGATTATCTGTATATAGATGCATTGCAATGTTATCTAGCAATCTGTACTTTCATTTTATTAACATTTACTCTAAATAAATTCTTCCTTCAGATATGAGTTTGTTGAGCACTAGCCAAGGGTTCTTTCTGGCTCCCCCTTGTCAGTTTGAGATGAAGCTACATGATACATTATTAGGACAATGAAAATTAAGCAAGAGTGGAGGCTATAATTTGAGGAAGAAATAAATCTCTAGTTTGGAGAAAGAATAACAGCTTGGGAGATTTATGCTGTCTCTTAAAGTTGCCTGTCACTATGTGGTAACACCAGGTATCCAGGTGTTGATGAGTACTTCCGGTTCTCCACACTGACAGCACACCTCAGTGACCAGCTTTTCAGGTCCTATGGGGAATATCTTTGTGTCTACCCTTTATCCATATCGTGGATGAAGTGGCTAATCTTAGTAACTATGAGCGGAAGTGGTAGGAATAGGATAATTTCTCAGCCATGTGGATGTATAATTAGCCAAAACCAGTAAAGTAAACACTAGGAAATACTAGAGTAAGGTGGCCTATGGTATGGAGATAGGTAATGACTGACGGGGAACCTCCTCTAACCAAATTAAATGGGATAATACATAGAGTAGTGTGAACTTACTCAAACTAATAATAATAGTGAGTAATAGAGTAAATACTTGTGAGCTATTATAGACAATTTACAGTGGTATAACTTCTTGTATATTGATACAAATTCAAATTATATTTGTTATATTAAATATGTTCCTATTTTTGTTTACAATATTTGTACACCTATGCAAAGTTATTTTGTCATATTGTATGCATGCAGTTTTTACCTCTGTTTAAGATATTTTGTACTCTAAGAATGGCCAAGATCAAAAACACTGATGACAACTTATGCTGGAGAGGTTGTGGAGTAAGGAAACACTCCTGCATTGCTGGGGCAAAGGCAAGCTGGTACAACCCCTTTGGATGTCAGTGTGGCAATTTCTCAGAAAATTAGGAAACAACCTTTCTCAAGACCCAGTAATACCACTTTTGGGTATATATCCAAAGGATGCCCAATCACGTCACAAGGACATGTGCTCAACTATGTTCATAGCACCATTGTTTGTCATAGCCAGAACCTGGGAACAACCTAAATGCCCCTCGACCAAAGAACGGATAAGGAAAATGTGTATATTTACACAATGAAAAACTACAGAGCAGAAAAAAATAATAACATCTTACAATATTTTACAGGAAAATAGATGGAGCTAGAAAACATCATTTTGAGTGAGGTAACCGAGATACAGAAAGACAATTCACTCATAAGTGTTTTTTAAACATAAAATAAAGAAAATCAGCCTATAAATCACAATCCCAGAGAACTTAGACAACAATGAGGACACAAAGAAAGACTTACATAGATCTAATCCATATGGGAAATAGAAAAAGACAAAATCTCTTGAGTAAATTAGGAGCATGGGGACTTTGGGGAGGGTTGAAGGGGAGGGGAGAGGCAGAGAGGAGAGCAGAGAAAAATGTAGAGGTAAATAAAAATCCATTTAAAAAAAGAAAAAAAAATTTAGCATATGTTTCTTGTTTAATATTGTTTATGCTGGTTGTGATTCTAATTTTTATACTTGATATATGTTCTATATATATGTGTGTGTGTGTGTGTGTGTGTGTGTATGTATGTATTTGGTTTGGAACTCTCTTACTTAGAAAAAAGGGAGGTGATAGGGAATCTCTTTCAGCCGATTGCCTTTAAGAGTTTGGACCAGGTTGGGCATGACATTGGGTACCAAAAGGGACATGCCTGCCTCTCTTTCTTGCTCTCCCCACTCTCCCACCTGAATGCTGGACTCCATTTCTGTTCCCCATTGTGATCTGTGAGTTCCCCTTTAAATAAAAATCCCCTTATTATACCCTATTTGAAGATAGTGTAGGATTACTTTATTTGCATTCCTCGTGTTCCCCGTCATGTGGTGTGTTCCTCT
Organism: Microtus ochrogaster; assembly: GCF_000317375.1. Taxonomy (NCBI): domain Eukaryota; kingdom Metazoa; phylum Chordata; class Mammalia; order Rodentia; family Cricetidae; genus Microtus; species Microtus ochrogaster. The sequence continues at coordinate 44,749,465 of NC_022022.1, read as the reverse complement.
TCAAATGACAGGGAAAATTGGCCCAAAAGGACATCAGTCTATTGTTTCTGATCCATGTTGTAAATGACTAGTCATCAGAATGATAGAGATATGTAAAACTTAATATAATAATTATATAATATATACATGGATCAGCATAACACATGATATCATATTACGAATGACTAGGGATCCATGAAGAAGTGGCCCCAAATTTAATTTATACCAATGTTTCAGTTGGCCAGAAAGAGTATAGAGTTATCAATAAAAACCTAAGAATTCTAATTGAGATGACCACTGAAATGTAACTGTAGTAAATGCCTCTTTGCTTATGTCTATTTGCCTTTTGATGGATGGGTTCACTGTTGGAGAACTTATGACATTAACGTTTTCTCTGTATATGATGTAGGCATTCATATTGACTCTCCTGGGTATTTGATGCCACTTCAGTAATGTCTTGAGAGTGATCTGTATCCTAAATATGATGACTTCTGCTCATAGAAGTAACAATGTGGGATGTGAAAATTTAGAAAAGTTGACAAAGGTCATCAACTAGTAAAATACTATATTACAGTTTGAACCCAAATCCTTATAACTTTTCTTCTAAAGTCTTGTGTCATTTGGCTACTCAAACAACTACTTCTGCTTTCAGAACTTGCAAGCATGTGATTATCTGACTCAAGTGCTAGATTCTTACATGTGAGGTTCCTGGAGCCATCTTGCTTATAGCATATGCTTGAATAGGTATGCAGACACTCTTGAATTTAAACAGGGCGTGCAATAGGTGTGGTTAGGGAGACAAATAATCTTGCAAGTTTGAAGAGGAACAAAGATGAAATTTGGTGACACATGAAGTTAGAATATTTCTGAACAATAATTGAGTAGATTGACCCACTTCAGTATGCCCAGTGGTAGGAAGTGCATTTGACATGAGTGCATTTTGTAGTCATGTTTACCTGCTCGGGTGTGCCAGTTTAATTGCAGAAGAGCTGTGTTTATTGACAATTGAGCCTTAAGAAGATTGAAATAGAATGAGTTAAGGATGTATGCAAAAGAGAAACAGGCTGCTGGCTAACCCAAAAGAAAGGGAACCAGTTAACATCTGCCTTCAAAGAATGTTAAGAAATGCTAGAATAGAGGAGCAGTGCCTGGCTTTTTAGCTGTGGACTGTGAAATTAGAGATGGGGGTTGTAAAGATGTAAGGTTTCTGATTGTGAAACCATCAACTTTTAATTCATATTCAGAGCCACACTGAAGCAGATTTTCTGGGTGATTGAAATGTCCTTTCTGGATATGTGTTGCTTTTATTGGCTGATGAATAAAGCTGTTAGGGCCAATGACTTAGCAGAGTAAAGCCAGGTGGGAAATCAGAACAGAGGTATATAGAGACAGGAGGCTGAGTCAGAGACACACCATGTAGCTGTTGAAAGAGATAGACACCTGAACCCTACCAGTAGGTCACAGCCTCATGGTGATACATAGATTAATAGAAATGGGTTAATTCAATATGTGAAAACTAACTAGCCAAACAGTGTTGTAATGAATCTAATTTCTCTGTGATTATTTGGGTCTGGGTGGCCGGGAAATGAATGAGTAGTCTCTGTCTGCATCTGGATGTACTTCCCTGGGCTTCACTCTAGGACCCCACCACAGCCATCTTCTGTCATGCAACTTGCACATTGCATTGAGCATGTTACTTCACCCTGCAGTGAGTGCCTGATGCACTGTGGATCTGACTCCAGTGTGTTGTGCATCATGAAACACAGTGTTTTCATTGCTCATACAAAGTTTCCGCCTCTTACACAAGTGTAAGGCATTCATTATGGAAAACAAGAATGCTTAATATTTTCCTCCTGCCATTCCTCAGCAATTAGGGATATTTTCGGACTATATTATGTTAGAATGTTTGATTTCAAAATTGCTTTTTGAGTTGTCAACTATAGTTTTGAAAAAAAAATCTTTGTATGAGGATAGGGTTACCAAGAGTTTCTAACATGAACTAAAGACACTTTTGCTTTTTTTTTACTATGCATTTACACAAAGTGATGCTCATTGCATTGCTGATTACAAAATAGAATATCAATAAACTCTGAAAAATTTTGAGGATGCTGCATACCCAATATCAATCATTCAGCAAGACTTAATTCTTCATCGAAAAATAAACAAGTACATTGCTCTCATTAGTATGCAGATTTATTTTCATGTTTAATAATTAGTGCAGTTTTATATTTCACACATTTATACCAAATACTTGTTTCAAAGTAAAATTCTTTATGATTCATTATTTCTCAGCTAATGTTTGAATTGTATATGTGCATTGTTCTCTACATATTCTGAGTCTCATAAAAATTTCTTTGGTAAACATTGGTCATTATTGGAAAAAGTTAAATATGCTCTGACCTGGAATACCAACTGGCTAAGCATTGTTTTGAGTGCTGGATTCACCACAGTAAAAGACAGTGCCCAAGGAACTCCTAGCAATCTTGATATTAGAAAGAGATCTGAATTTGCCAAAACCAAGTTGACAACTGGTGGTTTAGACGTGGTATTAAGCTTCTCACTTAGTTAGTGGTTAATTGAGGAAACAACATGCTGTGCCTGTTTGTATCTGGATTCCAGGGATGAAAAAAATTGTCCCTAGAGATTTGTGTTCCTTGTAGCAATTTCAGATAAAAGCAAACTTATTGGAAAGTGTTCGCTGAACACCACTGTTCATTAGCCATCATGTGTGGCTGTGAAATTAGAGGTAATACTTTCTCTAATTTGTGTACAATATTTGGAATTCCATTCAGTCAATATTTACTGCGATGTTATCCATGGCCTGAATGATCCATCAAACAACCAGGGGGGAATGTACCCAGAAGGCGAAAAAAAAAAAAAAAACAAAAACAAAAACCAACAACAACAACAAAACCTAAAAACAGTAACAGATGTCAAAATTTAAGCGTAAACATAGTGCCACAGGGTCTACAGAAAGTATGGGGAAGTCTGTGGGCATTTTCTTGAGTAATGATTGACATAGGATGCCCAGCTGACTGTGGGCAGTGCCAGTACCAGGTAGGTGGTCCTGGGCTTTGTATAAGAAAGGTAGATGAGCAAACTAAAGGAGCAAATCAGTAAGCACCATCCTCCATGGCCTTTTCTTCCTTTCCTGCCTCCAGGTTGCTCCTTAGTTCCATATCTAACTTCCCTTCAAGGTGGACTGGAACTTCCAAGCCATTAAGTCCTTCTTTCCCCCAAGGGGCTTTTAGACATGGTGTTTAGCACACTGATAGCAATAATCTAGGGTAGAGAGAAATCTTCTTGCCTGCTTTGGTGACTAAGGAACATTTAAAAGTTGAGTCTGGAAGATAGCAAGGAGCAGTAGGAAACCAGCCCTTTCAGAACAAGACTCAGCTCATTCCAGGGTCTTCTCACAGGAAGAGGAAGGAAGGAGCACAGCACATTTTGAGTCATTTAGGCACCTTTATTTTTGTTTTATTATAGACTTTGATAAAGATGAGTTGATTTTGCCATGTTTTATAAATCTCTCACTATATGTTTACATTTTTAGAAGTTATGTTAGATTTTTTCTAATTATATCTTCTATAAACTCCATTAAATACTAAAACTAAAGTCTATGTTGAAAAGTCTTATCAACTCTTTCCCAATATTTATTGAATTATTAGGAATTTTCTCCCTTGAAACAAACGAGGGTGTTTTCTAGGTCAGGGCTTTCTCGGGTTTTTATTTTCATAAGCACGATCCAGATAATTAAACTTGTATGTGAATTTCACACTGGTTGACAAATTAAAATTTGCTATAAGCAATTATTCTTTAGTCATTGAAGATAAATAACATTCTAAGGTTTATTTCAAAGGCCTTTATGCGTATAGTGATATATGGTCAAATCTCTATTCCTACAAATTTTTATTCAGTTACTAGTAGATTGTTAAAGTCTAATTACAAAGTACAAAAAAAGGCCTGTTCTGTTCATTTATCATTTAAGGAAAGAGGTAAAAATGAGAAGTTCTGTACCCTTGACTCCCTGACATGTGTTCTGAATTCTGCAAACCCACTAACTTCATTATCTTTCAGAGCCTTTACAAGGTAACATTTGGGAGAAGGTTCTTGATGAAAATATGCAAAATATTTGACCTGAACCAAATCTCAGCAAGAGAACCAGCCAGGAATATGTTGATCTTCTCGTGAAGGGATCAGGCACCCGAGGATTGCGGCTTCTGTATTTGCACCTGTTTGAAGCTCATGAGTTTTGTGCAGCCAACGCTATTGTTCTAACTCAAAATGAAGCCTATGAGGCAATTGTTCTCGCTTTCCAGTTCTGAGTCACTGCAGGTGTATGAAGGACACAGTGGTTGGAGGCTCACGACATCTCTGCACCTTGAGAAGGTTTCCTTTGGTGGAGTTGATCAGCTTGTCCTTGGGGCAGGAATTAGTGAAAGAAAAGGGAAGTAGACAAGATTGCCAGGCAAAAAATCGGGATCTTAAGGGTGGGGTGGGAGGGGGGTAAGGGGAGATGGGGAGAAAAAAGTGAGAAGGGTAGGATGGGGAGAACTTGGGGCAAAGGGATGATTGGGATACAGGAAGGTTGGATAGCGGAGCAGGGAAGCACATATCTTAATTAAGGGAGCCATCTTAGGGTTGGGAAGAGACTTGGACCTAGAGGGGCTTCCAGGTGCCTAAGGCGAGGTCCCCAGTTAGTTCCTGGGGCAGCTGAGGATAGGGAACCTGAAATGATCCTATCCTATAGCCATACTGATGAATATTTTGCATATCACCATAGAACCTTCATCTGGCGATGGATGGAGATAGAGACAGAGACCCACACTGGAACACTGGACTGAGCTCCCAAAGTACCAATGAGGAACAGAAGGAGGGAGAAGATGAGCAAGGAAGTCAGGACCAAGAGGGGTGCACCCACCCACAGAGACAGTGGGGCTGATCTATTGAGAGCTCACCAAGGCCAGCTGGATTGTGACTGGAAAAGCAGGGGATAAACCTGGACTCTCTGAATATGGTGGACAATGAGGGTTGCTGAGAAGCCAAGGACAATGGCAGTGGGTTTTTATCCTACTTCTTGTTTTGGTTTTGTGGGGGCCTAGCCAGTTTGGATGTTCACCTTCCTAGACCAGGATGGAGGGGGGAGGACTTTGGACTTTCCACAGGGCAGGGAATCCTGACTGCTCTTCAGACTTGAGAGGGAGGGGGAGAGGAGTGGGGGTAGGGTGGGAGGAGTGGGAGGCTGGGAGGAGGTGGAAATTTTTTTTTCTCAATAAAAAAAATCTTTAAAAAAAGGAAAATTTCAATAAAATTATTGTATTAAAATAAAAAAAAAGAAAAGGGGCAGCTCCTGCTGCAGGCTGTGTGCTGAGGTGCCTTATTGCTCACCATTAGTTTAAACCAGTGACGTGTATGCCTGTCTGTGTGCACCAGCATGCGTGTAGCATATTAAGCTTATACTTTTCAGTTCTCTTATGTGACTATTATAAAAGATTCTCTATCCTAAATCAGAACTTTGTAATCTGTGCCACCCTTTCTTCCACTCCGTGCAGCTTCACCTGATGAGAAATTCTACTTTCATTAGTTCCACACTGGGAAAATTTCTCCTGGGGACAGCCGGCTCCTCGTGGCATTTATTACTGTAGAGTAATCCCCTTTTGATTTAGACTGATAATGAACGTTCATACCAGTGCTTAAAAACCCGGCCATCCCGGAACTAAAGCAAATGGGAATAGATTGGAGAACTGGAGAAAGATACAAACAGTAAAATCAAAGTATTTGTACAGCTTCACTCTCCTTTGATTAAAGTTCCCCAGAAACCTACTTAGATGAGAGAAGCTAAATTACTATAATTAGTGCTGAGGTCTGCTGAGTGGATTTTACCTGACTGAACCAAGGAGGGGAGAACAACATTGACTCTTTAAGTGATTCTAATTTTTTTTTTTGCATATGGAAAATATATTTACCAGCTATACGTTTTCTTCCCTCTGACAAGCTTGTTTTGAAGTCAGACAGAGATGCAATTAAATTCATACAGTTGCAACTCTGCGGCCTAAGGCTCCAGGTAGCCCTGTAGCCTCCTCAGAGGCTTGCACAAGTGACATCCTCAGAGTCTCTTCACTCTCGCCATTGCTCACAGCCCTCACAACCTGCGGCAGGGCCCTGGTAGGTGTTGCAGGTTTCATGAGCTTCTCAAGTCGCTTGAGATTTGGAATGCTTCAGTGCAGAGCAGGCAGCTGCACAGAGTCCCACCTGTCACCGCTGCTTTACTCTTTATAGTGGAGACTCAGTCCTTCTTGCCCACTCCGACTAGGGAGATTATAGTATGACGAGCAGGGCCACAGCTTTCTGTGGTCGGTTGTAGTGCCAACAACCAGAGCAGAACACTCTGCCCGATGTGCTCCAAGCATTTATCCTGCGTGAATTTCCAGCTTGTTTTACATATTTTCATTACTCCTTTTTTCTTGAATGGTCTGGAAGGCTTAGCTGCTTCTACCATCACTTAAGGGAAATAAGAAAAATCCATGTGTTCTCAATAATTTACTTTCAACGAATTCATTATTCAAGCTTCCTTTTACATGGCTGTTTACATCAAATACAGAGGAATAGTGTTACAGCTCAGAATTATTGAAAACCATTGTGATAAAATCCAATGTACCTAAGATGATGTGTTAGCCTTCCTTTGGTTTGTTATTCCTTTTAGTAAGATGTAAGGGCAAAATGGGGTTAATCTACTTACTATTTTTTATTTGCGTGTTTGTGTATGTACATCCGTGCATGGTACAGGTGCACATCTGTGTGGTTGTATGTTTAGGTTGGAGCGTGGTGGTAGTGTCAGATGTCTTCCATAGTTCCTCCACACCTCATGTTGGGAACAGTTCTCTCACTGACTGCATTGGCTCAGATGCATTGGCTGGCAGTGGGCCTCAGAGACCCTCCTCTAGCAAACCACCATGCCTGGCTCTTATTTGGGCTTTGGACCTTGAAATCTGGCCCTTGTTCTTGTGTGGCACCACTGGCTGTACTGAGCCATTTTCCCGACCTTAAGGGCAAAATGATTAGAGCCAGGATTCCCTCTCTTTCTGTCTTCCATATTATATTTCTTCCCATTCCTTTATGTCTCTGTTCCTGGTACACACACAACTGCAACTGAGAAGAACAAAGGTGACTGTCTCCTATTTATTTCTAACTCTTGCGTCAGTTGTTGCTTTTCAGGTTGACTTTAATTGCTCAATCTATAAAATGAGAAGATTGGTTGGATTAAGAAATTGTTTAGAGGAAACGGTTAAAGAAAGCTACCCTCAGCCTTATGGGCAGTATCTTGTAGGTCCTAGATTTACTATGAAAAGTCATAAGGTTCCAGGTGAGAGGAGTTCATTGATCCCGTACAGCCTGATGAAAGCTACCTACATGCAGACCTGACATTTGAATCAGGATGCCAATAAACTCACTAGACACTTAATAGTATCTGATTAAGCACCTTTGCTGGTCATTTCCAGAAGATGCTACACACAGTCAACAATTAAAGCAATTAAAGTGTGGGAAGCAGGAGTTAGCGAGTGTGAGGTTCTGTAAGAGGGTATTCCATCAGTTCAGGGAAGTTTTGTGTAAGAACTGTGCAGACATGAGGAACTGGGTCTCTCTCTAACAACCCTGATTGAACACAAGCTAATCCTTGTTGTAATAAGGATGCTTGTTTGTTTCCCAGATGTCTGGAAGCTCAGACCCAAAATAATCACACAGAAACTATATTATTTAAAACACTGCTTGGCCCATTAGCTCTAGCTTCTTATTGGCTAACATATCTTAATTTTACCCATCTCCATTAATCTATGTATCGCTATAGGCTGTGGTTTACCAGCTAAAGTTCTGGCTTCTGTCTCTGGTGAGGCCACATGATTTCTCTCTAACTCCTCTGTCTTTCTCCCAGCATTCAGTTTAGTTTTCCCCGCCTACCTCTTTTCCCTGAGCAGGCCAGCATACAGAGGGGAATCCCATATCGCCTCCCCTTTTCTGTTTAAATTAAAAGGAAGGTTTTAACTTTAACAGAGTAAAATTACATATAACAAAACAGTCATAAAGCAAGAATTACAGTTATAATATTTAAATCCCCATTGGGAAACAACTTAATGGGGCAGCATTTGGGCACAGTCCTCATGGGGAGGGAGGTCCAGCAGCAGCAGGGTGAGGAAACAAGTCACATGTGTGTCATCAGCAGAGAGAGGTGGATGGCAGTGCTTGGCTTGCTCTGTTCTCACTCTTCTGTTCAGCCCAGGACCTCAGCTGGTGGAGTGATGCCACCACTGTTTATTGTGGCGTTTCCGTACTCAGCATTCACAGGCATGAGATGTGCCAGACATGTGGTTCTAAATCCAGTGGGCAATGAAGAGCGACCATTGCATCCCCATTAATTTCACAGTTTATTCCAATGAAGACCAGACTTTAAGACTGCTGTAGTTTGCTTAGCTATTTCTCCATGTCTTAGTCTGTAAGATCAAGAATTGTAAACTCTCAGTGCTCGAAGTTTTAACATTTATCCCCCTTTCTACTAACAAGAAGGGAGTGGCTGTGTGATGGATCTTTCATCAGATTGGGTGTGAGTTGAATAGCAATGGGCTTGTTCTGTCCAGGAATGGAATCCAAGTTAAGTCACTAAGTTTTCCTCCTGTAGTATCGATTGCTAAGCTAAGAATCAAGAACTAATGCAGCTGGAGCTGACAAACTGCCAGAAATGTCAGAAAGAGTACCTATCACTTTGCTGTCTTTTAAAGTTATACTGTGTGTATGTGTGTGTATCTGTGTATGTGTATATGTGTGTATGTGTGTTTATGTGTATATGTGTGTGTATATATGTATGTGTGTATGCGTATGTGGTGTGTGTGTAAGTATACGTGTCTGTGTGTATGTGTGCTTGTGTTTAAACTTTCATACATGTGTATTTGTGTAGCTGTCAGAGGGAAACACAGCAGGAGTTGCTTCTCTCATTTCACCACTTGGGTTACTCAGGTCATCACATTTGTAATAAAACAGTTTTGCCAACAGAGCCACCTGGCTGGATCAGTTGACCTAACTCTTTAAAAGTATGTCCTTTGTGCCCAACAGTGTGGCATAAACCTATAATCCGAACCCTCTCAAGGCAGAGGCAAACAAATCTCTTTGAGGTCTAGGCTAGCCTGGGCTACCAAACTAACTCCAAGACAGCCATGGCTAGACAAAAAACAAAACCAAACAACAATAACAACAAAAAACAAAAAACCCTACCTGACTCAAAAAAAACAAAACAAAACCAAAAACAAACAAACAAATACATAAAATTATGTTTTCAATTCTACCTTGTATATTCACTTAGGAGTTACTCTTATCAGCACTTACTGGCTTCAATCTACCAAAATTTTAACTGCTATAAAACCACAAGTTAACTTTCATCTATATTTTACCTCAACTTTCCAGTCTCTTCAAGTAGGCAACACAGTCACCTTCCTGAGCCTGGCCTTCTCTTTTATTTGTATTAGCCCTTCAATTCCTACTGCAGAGTTTAGGAAAAAGAAAATAGTAAGCTGTTATTGAATGTGTGCTGAAACCTCTTACATCAGAACAACAACAACAGAAAGTGGATCCACTTTCTTTTTTATTAATCATCTTGTCTTGCAGTGAATTAAGGCTGATTGTCTATTCCTTTCTTTCCTTTTGTGACACAGGTTGCAGGATACATAGCACAGCATTTGCTGTAGGCTGACACAGTACTACTCGTCATGCCATTGTAAGCGTTCCCTAACTCCTAATCACGTTGAGACTCCCAATGTCCTATTAGGGTGCCGAAGCCAGTTCTAAAGGACAAGAAGGAGTGCGAGTGGGTGGCAGGAAAGACCGGGCTGCCTCAGACTGCAGAAGATCTGAGCAGCATCCTAAGCGATTTTATTCGTGCTGCTGTGGAATGAGGAGTATTATTTGGGAAGATAGGTTTAACAGTGTCAGGCTCACTCAGACTTCCTGGGCATGTGCCACAGAAGTCGGCAATTCTGTTAATGTGCAAAGAAAACATATATGAATGCAATCTTCTTGGAGTGCGTGAGATCGTCTAAAAAAAAAAAGTTGAGATTTATTGTCATACCAGTAACCAAAAAGGAGACCTCCCATTTCCAAATAGACAAAGAGAATAAAATTGGAACACAGTTGAAAATGCCTCCCAGTAAAATACTTCAGTCCTAGCTACTTATACAGATAGCCTCAGTTTTCTTAAATTCATATTTCAATACTAAGAACATAAAAATGATATGTATGAGTCATATATATGATATATATGTCACATATATGGCATATGTAAGTTATACATACACATACTCACAGACATTTATATGTACACACACACACAAACACACACACACACACACACACACACACACACACACACACACACACACATTTCAAAAGACTACCTAAATTTTAACTTTTACTATTTGAGCAGTCAGATGTTAGATTCTCAACATTAGGGATTTTCATGTTATTTCCACTATAAAACCAACTTAATTTTAGCATCTTATGGAATGCAGGTAATATCACCCAGCTTATTGTTGTCATGGTATTTAGCATACATTAGGAAGCCTAAACAGAGCTGTGTTTCAGGAATCACATTTCTTTAAAGCGAGTGACCTTGGTTCTTACAGGAGATGCTTGAAAATTTTTTGTTTCTTATCTTAGCTCGTTATTGTGCTCTTTCTAACATCAACAAATATAGTCTCTAGTTGCCTAAACATTTCTGATTTCTTCCAGAATCTTTCACAGAAATACTCTGTGTTGATAATTAGATGCAACCTGCCACCAGGGAGTTAAAGACAGGAATATTTGTAATTTTTTAGAATAGGTCATCGTTGTTTATACACACAAGATTGTAGCCATACAAGGAAATATAATCTAAAATAATTCAAGAAGAGATTGTCTTTAAACAGAAGCAGTTTCCCTGTTACTAACAGAGAGGAAAGTTTGGACAGAGATTTCACTAGCTGTAAAATAAATTTACATGAAACAGTCTTAGTTACAATTTGATGAGTTATTAAGTACTAAGACACAAAGTCTTGAGCACTGTCTGCAAATGTTATGTACGCACGCACACACTTAGAGTGTTTATGGGCTACAAAAAATAACAGCAAGGCAACAACTATGAGGTGGTAGTTCTGCTTTGGTGTTTGCAGAAATACAGCAAAGGACAGACTGTCCATGTCCTGTTATGATTTCTTCAGAATTTCCTGTCGCTGTTTTTCCTTTAAAGCATAGAAAGCGATCGATCACTCAATATACCCTACTGATTTTTTTTCCAGTTACAGATTGATGTAAAATCAGCCTAATTTTGAAATTCATTTTTGTTTGTTTTTCTCTGATTTGGGAAGTTGTTTAAGGTGGCTTACCCCCACTGCTTTGACTGTCCCCATTTTTGTGAGATTTATAACCTTGCACTTACTTGTATCATGGGTATAGTTGGGTATTTTAATATCACTGGTGAAGAAATTGCTATGTCATGAAGAATTCGGTTTTCACTGAGGTTTAGAAATGGAGACCTGAGTCCTTTCCTCCCTTTGGGGATCAGAAACTCCAGAGACAATGATGAGAAATGTACATCCCTCCAAGTTAACCCATGGATAGTCACTTAGGTCTTAACTAGAAAGTATTCAGAATTATTGACTGATGTCTGAAATAGGTCAATTAAATAAACAGACCTTGAGGTGACATGCCCAGTCATTTTGGCCATCGATTAGCTAAACCTAACCCATGGAATTTAAAAATAAAATAGTCAACTCATACCTAATTTCTGCCCACATTTCCAGTAGTTCATCTCTAAAGTATGGTTTTTGTTGTTGTTGCTTTTTTATTTTTATGTTCCGGCTATCACTGAACACCATTGGCAATGGAACTTCATAGACTGGCTTTCCCCCTTGTGGTCCCTAGTGACATGGATGGATTTCTAAAAACTATCCAAGTGCAATGAAAGAAGGGAACAAATGAGCAGCTTTCCGTGTTGGGGGATGGGGACGGCTAACATGGCAGCCGCTTTCCCCTACCTCATTGTTGGCAAATCCTCTTCGTTGTTGTGTGATGAAACTTTGTTTTGCAGATGAGCGCTGAAAGCAGAGTTCTAGGCCACAAAACTAAAATTAGGGAGCATTTAAGTCAGACTTTGAACCTTGGTAATACGGAGACAGTCAACAGTATTAATAGTTGTGTTCCAAAGTCCTTCGTGTGATAACAAGAACTTAGAGAATCTTCCCACAAAATGATTGTGATTTAATGATGATAATAATCAAATATGCATACAATCTTTGAAAAATGTTATTTTCTATAAATTTTAGATGATTAGTCAGGGTTGTGAATTGGCTCTTTTGGCTTAGTTTGTTCATTGAGAACAACAGCAAAGTAATTTAACATTGCTTATTTTCTAATAGTAAGAACATATATAAAGACTTTACTGGGATTTTCAAACCAGTCATTTCATTTACGCTGACAAAAATGCAGCTGAGAAATCTAAATATGTATTTAAATGTACAGAAAATCATTATTTCTCCCCCTACCCCCACGTAAGCCCTCTATTATCCCTCTGGAATTTCTTTATGCTATGTAATGGCTCTTTTGTTGCTGAGATTTTCCTGTGTTATTCACTGACAGCTGTAAAATTGCTTTGCCAAGTTAAAAATGAAATCTGTATTTTGCAAGACAGTTATTTGTTAAGCATGAGCAGATTCATTTAGCTGCCTGTTTATAGTAGTTCTCAAAAAATGTAAGTTTAGGAATATATTTTTATATCAAGAGACTATTAAGATTTGATTACATTTATCCCTGTTTAGGACCCTACTCTCTCATTTCCGTCACATCCGTAACATACTATCAAGATGGACTCACCTTTTTTTACTTTGGACTCCCTTATTCTTTTATCTGCTCACTAGTGAAATATAACCAGATGAAAATTTTCTCTTAGATGCACAATGAACTTTACACCAATAGCAGTGGGTGGAGTTTCCATGGAACTGAACTAAGACCTCCATATGTGGGAAACAGTGGTGAAGCTTGAACTATCTGAGGGGACCCTGGTAGTAGGACCAGGATCTATCCCTGGTGCATGAACTAGCTTGTTGGAGCCCATTCATTATGGTGGAATGTCATGCTTAGCTTTAATGCAGAGGGGAGGGTCTTGGTCCTTCCTTCACTTAATATATGTTCCAGGCTAGGTTGACTCCCCATGGGAGCCCTTACTGGGAGATAGGGCTGGGAGGAGTGAGAGGGGGCAGGAGGAGGAGTGGGAGGAAGAACTCTAGTTGGAATGTAAAATAAAATTAAAATAAATAAATAAAATAATAGAAGTTAGCACAGCAGCAGGGGAGATATAATGGTTAGAAGCACCTAGTAGGTACTCTGCTGGAACATGGGCATTTGGTTCCCAGCAGCAGCTTCAGGGGGCTTCCACAGGCACCTACATACATGTGCACTTAGTCACACACAGGGATATCCGCACACATAATCTTACAAGAAAGTGTCCATCTTTAAAAGAATTTAAATGCAAAGTGCTGTGGGAACTGTTTCAGCCAATAGCCTTTAATATACCAGCTCACTTGAGCATGATCTCCTGTACTATAAATGTAGATGTAAAGCTTGCTCTGTCTCTGTCTCTGTCTCTGTCTCTGTCTCTGTCTCTGTCTCTGTCTCTGTGTCTCTGTCTCTGTCTCTGTCTCT
>NC_022022.1:44712450-44729950 GCF_000317375.1 Microtus ochrogaster | reverse complement strand
AACACAGATGCAAGAAGGACAGTGTGTTGACACTTATGTGCAGAATGCATACTAGCCAGCCTCTCCGAGACAGGGGAGAACAGCATTGGACAGAGCCAGGTAACAGCGCTAATCAGGAGATGGGTTCCAGTATGCGAGTTATTCCTCAGGGCATACCTGAAGGTCACAGCGTAGTAACCGTGGTTCTATGAGTTGTGTTGCTTTTCTGGAAATCATCTCATGTCACCATGAAAATGAGACCCATGTGATAGCACTGCTGTGTCAATTTGCTTAGGTAATCGTATAATGCATATGCATATACCGAATCTCAGTCTGTGCACTTGCAATTTTGATTTCCTTCTCTGTGGAGCTATAGAACACATGATGGATTCTCAGTACCCCCCCCCACTCACACACAATTAAATAAAAAATCATGTAATCACAAGATATAACTTCGAGCTCTGTTTATAGAAAGGAAGAGTTATTCTTACCAAATTAATTTTTAATTTGTTTCTTTAAGTTTCCTTTTTAAGTTGATCTAATTTCAGCTATACTACGCATATAAAACTTAAGTCACTAAATTGTTTTTCAAATCAAGCCGAGATCTAGATCATGGGCTATTTCAAAATCAACTTAATTAATTTTGTACATCTTTACCTTATACATAATTATTATAAATAAGCTAGCGTAAGATTTCAATAACTATTTTTGTTCATTTTTAATTTTATTTATTCCTTAGAAAAACCTAAAAAAAATTTAAAAAGAATGCTTGTCTAGGTAGACGGTCAGTACTGGAGTCTCACTGTAAACCCAATGGTGGGCGGTAATGTATGAGCTGGCCTTAGAGCCCAGTTTAGAACTGAAACCAGCGAGTTCCAGTTACCCGAGGCACAATATGATCTAGATTTAGTTCTGATGTTCCCACCCTTCAAAGTAAACAGGCAAACCAACAGTTAAAAGTCCGTACATGAAGAAAACAATTCCCTTTCTGTTGCAGGATATGGCGATTTTATTTCAGAATTAAAGACATATTTATAATAAAATTTTGTGAAATGTGTTTTCTCCTCTGCTTGTCAGACAAGATGTAGAGAAGACAGTATTTCTATAGTCACAGAAAGGGAGGCATCACGGAGGGATGCTGTGCTCTGGGGAAGCCCCTTCAAATGGGGTGTCTGGGCAAAATGTGAGAGTTTCTCACATTGCACTTAGTGTTTAGCACTTCTGTGGGATGCTCCCTTCAGCATCATTTTACTGCATTCCTCCAAAAATAGTAAAAACATGAATTGTAAGGAATCTGATTGGTGGGGAGCAGCTTTGAGAGAAAAAGTGACAGTCACATCAGGATGGTGGCTTTGGACGGTGAAACAAACACCACTGTGAGTCCTCGCTGAGCAACCACCAACCCGTGGTGCCAGGAGGTTAGGTCATTGACAGGCATCTCCACATCCCATATCTAAGGAGAAAATATGAATTAGTAATATCTGATCATTTTCAATCAAGGAAAGTGATAATCTCATATGATCAGAATTTGCAATTCAGTCCACCAATTTAGCAAAAATGCTTTGCTGACACAAATGCACACCATAGAGAAAGAAGCTAGAGGGTATGGTCAGGATCAATAACTTCGTTGACTTGGATATCATTATAGCAAGACCATATGAATAGTGAACCCCAAATAATAAATTCTTTTTTTTAAGATTTATTTATTATGTATACAACATTGTGCCTCCATGTATGCCCGCATGCCGGAAGAGGGCGCCAGATCTCAGTACAGATGGTTGTGAGCCACCACGTGGTTGCTGGGAATTGAACTCAGGACTTCTGGAAGAGCAGCCAGTGCTCTTAACCTCTGAGCCATCTCTCCAGCCCATAAATTCTTATTTTAAGTATGGATTTTATAAAATTAGGAGTATCAGGTAGTTGCATCCCACAGAAACAACATTCACAGAAGTGGACCATCTACAAGCAGAATGGGATTCAGACACGAACTCTTCTTCTGGACATAGAGCATATCTAGAAGTTGAGTGTGTCATCTATGAAGGAACTTTCTCCTGGCTTATGAGAGGGATCCCTAAAGGGCTCAGGTAACTGCTCTTACAAGCTGTTCACAGACTTTTGTCAGTGTGACATGGGACAACCTTACCTGTCCCAATCACCTTTCATCTAAAAACCACGTGACTTAAAAGAACACAGTGCAGGATGCTGAAGGAACACTGCTAGGGACGTGTCTGACGGTAAAAACCTTATGACCTGACTATCCATGGATCATCCCAGAGAGACACCAGTGTGTGTGAGTGTGTGTGTTTCTGTTTGTGTGATCACTAATGTTTTCTAAAGTCTTCCCATGCTTATACTCCCAATATATATCATATTTGCTGGTGCTTTCTGTGATTATTAAAAGCTTCTCATTTTTTCACATTTGAAACATCTAAAAGGAATCATTTTATTAAAGGAAGTTGCCTTTTCCTTTTAGAAAAATAAATTGAAATTCTACAATATTTAGAATATTGTGTAAATGTGGTCTAATTATATAATTGTTTATAAATCTGTTACAGCATAGCCTATTCTCATGAATGTAATCATGAAAATAAACCTACCTGGGAGTCTTCAAAGTCAACAAACCAATACCTGTGAACTCCCTATAGATACCTCAATTGATTCACAATATTTTTCTTGGTGAAGAATCCCTACTCTGACCCTATATCTCTGGAGGATATAGCAGTAGTTTTCAGTATTGACCCTCCTCTTTTCGTCTCAGCAATAGCAGAACAATGCATTTTCCATTACTGCTTGAATTTCATGAAAATGACACCATGATATGCACAGTCCTTTCTGATTTGCCTTTTTATTAGCTCAACATGAAAAATCATCAAAATTCATCCCTATCATTGCAGAAAACTGTAGCTTATTAGGTTTTCACTTCTGTTCACTCCCTGACTATATGACTCTATCCCAACTTACGTGGACAATTTCCCTGGGGATGATAATCAGGGCAATTTTGATTTTGTTGTTTTGGATGATGCTGGAGCAAATATCTCCACAAATGCGTGATAATTCAAAATAAATTCTCTTTAGTGTGTGTCTAGAAGAGTGATCAGTGCTTACAGCATATGTCATCATAACAAATTGTATCAAACTGATTTTAAAGCCATTCAAACAAACCCTACTCTTACTGAGTAGTCTACCCAAAGCCTTAATTATATTTGATCGTGTCTAAAAGTTTCATCAGTTTGGAGGCCTGGCAGTTATTTTGTTGACCTTAACTTGTTGCTTGTTGTTTTTTTTTTTTTTTTTTTTTTTTTTTTTTTTGAGCAGATCCCTTTAAAGATTGGTGTTTCCTGTTAACATTTCCTTCAGATTATTTATTTACTGAAGTCATTTTTTCTGCTTTTACTCAATCATAGTCTCTTGTCCTGAGTCCTTCCTGTATAATAGATACTAACTTTGTCTCTACTTTCCTAGTTTTGTGTGTTTCAAATGTTTCCCAATCTTTGACTTATTTTCCATGAATTGATGCCAATGGTGTCCTCTAAATTGATCCCAGTGTAAAGTGCATCTTCTTTGAGGGAACAGTGCATGCTGGGATTGGCTGTGCACTGTTAGGTTTTATTTTTAACTTTTAGTTATTGTCTTCTGTCTTTGGAGTCTGGTGTGTGTAACACAAGGGTTTCAATGCCTAGTTAAAAATTGACTTAATGAAAGAAGCATAAAGCAATATTCACA
This sequence comes from Microtus ochrogaster, assembly GCF_000317375.1. Taxonomy (NCBI): domain Eukaryota; kingdom Metazoa; phylum Chordata; class Mammalia; order Rodentia; family Cricetidae; genus Microtus; species Microtus ochrogaster. Next base: position 44,726,248 of record NC_022022.1, on the reverse strand, counting down.
CATTGGGATTATGGTAAAATATTTGGAATTGTATTAGTTTGGGAGACATAAAGCTTCATAGTTTCTTAAAATAACTAAAATATACATGTTTTATTGGTAGCATACGTACATTACATATGTTTTATCATATACATTAAACCATTGCTGATTATTCTTTTTAAAAATGGAAGTGGAAATGACATTTTCAGTCATAGGTTTCTCTCCATTGCTATTAAGGGATGTGGAAGTCACAGCTGTAATGTCTCACTTGACCTTGTGTGATTAAAGTAAAAAATAATTATCCAGAAAGAAATTCCAGACACTGACCCAACAAAGAACTGAATGGACTTAGAAAGAAGTGGAAGGTGCACCTTCTCAGCATGAAGTATAATCAGGGAGGGTGCACTAGTGTTCTGAGAAAACATCTCTGTAGCATTTCGTGTTAAGAGTGTGTGTGTGTGCGCGCGTGTGTGTGCGCGCGTGCGTGTGTGTAAGAAGGAGACTGCACGGTTCAAAGAGTAGAAAAGGTTGAAAATGTCAGCTCCTGGTATTTTCCTTCAGTCGGCAGACTGGAAACAGAACAACTAAAGATGAATAAAGTTTTTTACAGTTTTGCTCTCTCCCTCCCTTGCTCACAAGAAACCTCCTAGTTGACTAGAAAAGGAACACATCTATAGGTCCACAGTCTCAAAAATTCTTCAGCAAGGTAGCTGAAACAGTTTACTGAGCATCACTAATTTTAAGGGCATGGATGTGTATTATATATACATATATATAATCAGTCAACAAAACAGGTATGGTGTTTTATCAAGTGCTCTGTGGTAGGCTGTTTCTGATCTACTTAAATCAGTCATGAAGGGCAAAGAAGAGGGAAGGGCAATGGCCAAGGAGATCCCAGTTTCCTGAATGCAGGACTTCAGACGTCCCTAGCATTGTGAGTGTGCTCAGGGAAGCTGAACCAACGCAAAGCAATGGCAACTTTGGAACTTTGCATGTCCACTAGTGTTCAGTCCGGAAGGAAATCAAATCCATTAGCCATCATCTTGTCTTCCCTTTGAAGAACCTTTGGCATCAGAGTGGCATATTTTCTTGTTCCCTGTGATTTACAATATCACATAGAATCTCCCCCTTTGTTAAAAAATTAGGTTATGTTTTTGAAGGAGTTTTTTCCCTTTTATCTTACACCTTTACTAACTTGACTTTTGCTTTTGTGTGTCCTAACTAATATTCTTAATAATCCTAGCATTATATTTAAAGATGAAGGTCAAATGGTTTCTACCTGATTTTGTTTCAAACCCACACCTTTGCAGAAGCCATTTTTACTGACAGCAGTGTCCCCTTTAGCTCTTTTAAGTTGCAAAACTCAACCTGAAAAAAATGAAAGGATTAGCTTGATTAAAACTGTTTCCCCAAATCCAGTAAACTTGCAAAGTGTGTGTTCCTTGTCAGCAGAGATTTATAATGAACAGGAATGACTATCTATCAGGGCATAGCATAGGCGGGTCAGTTATAAATTCAAATGTGTAAAGGGGACGAGAGTGCCTGGATACATATCAGGTCCTGGCGATAGACAGAGACAGAAAGAGACTTATTAACAAAGCAATGATGATGTTGTTCTTCTGTTTCTAGATAAGAGTTAATGAAGAAGTCCCAAGAGCATTTTAGCTTAAGTGGTTTGCTGTTTCTTTGGGGGCTCCATCATAAAATAGTGTATTTTACTGCTGCCTGGCATTGCCAGGCACCTTCCCCAAGCATGCAGTCAAAAGCTCCTATTAAATCGGAACAGAGTAAGCCCCAGTTGATCCTCATGGGCTCCATGCTCCTCAACTCTGTGTCCTTATGTCAGACCATGTCTCCAGCCAGAATGAGAATGGCCCTAATGTGGCTGATGTGGGAGCCGTGACTGAGTATCGCTTCTCCTGGTCTGCATGGCTTCTGAGAATTTGGCTCAACTATCCCTTCCTCCTAAGTTGCCTCAGACTTATGCGCGGGCACACGCTAGTAGAGGCCGAAGTGACCAGTCATCTGTGCATTTAGTTTCTCTTTAGAAAGGGAACAAATTGACTGCATTACATGAACGGCGGCACAGAAGGCGCCCTATGAAAATGAAGTCAAATACATGGCAAATTGAGCTGTGGCCTTTATAGCAATTCACAATAATCATAGTGTCTCAGACTTCCTTTCCTTTGGTGAACAGAGTGTGCTCCCTGTCTCTCAAGTCGGCCGTGTATGTACAGAAAGCTTTCCCCATTTCTCAGAGATATTATCCAAGATGTAGAGAACAGTTATAGGAGGTCACATCGAGAGGGACTGACAAGATGTAAAGTTAAAGAAATGGTTTTAATTATTTCCCTTCATTATATCTAGAAAAGTGATTATGATCCAGTAAATGCTTAAAAGCCTTATGCTATTCATACCCTGTGAATAGAGGAAATTAGAATCTCCCTGTGAATTCTTAGTAGGGGCATGTGTTTTGTGGAAAGAACTGGATTTGAACCTTTATTGGACTTTGTACTGAGTGGTGATTGCCATGCACTAAACCCTTGGTCTCTAGCTTATTAATTGGTATTTATTGTTTGCATTGTCTCAGGGAGGGGATCTCATAAAATCAAAAGTTTGTCTTGAGGACGTATGAGGCTTGTTTCGTTCCGAGTTTTCCTCTCTGCAGGAGACTATGTCTCAATGGCAGAAAAAGGCCCTATCATAGTTACTCATGGCTATATACTCATGCATGTACTCAGTGTTGAGTGAGTACATACACAGACACACAATAAGCTGAAATACAGTCGAGGGAAACACATTTTTGTTATCGTTGTGCATCAGTGCGGGGTAAAATTTAATTTATGGTTTTCTTCATTGTTTAGAAAGGATCTCACAATGTAGCTCTGGCTGAATTGGATCATTATGTAGATGAAGCTGGCCTTGAACACACATTTTTCTGTCCCTGCCGGCAAGGTACTAGGATTAAAGGTGTGTGCTGTCACCGCAGCTAAAATATAATTTTATTATAAAATATAATTTTATAGAATATCAAAGTGATATTAGAGAATATTAGAGAATTTTAATTGTAAATTCTTATAGGCAAACTCTTTTATTAATAATAAGAATTTTGCTTTTGTATTTACTGGACTTTTTTTACATGGCATTTTTTTTGCCATAAACTAGCTATATCCATATTTAACTATTATTTTCATTTTCTTAATAGATAAATGACTTTGGCATACTACATTGACTGAAATGTATTTAACACTTAGTCCATTTTTTTTCAGATTCTGTTTGTATTTTTTAGATGTGTGGGGACGTAAAGGATTCAGTCCCTGAGCGCACACACTGACTTCCAGAGGACCTGTGTTGTGTGGCCCACAGCCACCTGTAATTCTTCTAGATCCAGGGAACTGAACCATCGGCCTTCCTCTGGCCTCCACACACATAGGACATACACACAGATATAAGTAAAATGATAGCACATCTTTGCAATACTGTAAACGTGTGTCTGATGGAGCCAGTATCCTCAATACCACGCTCAGAGCTTCTCATTTCTCCAAGCTGCTTTGGGCTCTACCCCCACTTGCCTCCCCGCCAGCCCCAGCCCCTCCGTGTTTCCCTCAGATATCCCTCAGCTGAGCCTTCAGTTGTGCTCCTGTATCTGATGCCCGTGTCTTTCTTCTTTGTAGCTATGAGTTTAAATATGCACTCTTCCTTCATGACCATTTCGGGAATTGTCGTGAATCGTACAGACATCTGTCTGCTTTACCTTCATCCAGTGTGTTTAGGAAATGTCTCAATGCGGGTGGATGAAGAGACCTGCAGCTCAGGTTTTTGTGGTCTCTTTTCTTATGATAGAATAGTGAAAAGAAAAAAAAAACCCTAACTACTATTTTGATAAGAGATGACAGAATAGTGAAAAAACCCTAACTACTATTTTGATAAGGGATCTGGAAACTTAGAAATATAGACCATTTTGCTTAATAACTTCAACGTCAGAAGAAGAAATGCTACCTCTATGTATATAAAATGTATCACACACAGGGTTGCATGAAACTAACAACAGTAGCAGTGGAAGAGATTAATTACAGCTGATGTTTGCATGAAAGTCTCATATGCATACACACACATACACAAAGCTATACCCCTATCTGTCTACTATTTATCTGTTTTTTCCCTTAAGTGAATTCAAGCACGTGGTGCTGTGTCCATTAAATTTTCTCAGTATGTAATGTCTTCCAGTTATGGGAAAGGGCACCGCTTACTGGTTAGAATGTGCTTCACACCTGTTCCTATGACCAGTTGCTGGAGTCCCATCATCTCTAGCAACATCACAGCTGGGCTAATTGCAATACTGCATTATACCCCATGTTCTTACAGTGAGCTCTATGATAAAAGCTGCCACTGCCACTTCTGATATACAGGAAATAAACAGAACATTGTTTCCAGAGCTCCAAACACTGCAGAGTCACTTCCGCTTGTTATCCGTATCACCTGCTGTAATTGCATGGCAAAGCATGCACGAATCGACAATGCTGGTTGAAGAAATCCACTTTGACCTGTTTGTAAGTGCCACATAGGCCTCTATCAGGGGGCTGATGGCAATGGATTGCTCCGTTTATCATCCAGTGGGAAGGGAAAGTGCTTTTCCGTCACTATGGAGGCCTGGACTTCAAAGACGATGATGAGCTGTCTCTGCACGACAAATCTAAGCACTACAGCTGGAGAACAAGAATTCTACGCTTAAAAATATTGTGCCTCTATGGCTAATTATGCTTTTGCAAACTTAGTACAACATTGCTGTTTATTTAAACTTGGGCTGCATACGCTCTCCCTCCAGTGAATAGGAGCTATTCTGAAAACCACGAGTAAACATCTATTTTGTAGAGAAACCAGCAATTAAAACTTGTAATGAATTCTAGTCTTTTTCAATCTTTTTAAAAAGAACACCATGAAGCCATAAAAAAATAGGATATGGGTATTATTTATAAGACTGCCCTGTCTTTTTTCTGGTGAGTTTAAAGAAAATCCAGCAAATATCTAATTTTTCATGTATTTTTATTTTTAAATTCATTTTTCCCTTGGGAAATTCTATGACTTCTGCAACTCAACAGTCTCTGGAAACACTCCACATATAATTGGACAGTTTAAATATCTGTAATATTATTCTAGATTGGTGAAATAATTCTCTAGATATTTCTTTGAAGCTCTAGCTCCATGGTACAGATTTGCTTTTACAGGTTTTTTGGTGTTTAGTTTACTTAATTAAAAAAAAATCAAGGCTTATCCAAAGAACATATAAAATGTTCCATAAATACTGGATTAATTTAGCTTATATAAATGTAGCCAACATTATAAATTCTGATACAACTCAGGCTATTTATGGACATAAATGGTAAAATTCTGTTGATCTATCAAGTGTGATAGTTTCTTGTGAGTTTGGGCAAAATCTAAGAATATGTGGCTATGTATATCTTTTTTATAATCATTTAAAAGTACATATCAATTTAAAGTATTTGAGAGTTGTTTTCTTTTTTATTGATTTTTATTGAGCTCTACATTTTTCTCTGCTCCCCTCCCTGCCTCCCCTTCCTCCCTTCTGCTCTCCCCCAAGGTCCCCATGCTCTCAATTTACTCAGGAGATCTTGTCTTTTTTTACTTCCCATGTAGATTAGATCTATGTAAGTCTCTTAGGTTCTTCATTGTTGTCTATGTTCTCTGGGATTGTGAATTGTAGGCTGGTTTTTTTTTTTGTTTAAGTATTCTATTCATATATAACAGAAATCAGGGCCAAATATAAGTAAGGGGGAGCCATTCAATATAGATGGATCTTGATAATACTACCTGGAGAGGAGGGAGGGTTCAGATACTAGGCACTCTGTCACCTAAACCACAGCCATAAAACCCTCCCTTCCTATGCTCCCTAAATGCCCCTGGAAAGGTCATGTGTACCCTGGGGTCTCCCCCATGGCAGGCACATAGCGCAGGCCTTTTATTTACTGCAGCTGCTGGTGCTCTTTTTGATATTCTGAATCATAAAGAATTCATATAGCAGAGAGAAGTGAACAATTACAAGACCAAGGCTGACAACAACCCTGGTATTCTCTCACCATAGAGTGCCTTGCTTTGAATTCAGGAGTGTTTAAGGTTGAATTGGAAGTTGGAATGCCATGCCAATTTCAAGACAATCATTTGGATTTAATCATATCCCATACTGTTGGTCTTTATAAAAAGTAAAACCAACACATGAACAAAAACAATAAAAGGAAAATGCTTATCATCTCTGCTCCATAACCACACCATGCGTTGTTAGAATAGTGGTCCCTTTTTATATTTGAGTAGGATGTTAGTGGATCTGCATTCTGCCCTTCTTATATTAAGAGGACACTGATGTCTATGCTACTTAGAGTCACTGTGACAAAGTTCACAGGAGCTACAGAATTAACATAAAATCATTTTATTCTCTCCAAACACTCCTTAAATATTGGTGAGTCTTAAAAGAATCCTCTATGGGTATTTTCTACTAGATGTGATGTGTTACCCCATCTAGACTTCTAACATCATAGCAATGTCACTGGGGCACTGTGACAAAGGAAATAGGAAAGTAACACTGGATTTTCCACTCATTTTGATAATACTATTATTATCATTACTATTATTATTTTTTTTACTTTTTTTATTGAAAAAAGGGAAAAAACAAGTTTCTGCCTCCTCCCAGCCTCCCATTTCCCTCCCCCTCCTCCCACTCTTCTCCCCCTCCCCCCACTCCTCTCCCCCTCCCTCTCCAGTCCAAAGAGCAGTTAGGGTTCCCTGCCCTGTGGTAAGTCCAAGGTCCTCCCCCCTCCGTCCATATCTAGGAAGGTGAACGTCCAAACTGGCTAGGCTCCCACAAAGCCAGCACATTAAGTAGGATCAAAACCCTATGCCATTGTCCTTGGCTTCTCATCAGCCCTCATTGTTCACCATGCTCAGAGAGTCCGGTTTTATCCCATGCTTTTTCAGTCACAGTCCAGCTGGCCTTGGTGAGTTCCCAAAAGATCAGCTCCACTGTCTCAGTGGGTGGGTGCACCCCTTGTGGTCCCGACTTCTTTGCTCACTATTATTATTATTATTATTATTATTATTATTATTATTGCTGTATTCTAGCTGCTAGAGACAGGCAAGCTGAGAAGATTTAAGCTAAATGTGTTGTGTATCCTGAAAACAAACTGTAGCTCTTCAAAAAGGGTTGAAGGCACCAGGGCCAAACCAAGTAGGGAAACTCTTAAGACCGGGGAAGATGTAACTTGGTACAAAGCGCCAATGTGTCCTTCATCCTGGAAAATCAGGGACACTAAGTATGGTTTGCAGAGAGGGAAATGGACAGGCCAATCTACAGCAGAAGAGACATGCTGGAGACATGTTTCTTTTATGTTTAAGTCACCCCCGAAGCCCCAGATCTCCTTAAAATATGTGATGTAAGATCATTGCAGCTGGGGAACATGTGATTTTGAACAAGCTGCCATCCTAGTGACAGGGTGCTAGTGCTAGGAGACAGGGGCTGACTTTCGGGATTTTCAAGAATTGTGCCAACTGTGAAATACTCACTGCTAAGAATTAAGTTTACCTTAAGAAAATCATTACTCCTAAAATTGTATGGATACAGATAATGATTTCACATATATATATAATTTTATATATGTAATTTTATGTATATATTCTGTATGTGCATTCATTTTTCAGGAAACTTGTTTTTAATTGCTACTTACAGACTAGCATGCTGCTGATGTAACCCTTTCAGACTTCAGGTATTTTTATTTGCTATAATTGGTTGATACACACACACACACCACACCACACACACCCCTCTTAGGTTGAGCAATATGGAATGATAGACTATTTAGCTAATGCATTAGTAAGGCAGAGCATCCTTTTTGATCAATCTGAGTAGATTACATGCTTCATCTCCACAGTCAGTTTTCTTCCCAGGAACACTGCCTCTGTGTGTGACAGGAGGAGAGCCGCTGGCTCATTTAGAAGGCACGTGAAGACCGGCTCCAGAGAAACAAGCCTTGAGAACTGCAGCCTCGTCAAGGGTTGCTAAGGCAACCACTGCCTGATAACAGCGCAGAGCGAGGAGAGAAAAGTCAGTCTGAGCAACAATGCCTCTCAAAACCCAGAGCAGAAACAAAGCCCGGAGGCCCACTGGAGAAGAAACAGTGTGCACTGGCCACGGGCTAAGTATTTCTTGAGTAGTAGAGCGATGGATGGACTCCAGCAGGGTGGAAACCGGTGGAGTTGGGACACGTTTACTGTCTTTTTGATCTACAGCCTTAAGTTCTCAGCGTTAGTCTATGATTTTGTTTTGTTTTGTTTTGTTTTTTAAACTCAGATACTCAGAGAGCCATCCCCAGATCCTTACAGCGGGGATGGAAGCGCCTGTGTTATATGACTTTAGTGGGTGCAGATGCGTGTATTAACATATGCATGGAAGTTCTGAAGCCCCTTCCTAGGTCCCTCTCTGCCTCATTTATAGTGGCTGGGTTTGGCTTCTCATTGAACCCGAAGCTTACCAATAAAGTAAGAGCAGCTGTCTAGCTTGCTCCAAGGTTCCCCACCTGAGATTTCCAGGCTCTGAGGTCACAGTCCCCTGCCCCATGCACCCAATATTTATCTAGTTCTGAGGATCTGAACCCTGTACCTCATGCCTGCTAGGTAAGTGTTTAGCAACTGAGTCCTTCCATGATAACTTTTGAAAAGGCCTTCAAGTTTGGTTGGCCGGGCTGTCCAGCAAGCTTCAGGGATCCTCCCTTCTCTGCCTCTACTAGGGTTACAAGCTGGCACTACCACACTTGGCCTTTTCTGGGTTCTGGGAATCAAATCTATGTCCTTAGGCCTGCGGTATAAATCCGTTACTGACTGGGCCACCATCCCCACCTGAGCCCAGATTACTTCTCTTTAATGAGTCAGTAAGCATCTTCGAGGCTAGTTTGCAAACAGAGGCTGATCCCGTGATAGCAGCGAGCAGCAGATGTTCCTGTGAGGAAAGGCCCCTGGGAACGGAGCAGTTTACTGTTATCAATATAACAGGTGCTGCAAGTTAATTTGACTGATGAATGGAAGCCATTAGTAAGAGAAAGATATGGAATGTATGGACACAGTTATTTTAAATCCTCCATTAATCCGATGAGTAGGGTAATATTTCTACCTTTCTAATGATGAGGATGAGGGTTCTGAGTATTAAATCCTACCCATTGGCAAACACCAATAGCTGAGCTGGATTCTCAGCTCATCCTTACCCTCAACCTGTAGAGGCTACAGTTAATGAAAGTTTCACAGATACATATTCAGAATGATTCCTTCTTGTTCCTTTGGGGTCATCTATACATTGTTTGCTATAGTTGGCCTTTTTGGATCTTAGATATCTTTCTGCAAGAACTTAGAGGAGGGATCTCATCCTAATGGGATTTGGTTAAAAGAGCTGATGTTTTTTCTCCAACCCAGCTATTTTAATTTGGCTGCTGACCCACTACAAATCACCCTACAAACAGGAAACCATATGCAGACACTTGGTTTTAGTTCAGAAATGCTCCATGCAGATTCCTTAATTGTCAGTGCTGCATCTGGAAATTCCAGACATTAGCAATGAGCTGGAGAAAGTCTCCTGTCTATGCTCTGAAGGGATCTCATCTCTAGTTGACGTGGGCACAGATCAAGATTGTGAACAGCACTGAATTGTACGCAGTAAACAAATGCTGAAAACAATCTTAAACCAAATCAGGGAAATGAGAATTCGAGACATTTAATTAAGAAACTAGCAGTTTGAGATTTTATTTTATGGAACATTTGGTTTTCTTTCTTGGTGGTAATTTATATGACATTTAATGGTCATATCCGGTCATGGGCTTCACGGATATTTGCAAGTTTACCAATGACGTGCATATTTTACAACAATACATTTATTATAAATATTACTAAAGTATTGGACAGATAACTGGTCAATGAGGCTTGTCCATGCTTCTTGCTATTTCTAAAGCAAGGGGGCTGTAATGGGTGCCTGGCTATCAGTGTCCTCAGAGATTGTTTAAATTGGAACAATGCTCAAAGGCCAAAGGGGAAAATTATTAGAAATTCTAATTCCTGAGACTTCCCTGAATAATGAGTTCTAACTAAGCATGAACATTTGGTCACTTTGTATGCAGGTAATTCAGAAAAGGGCCGGGACTGGACTATTGTAGAAGACATGCATTATTCCTGGCCGGGACTGGGCTATTGTAGAAGACATGCATTATTCCCTCGGGAGCATCCTTACACCCTTGCAAAGTCAGGAGGAAAATGCTTTTGTTTGCAGTCCTGCTGTTGTTCGATAAATGGTGTCTCGAGTGTGTGGAACAGTGTGGGTTTGCAGGAGAAGACCCGGCTGCTAGCTAAGGGTCTTTGAGCCACCGCTGCAGCAAATCAGTTTGCGGAGCAAGGTTTTGCTTATGGTGTAAGGCCACCTCCTGTAAGTGGATGAGCCTTGCTTCTGTGCCTACCCAGTCACATATCAAATATACAGTGTAACAACTACTCTTGATTTCTGAGTGTTTGTTACTATCTTTCAAAATCACCATCCTGGTCACTCATGTAAAACAGTGTCATGTTGCCTTGAGAAGTGAGGCGTGATAGTAATTAAACTTCATGCTTCTTCCAGGAACATTTTTACTTCCAACCGCTTTTTTTTCTAAGTCAGCATATTTTTTTTCTTATCCAATTTATTCAAAGGGAGTAAAAAGGACAGATCTGTTATTTAACCGAGATTTCGGTTTATACTGCAATTTGAAAACTCTGAACTCTTTCACTTCTGGTACGCGGCGTTCTCCATCTGTGTCAAATCCTTCAAAATCTCTCTACATTTCTCAAGGACGATTTCCTTCGGAGCAGTAAAACATACAAGACTAATCCACATCACTCCGAAGAGCACGCCCTGGGTACGGCGGGGGAAGACAGCTTTCCATCACCTACATCTGCTAAATTTCAGAGCTGCGGTTTAAGAGATGCATGACATTTTATTAGCTTTTGCAATTTACCTTTGGTGGTTTAAACAATTTACTCAGTCAGGACATCAAATCTGGTGGCAGGACTTCATTTTTTCTATTGTGCAAATTTGCCTGCCTGTTCCTTCCCCTGTCTATTTACTTAGTCATGTGAACTGCAGGAATCTAGGAAAGGTATCCTTGGTCTTTGATCCAGGTCCCTTACATGGCGGCTCTACAAACAATTGGAATTTTCTGAGTCCTTTGTCTGTCCTTCACATGACTGGTGTTTCGGGGTGGTGGGAGTGGGTCATGGAACAGAGGCTTGAGCATTCTGTATCTTGCTGGTAGAATAAGATGGCTGAGACCAGGACCTATGACCAGTGACTGCATCTACCATGTCTCTGTCACAGTCCTCTATAAGATCCTTAATTCAGGATTGGGTGATGTAGTTTTATCTCTGTACTCTGGTGAAGCCATCTTACAGAAAGCAATTTGAGTGGGTGGGAGAGTTTGCATCAGCTGATAGTCCTTGGTCCATTGCAGAGGGAGTGAGAGGTGGAACTTGAAGCACAAACCATGGAGAACACATCTTGCTGGTCAGCTCATGGACAGATCCATTTGTAGTTAGATTTCTTAAGCATGCGAGAATCACCTGCCCGGAAAATGCTGCCATCCGTGGTGCCATTCACAACAGAATGAGCCTTCCTACATCAACTCACAATCAAGACAGCCCCCAAAGACATGTCCAGGAACAAACCAGTTAAAGCTAACGAGGGCAATCTGCTTCTTGGAAAATTAAATGGGCTAGCACAATCTAGTCCATTCTCCTCCATTTGTATGCAGTCAATATAAACTGTCCGTTCCAAGTAAAGAATGGCCAGTTCATGGTCCTTTAGTCACACTGGCCTTCCTTCTGTGGTGGCTGACAGTCATCTTTGAGGATACCTTGGCTCCTTACCAACACAGGGCAAGGGCCATGACTTCCTCCCTGCCATTGTCAGATTCCCTGATCCAACTTCTCAGCATGTCCATGTCTGATTTTCTCCACTGTAAATTCCACTGGGGACTGACCTTACCCAGACACTGGGGGAAGCTGACCCAGGTTGTGGGACATGCAGTTACTGAGTGTTCTCAGGTCAGTAGCGAACTCAATTTCAAACTATAGGCTCCTCCTTAAGATGGCATCAGACTTGAGGACTTCAGGACTTCAGGGCATCATCCATGGGATGATATTGGATGGATTTATTGGAAATGCTGACCTAATTGTGGGAAGCTTACTGTCATGGCAGGATCATACACACTGGATTCAAAGCCTCTGAGAAGCCATGTCTGGGCATCTGGATGGACAGTCAGACTTTGTCTCAGGCATACGAGACCCACATGATTGATGTGGACCTGGGTTCTGCCTCATTCCCCATCTTGCTGTGAGGAGCTTGGGTTGAAACCCTGTTTTGTGTCCTGCTTTTTTCTTTTTTCTTTAGAATTTCTGCACTTCTGCTCAGTTGCTTGAAGTGTCCTGAGATGATGCTTCTCCTCCTCCTCCTCCTCCTCCTCCTCCTCCTCTTCTTTCTCCTCTTCCATTCCTTTATTTACATATTTATGTATTCATTTATTTCTTTGTTTGTTTTTTGAGACAAGGTTTCTCTGTAGGTGGCCCTAACTGTCCTGGAACTCTTCTGTAGACCAGGCTGGCCTCTAATTCACAGCAATCTTCCTGCTGAGATTAAAGGTGTGTACCACAGCCTCCCAGTACTGTCCTGAGATTGCTGCCGCTCTGTACTTCTTAATGGAAGAAAGTCGGTCTTCTGCTACTCTGATTCCTGTCAATCGAAGAATCAGTGCCTGATCTTCTAACTTTTATATATTTTATTCTTACTGCATTCTGTGTACCTTTGGTTATAACTTTTATTTTCAGCTTCCTTGACACGTATTTATTTATTGGTTGATTTTATACTTTGTTGGTGCAGATGTTGGAAGCTATTGGTTTTTTAGCTAACTCTCATTTTGACATATTGGTGGTATTCTGATACCTACCAGTTTGCTCATTGTTATTTTCAGCAATCCCATGATTTCTGTCTGGATAACTTCTCTTACCAAATGGTTGTCTAATGGAGTGTCTATTAAACATCCAGATGGCAGAGCTTTTTTTTTCTATTTTTTAAAGGAGAAATGAGAATATTTTAAAATTCCATTTGGTTCATAGTAATCATGAAGATTTCTGGATTTTCATTTTATGTTTTCTCATTTCATGGCTGTCTTATGAAATGGAGAGAGAAGTGTGTTATTTACGGAGCCTGATGTCCCGTTTCTGTGAATTTCCTGTCTTTCCCATCGTGTACTGAGTGGTGTGCTAACCACACTCACCGTTCACACCCTCTTCTATTCGGTTCTCCCTCATGACCTCCGTAGGTTTTATTTTGTAGCTATCACTGTTGTTCCTTTTAATAGATATTAATACTTATTATACTAACCCCATGGATCCTGGTTTCTACTTCAGTCTTATTCTATGCATTATGCAATGCTTTCTGAGTTGGTCCTTTGCAGGGAGGGGTAAGGTTTTCAGTCTGTTTTCTTCTGTTTCCATATGCCTGGGGAATTTCAGTTCCTCTTGTCTACTTTGGATGAACGCAGCTTTAAACAGATTCTTACATATATCCTAGAATTGCGATTGTTTAATCAGAAAGTTGAAATTGCGCTTAGTCTCAATTCCACGACACAATCTGATGTTGCCTGGGATGCTCGTGTAGTGTTGGTGAGTTTGTTTCAAATTTGTGCGTCTTCTTTACATTCACTTTCCCTTTAAGGATGTCTGCACTCTCTGCCAGTAGGTCCTCCCT
>NC_022022.1:44702230-44712114 GCF_000317375.1 Microtus ochrogaster | reverse complement strand
CCCCTCCCTCCCTCCTTCCCTCCTTCCCTCCCTCCCTTCCTCCCTCATCCCCACTTCTATCCCTTCCCCTTTCCTCCCCTAACCACCTCCCTCCCTTTCCCCTCCCTCCCTCCTTCCTTCCTTTCCTGATAGGACTGAAGGCTGTACCTAGGACCTCATTCCTGAGGTAGGTGCTCAGTCCTGAGTGTCACTCCAGAGCATCAATCTCTACTATTAAGTGTCCTCAACTATCTTCTATGACATTTCAGTTGTAAATGGCTCTACCCATTCCCTATCCTAGAAACAGTGATAATTCTTCATTCCTTCCTTCAGAATTTTTGAAAAGTTGTTGCTTGGTCTGATTATACTTCTGATGCTGTTTCCATTCGATCTTAACACTGTATTAGTATTACTCAGGTGTCAGGCATCAATTTTGTTAATGTTTGTCATTATTTTTTCTCTGCTCCGCTCTGTTCTTCTCCCCTCCCCTTCAACCCTCTCCCAGGGTCCCCATGCTCCCTATTTACTTAGACGATCTTATCTTTTTCTACTTCCCATGTAGATTAGATCCATGTATGTCTCTCTTAGGGTCCTCATTGTTGTCTAGGTTCTCTAGGATTGTGATTTGTAGGCTGGTTTTTTTTTTGCTTTATGTTTTAAAAACCACTTATGAGAGAGTACATATGATAATTGTTTTTCTGGGTCTGGGTTACCTCACTCAGTATGATGTTTTCTAGCTCCATCCATTTGCCTGCAAATTTCAAGATGTTGTTATCTTTTCTGCTGTGTAGTACTCCATTGTGTAAATGTACCACATTTTTCTTATCCATTCTTCCTACAGAATGGGAAAAGATCTTCACCAACCCCACATCACAGAGGTCCGGTCTCCAAAATATATAAAGAATTCAAGAAATCAGTCATCAAAAAAACACATAATTCAACAAAATAATGCAGTACAGACCTAAACAGAGGAATCTAAAATGGCTGAAAGACACTTAAGGAAATGTTTGACATCCTTAGTCATCAGAGAAATTCAAATCAAAACAGCTCTGAGATTCCATCTTATACCTGTAGGAATGACCAAGATCAAAATCACTGATGACAACTTATGCTGGAAAGGATATGGGGAAAAGGAAACACTTTTGGGTATATATCCAAAGGATGCTCAATCGTGCCACAGGGACATGTGCTCAACTATGTTCATAGCAGCATTGTTTGTCATAGCCAGAACCTAGAGACAACGTACAGGAGTGTTTTTACATGTATTTTCTGACTTTTCTTTTGTCATGTCATATGAAATACTTTTTTTTTAAATTGCTTGCTTTCCTATTTTGAGCCTGTCCTTGAAGTCATGGCCCTCAATCAGCTGTCCTTCATGGCTAGTGACAGTGCTGCCCAGTGCCGGAGGTAGAGTGTTTAGGAGACGATTCTCCGTTAATTTCTACATGACCTTGTTTCAGGGCTTCTTTCATCCCCAGTATTTCTGTGCATTTCCCTCTTTTGGGAATATCAGCAAAGGTAAAGGTGTCTCCTTCCTTTCTCAGTTTAGGATGGCTGCCCCTTCCCATCCTCCATTCTGGTCTTCTCCACTGTGTTAGACAATTTGACATTCATTTTAGGTTTCTTTCAGGGGGTAATTTAAACTACATTTCATTTATCATGGTTTTCATAGTTAGGGCACACTTGCTGGGATGTGTAAAACCCTAATTGTATATCTAACACACACACACACACACACACACACACACACACACACACACCCCAAAACAACAAGAAGAAACCGAACAGCCAACAGACAAACAAAAACGAGACTCTTTTTACATCTCCTTTAACAGAAATGATTGCATCTGTGGGCTAGACTGGTTGTCTTGAGATTACTGTGTGTCTTCAGCTGGTTTCGACCTCACCCCCTTCCTACCTTAGCCTCCCAAATAAGCATTAGCATCCTTGGAGTTCCCTCTCACCTGTTATTGACTCTCTTAACGACACTTCTAGACACATGGGTACCCATCCTCCCCTCTCAGGAGCTGTGAGAGCTGATTAGAGGCTCCTTCAAAGTCAAGATGCACCCACTTTACAATGCTAAAAGTGTCTGTATAGTTCAATTTTCTGTCATTGTTTCTGCTTCTTGGGAAACACTTGGGTGTTTCTTAACAAGACAGATTTACTGAATTAGATGGGGCCTATGACTCTGAATTTTAGGAAACAATGTTACTATTTTTGTGGACATTTAAGAACTATTTTCTAGCCGGGCAGTGGTGGTGCACGCCTTTAATCCCAGCACTCTGGAGGCAGAGGCAGGTGGATCTTTGTGAGTTCAAGGCCAGCCTGGTCTACAAGAGCTAGTTCCAGGACAGGCTCCAAAGCTACAGAGAAACCCTGTCTCAAAATACCAAAAAAATAAAAGAACCATTTTCTACCAGATAATTATATACTAGAATTAGAATACCAGGCACATTCTGCGAAAGCATGGATTTGTGTTCTGAGTATGTGGTAATAGATGAATAAAACTTTTGGAAAAAGGAACATTTTAGTTTGATTTGTCAAATTTCTGGCTATGTACCTGAGATCTAGAATATACACATATAATAAAGGCATAATTTATTTCAGGTTAGTCACTACTTGGATCACCTTTAAAGTTCTCAGGAAGAAGAATGATGGACGTACTCTCCAAGACCCTCCTCTTGGTTCTAATATTTTCCCTCCCTATATTACTAGTGTAAAATGTTAATCTCTCCACTTTGAAAGTAGATTCTATGGATGGGTCCATCTTGGCCTGTGTGCAGTTCCTTTACACAGTGCTCATAAATTCAGCAGCAAAACCTTATGAAAACCAGAAGTTTTTCACAGTGAAAAGGTATAATGAGCCGAAAAGGAGAAATATTACCATGAGGCAAGATCATACATACTAGGAGCAAGTGACTTAGCTCAAGAGAACCTGGAATTTAACATATATCCGATTGCTACCAGTTTCGACCAACCTTAAGAATGATATTTAGAAGTACAATTCAGGACTGGACAGATGCCTCAGAGGTTAAAAGCACCATCTGTTCTTTCAGGGGTCCTGAGTTCAATTGCTGACAACCACATGGTGTCTCAGAACCCTATATAATGAGATCTGTGCCCTCTTCTTTTGTCAGCACATCCTGTCTGCAGTGGAGCAGTTATGGGTGCCAAGGAAGCCTACATGCCACTGCCTCAGACCACAGGGAGGACTGACTCTTTTTACAATACCACCTAGATGGCCATTCCCAGGAGCTAACTGTCAGCGTCTTTACTTAAGTGAGCAATACCTGGAATCTCTTAGGAACTGGTCTCTGAAGGTGGTGTCTTCCAAGCACATAGGACTAGTCCACACTCTCAGCAGTCCAGATGCCATGGATGTTTTTGGCTGTTTGTTTGCTTCTTTTGTCAACTTGACACAGGCTGAAACCATCCAAGAGGACAGAATCCCTTTGGAGGAATTGCCTCTACCAGATTTGCCTGTAGGCAAGACGGTGGGGACATTTTCTTGAATGACAGTTGAAACTGGTAGGTCCAGCTCACTACAGCAGTGCCGTCTCCAGGCAGGTGGTCCTGGGTGCTGTGAAAAATCAGAAGGAGAAAACCACAGGGGCAAACCAGGAACCAGAACCCTCTATGGTCTCTGCATAGTTCTTGCCTCCAAGATTCTATCTTGAATTCCTGCCATGACTTCTCTCGGGAAGGACCGTGCCCTATAGGGCAAACTAAACAAAGCCTTTCTATACCATGCTGGTACTGGTCATGGTTTTTATCTAACTGGAATAGAAACTCTAACTGGAACAGTAAGAGATGTCAGGATCTGACTTCTCTTTGTGCTGATGTGCTCGTGGTGGGTGAGGAAGACCAACAGCTACAAGTCTTCCTGTTTCGTTCTTAAGGACCTGCTGTCAGGATAGCGCCCTAAAGATCAAATCCTTTGAATTCCTTGTCTGTTATTCAAGTCCAGTGATGCAGTTACAATGTAAAGTCTGAAACTCTGGGAGGCATCTGTGCTTGGGCTGTCCTTGCTCTCCCTGCCTTCACCACCTGTTGACTACCATGGTCGCCAATGTCTGCGCACATACTCGGTCCTGACAGCTGCTGGGACGGCTCTCTCCTCCTTTGCTGCTTCATTTTACTTCTGAAAATGTCTATCTTCAAGTGAGTTACTAAATAGTCGATTCATTTACCGTTTTCTGCTTAGTCCACCACTGACTGTAAGATACAAAAGAAATGAGAGGAATTTTCAATGTTATGAATCTAGTACCCATGTAACATTTAGGATTCAGCTGACTATAGGCATTTTCCTAAGATGCATTGTGAATAAAAAATTGTGAACACCCCATTTTATTTTAAGTTTTGTTATTTGACAACATTTTTGAATGGTTTGTTTATAGCTACTGGTTAAAATATGTACAGCATATCTTATTTTAAGTAATCATGTTTTATTACAAATACAGCAAAGCAACAGATGTAGATTATGTAATGCTGATTTGTAACTCTGAATAGCCAAGATCATATAGATCATATAGAGGAGGCTATAGGTAGATCAGGTATAAATTATGCATTGATTCTTCATTTCCCTAAAATAACCAGAAACTTAACAGCGGATTATATAATAACAGAAGAAGCCTGAGGGAGAAATTCTCAGTTCTTTATTATTTCCTGAGATCATACATTGTGCCTTATTGAAATTTAAAATATTCAATATCTTTTCATTCTATTCCCCACAAACATCCGGAACAAAGACTGATTCATTAGCTTTACATAACAGTGGTTATTAATAGGTTCATAATCAATCCATATTGCCTGAATCAAACCAATCACACTAATGTTTTTGCATATTCATCCCTCTGTTTTTCTAAAAACAACTAAATTAGATCTGTAAATCTACGGACTCTTTTACAAACGTGTTACTATCTGAACATCATAAACACCCGAGGAAGAAGGTCGGTCTGTTTTCTTTCTGTTCCGTGGTACTGAGGAGAGAATGCGGGGTGTTCTCATCACCTGGGTTTGAAGATAGTATCTATTTCCCTGCCAGTCACAGCCATTCCATAATGGACGTAAGCTTCCTTATTAGCAGTCCTGGTTACATGTTGATCAAGGACATCCTGCTAGCCCTTTAGATGCCGACTGACACTTTTAGAATGTTGCTTACACATCTTTCTGTGACCTGCTGCCTTTCCTCTTTTTCAAACCAGTAGAAAAATACGTGAATGAAACCCTTTGTAGAATTACCTGGTCCAGTTTCTAGAATAGAGCAGAAGAGTACACTTTATCTAACCCTTCTTTCCTTCCTTCCTTCCTTCCTTCTTTCCTTCCTTCTTTCCTTCCTTCCTTCCTTCCTTCCTTCCTTCCTTCCTTCCTTCCTTCTTTCCTTCCTTCTTTCCTTCCTTCTTTCCTTCCTTCTTTCCTTCCTTCCTTCCTTCCTTCCTTCCATCCTTCCTTCCTTCCTTCCTTCCTTCTTTTCTTCCTTCCATCCATCCTTCCTTTTCTCTTTTCTTTCATTCCTTTCCTCTTTTTTTCCTTCCTTCTTTTATGTTTTTCTTTTCTTCTTCCTTTTTCCCTTTCTTATTTTTTTGGGTCATATTTATACAATGTACTCTTCTCCCTTTTATTAAACAGATTCTTTTTTCCTACTTTATAATCCAAACACTGTTTCCTGTTCCTCTACGCTCAGTTCCTCCCTACCACTCCTCCCAACCAGATCCATTTTCCTTTCTTTCTCCTGTTTAGAAAGGAACAGGCTTTCATGAAACATGACCAAATGAAATATGAGAAGATGAAACAAAGACCAGCATATCAAAGTTGATGGAGATAAGCCAACAGGAAAACAAAAGAGACCCAAGAAAAGGCCCAAGAATCAGAGAGCCACGCATTCACACACTCGGGAGTTCCATGTATGCAGAGGCCCTGGTGCAGACCCACGCAGGCCCTGTGCTTGCTGCTTCTTCCTCTGAGTGCATAGGAGCTTTTCTCAGTTGTTTTGAAGGTCTTGTCCTCCTGGTATCCTCTGTCCGCTTCCTCTCTCTTCTTCTTTTGGCCTCTTTATCCACAGAGTCCACTGATCCATGAGGGTAGGGATTTAATGGAGACATTTTGTTTAGAACTATATGTTCAAAGGTCTCTCTCTGTGAAATGTCTGGCTGTGGGTCTCTGTATTTGCTCCCATCTCCTATAGGTGGAAGCCTCTCTGATGATGCCTTTGTTCCATTTTCAAATCTTTATTCACAGTAATATTTTAATTGAATTTATAAATATTGTTTGGTGCATATGCAAATTCCTAGTTGAGGTTTTTTTTTTCCCCCAAAATGATTTTGTGCATTTGTGTGCAAGTATGTAGAGGTGTGTGTGTGTGTGTGTGTGTGTGTGTGTGTGTGTGTGTGTGTGTAGGCTGTAGGTTCACTTTGGCTGTCAGTTTTTAGTTTCTGTCCATTGTTTTGAGCTGAAGTCTGCTGCTCAGCAAGTCCCAAGGAGCTTCCTCCCTCCCGGCCCCCAGAGCTGGGGGTATAAACACTCAGCATCACACTCAGGTTTCACATGGGTTTAAGACATCAGTTCAGACTCTCTGTCATGCAAGAAAAACATTTTATCAGCTGGTCTATCTCCCTAGTCCTGGAACTGATTTTTGCAATCTGATTTGTATTAACTAAAAAGGTCTGAGTGATACATTTTAAATTAACATATTCTGGAGCAGAATAGAAGATAAAGAATAACTTGTTCTTTCTTTTGAAGTTACTGGATTGGTGTGTGTGTGTGTGTGTGTGTGCATGTGTGTGTGCGTGTGTGTGTGTGTACGTGTGTGTGCATGTGTGTGTGTGTGTGTGTGCACGTATGTCGTGCGCATAGAGACTGTTGTGTGAATACAAACAATGAGTTATAGTTTTGAAAATTTAAGCAGTGCTGGTTCAGTAGAGGGTAATTAATAAACAGACAATGTGTAATTATTTCTTTTTTTAGAGCGGTGACTCCTATTAAGAAAATGCCCTAGAGCTGTGTCATTGCCCAGCCCTCGCCGGCATCCTCAAATCCACACAGCTTCTCAGGAGCTTCTCTTTGTGACACACTAATGGTGCATGGCTGTGTCATTAACATGGTGTGCAATTCCCCGAGACTCATATCTGTTCTTCACCACCAACCCACAAACATTCCCTCTCCTTTTTCTTTTGTCTTTAGTGCACTTAGTCGTAATTATGATCAAGATACCAAAAATGTACAGTAAAATGTGTATTACGCTTTGGAAGCCAACTTTGTTGTTCTCATTATCTTTGTGACAACAGAAACAACTACTCTTGAGTTAGGCCTAACACTCGATGCCACACCCGTGGGGCCTGGCAAAGGAAGTCCTATCGTTGGGAGTAGTATAGTATTTAGACACTGCTCTGCCCACAAAGGCAGCAGAGTCTGCAGATGCTCAGAGAGTAGGAAAACGCAGCTTCTGAATATTCAGCTGTGTGCACCACTGGACATTTTCTCATAACAGTGTTTATGTCTGCAGCAAGCCTGCTGAGCCTTAATGTAATTTTATTAATAATTACTTCCAGGGTTGCAAAAATATTTCATTCCAGGAGCATGGACTCCAATGTCAAAAACTTTGTAGTGCACACATTTTGTCAGAAGGCCAAAGATTTCAGTGGAAAAGACTGAGTCAATATTTGTTTTGATCTCAAGCTTAGTCTTCTTAAAGCTGCCTGATGCCTGTGGTTTAGATTACAGAGGGCTCCAAGTGGAGATTTGTATGTAATTGATTATCTGTGTGGGGAGCTGAGCTACTGGTGTATTTCTGCAAATAAAACAGGACCAGAGTGTCCTGATGTCAGAAACGCCCTGTGAATATGATTAATTCAGGTTGAAAACAGACTTCAAACATTAGTTTGCTTAAGGCTTATTTCAGTATAATAAAAATATATTCAAGGTTTTCTTGTTTCTTTCATTAACTGTCAAAAAAATTATCATTACTGAAACCAAATTAGGAGGAGGGTGTGGTTCTAAAATCAGTCAGAGTTCAGTCACTGGCCAGTCTTTCACAACTATCATGACCATCCCATTGCTGGCATCATTTCCCTTTCCTCCCTAGACCTTAGACAAACAGAATAATGTATGCTTTAAGGAAGAAGTGCAAAAAGAAAGTTTTTGTTCTGGGTTGTTTTAGGAGGCCAGGCTGCCCAAACCCCCAAAATAAACACAGAAACTGTATTAATTAAATCGCTGCTTGGTCAATTACTTAAGTGTATTGCTTGGCAGCTCTTACAGTTAGAAACAACCCATTTTCATTATTTTATATTCTGCTATGAGGCTCGTGGCCTACCAGCAAAGTTTCAGGTGGCAGTTTGTGCCTTTCCCCACTGGTGGCTACATGGCATCTCTTACTCTGCCTTCTTTTTCCCACCATTCAGTTTAGTTTTCCCACCTAGTTCTATTTCTGCTAAGCTACTGGCCAAAACAGATTTATTCATTAACTAATGAAAAGCAACACAGAGACAGAAGAACTTTCCATACCACTGGGTGACAGCCCAACATTCTCAACATTTTCTAAGCACAAGACAGGTTTATATTAAAATAATAGAATAAAACCAGGCATTAGTGGTAAACACCTTTAATCCCAGCACTCAGGGGGCAGAGGCAGGCAGATCTCTGTGAGTTTGAGGTCAGCCTGGTCTACAAGCAGGTTCTAGGTCAGGCTCCAAAGTTACACAGAGAAACCTTGTGTCGAAAAACAAAACAAACAAAGTACTAAATGACTCCTGTTCATGAAACAACACATTGATTCCTGGTCTCTTACTTCAGACTTCGGAGAATGAGCACTGTGTACAATGGATATATGAATAACTTGGTAGGTGAAGGAATTCTTTACGTCACCACAAAGCATGAACAACCAAAATCACTGCCAAATACCCTTACATGAATCCCATCTCACTTTAATAAATCTTGTGCCCTTGTTAGTGACAAGAGATTATTTTCTTCTTTTATTACAAACACAAAGGGTAAGAAGGAAACAACTCACTGAATCTGAGAGTCTTTAAGATGACTCAAAGTTCACTCATGGAGTCTGAGGCACAATGAATGGATCAGAAAATTGTAACAGACATATCCCTAATTATGAACGACTTCTACCCATTCTCACCCTTCCATGTGAAGTATGCTGCAACTTCAGGGAAGGAATCAAAAATATTCCTTACAGAAAGGTTTCAGGGCCCCAATTTCATACTTGTCCTTGCTGGTGCACTACTAACTTTTCCCACTTTGAACTAGGTATTCTGGTTATTCCTCTCAGTAGTGTGTTACCATAGTCAGGCTGAGCGAGTATATAAGTCATTAAGTACTTAAAATACTAGGATAGTATTTTAAGGTGTTGTAGTAAAACTTAAATGATATGATTCAAATAAAGAACAAGATTTAAAATAAGTATTCCATAATTGAGGACATTGCTATTTTAATGGTTTCACCCAGCCATGTTTCTGTAACTTCTTTTGTGTTAAGTAAGGAATTAGTTGTGGCCCAGTTTTTCCTCAAGGCGTGTGAGTAAAGAAAACATGTATACAAACCCTTCAAAGGAATGTACCCATGTACATGGTTGTGGTTGTGGGATGTATATATTTTTTCTATATTATACAGTTCCTTTTCTTTATTGTTTAGATATTTTTGGGAAGCAAAAACATGCTTATTTTTAGTAGTATAACTGAATAACCTTTGGCAAAATTCCCTTAAAAGATAATCCAAACCATTGAGTATGATAAAGAATCAGTGATTTAACCATGGATTAAAGTTAGAATTCAACAACAATGCTACCCCCAGAAAACCTACAAACTCATGGAAACTGAACAGTCAACTACTGAACCACACCTGGATCAAGGAAGAAATAAAGAAAGAAATTAAAGTCTTCCTTGAATTCAATGAAA
>NC_022022.1:44681324-44699135 GCF_000317375.1 Microtus ochrogaster | reverse complement strand
GGATGGGGGTAAGGGGAGATGGGGAGAGAAAAGTGAGAATAGGAGGATGGGGGGAACTTGGGGAAACAGGATTATTGGGATAAAGGAAGGTTGGATAGGGGAGCACGGAAGCACAATTCTTAGTTAAGGGAGTCACTTTAGGGTTGGCAAGAGACTTGTACCTAGAGTGGCTCCCAGGAGCCCAAGGCGATGCCCCCAGTTCCTTGGGCAGCTGAGGATAGGGAACCTGTAATGAGCCTATCCTATAGCAATACTGACGAATATCTTGCATATTACCATAGAACCTTCATTGGTGATGGATGGAGATAGAGACAGAGGCCCACACTGGAGCACTGGACTGATCTCCCAAGGTCCCAATGAGGAGCGGAAGGAGGGAGAAGATGAGCACGGAAGTCAGGACCACGAGGGGTGCACCCACCCACTGAGACAGTGGGGCTGATCTATTGTGAGCTCACCAAGGCCAGCTGGACTATGACTGAAAAACCATGGGATAAAACTGGACTCTCTGAACATGGCGAGCAATGAGGGCTGATGAGAAGCCAAAGACAATGGCAAGGGGTTTTGATCCTACTTCATGTTCTGGCTTTGTGGGAGCCTAGCCAGTTTGGATGTTCACCTTCCTAGACCTGGATGGAAAGGGGAGGACTTTGGACTTTACAGGGCAGGGAACCCTGACTGCTCTTTGGACTGGAGAGGGAGGGGGAGAGGGGTTGGGGAGGGAAAAAAGGGTGGGAGGAGGGGGAGGGAAATGGGAGTCTGGGAGGAGGCTGAAACTTTTTTTTCCTTTTCTCAATAAAACAAAAGAATTCACAAGATAAAAAGAAGAATCAGTGATTTAGTAAATTCAGCGTGATTGAAGTAGTACCCCCTTGCTGATATTCCTGTGAAAGTTCTTCCTTGTAAAGGAAGACAGTCAATAAAAAATAAATAAGGGGTAGCCAAACCTGTTCACTTTTCTTCAGTGGTCAACTCATTATGGCTGTCATTTCAGAACATCACAGAATACACATGCACAAAATATCTCCATCATGTACACCAAAACCCAGAGATAAAATAATTGTTAATGCAGTAAATACCAAGAGCTGATTAAAGAAAATCACTGTTTTCCCTCCAGCAATTAGAGGAGACCTGTCTCTAAACACTGACCTTAGAGTTAGTACAAAGAACACAAAGCAAATGCAGGACAGCGCTAACAGTATAGGCTTTTAATTCTTTTGAAGAGACCAGCGTTTTATGTTTGAATACCCATAATAGAACCTGACAGGCCTGAGACATGCAAAATTAGGGAAGATTCCATTTTGTTACTTAAAAGACTTCATTTTGGCGTAGTTTTCCATGTATAGAAAAATTAAGCAGAAGGTGCGAGGGTCCTCATACAATGCTCACCACACCCATCCCTCTATTACTGCCCTTGCAAGGTTTGTTACGTCTTACCACTGATAAGTCAAGGCATTGGCATCCAAGGCTTTAGTATATTAAATGTTCACTCAACAGCCTTCTAAACTCTGTGTGTTTTAGAAAATGTATAACAAGAGCCTAATATTTCAAAATCATACAAAACAATTTAAAGTGCTAACAATGTTCCTCTGTCCTAGTTTTCTGTCCTTACTGCTCCTTATAACTGTAATGCCAACACCATTAGGAAACTTTATATTTTTTTGCAGAGTTTATTTGACCAGAATGTCATATGGTTTATATGTTACACATGTTTTTTTTTTAATTGTTGTTGTTTGTATCCTTTGCTTGAACATGTGATTCAGGACATCTTGTGTTTTCATGTGGCTCAGTTTCTTTTCACCAGACCATTAATACATGAGTGTTCCCGACTGTGTTTTCTATTCACCCACTGGAAGACATGCTGATTGCCTCTAAGTTTTGATAATTATGAAAAATCCCCTGTAAGCACTCAGTAGCAGGCTTCCTTTGAAAATAAGTTGCGAAAGTATCTGAGTAATTACCAAGGAGCTTGTTGGTGAATGGTGTGGTAAAGCCATATTTAAATTAATAAGAAGTAATCAAAGTGATTTTCAGAGTGGGTCTACCATTTTGCACTCCTTTAAGTAGTAAAATGGAAGTTTTTATGCTTTGCAGTAATTTATGCTTTGCATTTGTTTTACTATAATAGTCACACCATAATTTTGTTTGAATTTAGAATTTTCTAGTGACATATGATGTAAACATGGCTTCATATGTATGTTTTTCTTGTGTTTATTTTCTTTGATGAAGGGTTGTCATATACATAAATATATACTTTGGTTTACTACTTTTATCTGTTTGCTACTTTTAGAAAGATTTTTTATCTGTTTTTAATATCAGAGAATTTGCTCAATCATATTTATCTTATATCCCCAGCACTTCTTGAATGTTAGTTCTCCCTTTAATACACTGTTATTTATTTTTCAGTGGCTTCTGTAATTCTATCTAGTTTGCATGTACTTAAGAAGAACACATGTGTTGGAGGGAGGTCACTTGTTGATTCCCGGCCTCCCGGCTAGCTTAGACTCAAAATAATCACAAAGACACTGCTAATTACATCACTGTTTGGACCATTAGCTCTAGATTATTATTGACTAACTTTTACATATCAATTTAACCCATTTCTAATATGTGTATAGCTACATGGCTGTGACTTACTGGCTAAAGTTCTGGCGTTTGTCTCTGGTGGGGCTACATGGTGTCTCTCTGACTCTGCCTCCTTTCTCCCAGCATTCAGTTCTGTCTTCTCCACCTACCTAAATTCTGCTCCGCTATAGGTCCAAAGCGGTTTCTATATTTACTAATGCTAATCACAGCATACAGATGGAAATCCTACATCACACATTTGTTTTTAATACCTTTAAGTGGATGTCTTGGAGTTGAGCTCAGCGGGAAGAATATGAGCAAACTTCATGAGGCATTTCTATGCCATCATGGAATATTCTAAATATGTAGCATGCTTGTTTGTTTAAAATCCTTCACTAGTTGATCTTTGGTAGTCAGTGTCCATGCTCCTTTTCAAGATGTAAGAAGACCTTCTCCTGCTTATCCATTTGTCTCTACAAACTCATGTCTTCATGTTGTATGGTCTAGGCATGACATGTTGGTTTAAGAGAGTGACCATAATATCTTCTTTCTTAGCTCAGACTTATACTTTATTTGCTTGTTAGAAGCAGACCGTACAAATATGGCTCCCAGTGTCTGTGGATGCACAAGTTACATGCTTAATCCATGGGCAGGGATATGCATCTGTTTCCTGTTACTGTGTATAGAATCCAAATAACCTTGTTTTCTCTATAACAATCTCTGGTTGTATATTAAAGTCATGCCATTTTAAGGGGAAGGATCATGAACAGATTAAAGGATCTGATTAGAAAATCCTTGCTGTCAATCTAAGATGGAAGTGTTTAGGCTGTCTGGAAAGCCTATGGTTCTTCACAGTAAATTTTATATGGGAAAATAGTTCTAAATTATTGCAAACCTCATTTTCTTTTCTGCTGAAAATAAAATGCTTGTGATATGTAAATTATAAAGTTATTAAAATATCAGTCAATATAATTAGTATCCAAAAGTTTTGATCTAACTCCAAGTTATTGGAAATGCAGGATAATACAAATATCTTCCACACAGTTGTGAATTTGAAAGTTTTCAAAACTTTACTTTTATGAAAAGGAAGTTTAACTATTTACTGAGCTATGGTTTTGTGTCCAAAGTAGGGTAGATTAGTTGCACTTATCACAGTGGCACTGTTAGAAACACTCCTCCTTGCCACCATTATTGCTGCCATAGAGCAGGATGACTTCACCCAGTTAGGGTGAGCTCATGAAAGTGACTCTTGCCTGCCACCTTTCTCAGATTTCTGCCTCAACCGTAGTGTTGTCTCCACACAATTCAAAACCCTTCACTACTATTAACAATGCCTCATCCATTTGAAATTTAAAGGCAACAACTTGTCAATTAGATTCCATAGAGCTTTAAGCATCACCATGCCCTTGGTGGTTACTGGATGGTAAAATGAGGACCCTGGATCTTTTTTTTAAACTTTTGTTATTATTACTTTATTAATACTAGGAATCAACATTTCCACTTCCTCCCACTCCCCCCCTCTAGTCCTAAGAGAGGGCAGGATACCCTGCCCGATGTGAAATCCAAGGCCCTTCCCCACTCCAACCAGGCTTAGGAAGGTATGCACCCAAATAGACTAGAATCCCAAAAAGCCAGAACATGTCATAGAGACAAATCCCAGTGCCATTCTCGTTGGCTTCTCACCCTGCCCCAATTGTTAGCCATATTCAGAGTGTCCAGTTCGATCCCATACTCATTCAGTTTCATTCCAGCTGGTTTTGGTGAAGTCCCATTAGCTCAGGCACACTGTCTCAGTGGGTGGACCAACTTCTCATGGTCCTGACCTCCTTGCTCATATTCTCCCTCCTTCTGCTCTTCAACTGGACCTTGGGATCTCAGTCCAGTACTCCCATGTGGGTCTCTGTCTCTATCTCCTTCTGTTGCCAGACAAAGGTTCTATGGTGATATTCAAGATAGGCATCAGTCTGACTACAGGACAAGGCCAGTTCAGGCACTCTCTCCTCTACTGACCAGGGTCCCAGCTGGGGACATCCCTGTGGACATCTGGGACCCCCTCTAGAGTCAAGCCTCTTGAAAACCCTACAACGCCTCCCTTAATTAAGATATCTTCTTCCCTGCTCCCATATCTGTCCTTCCTCCATCTCAACCATCCCACATCCCAAGCTCTCCCCAACCCTCCCCTTCTCCTTTCTCTCTCTCCCTCTCCCCTTCCCCCACCCCAAACTCACCCCCTTGATTTCAACTTTTATCTGGTGATCATGTCTGCTTCCAATTTCCAGGAGGCTCTATATATGTTTTTGCTTGGGTTCACCTTATTACTTAGGTTCTCTAGGATCATGAACGATAGGCTCAATGTCCTTTGTTATGGCTAGAATCCACTAATGACTGAGTTCATTCCATATTCATATTTTTGGGTCTGGGTTATCTCACTCAGGATAGTGTTTTCTACTTCCATCTTTTTGCATACAAAATTCAAGATGTCATTACTTTTTACCACTGAGTAGTAACCTAATGTATAGATGTGCCACACTTTCTTTATCCATTCTTCCATTGAGGGGCATCTAGGTTGTTTCCAGGTTCTGGGTATTACAAATAATGCTGCTATGAACATAGTTGAACAAATTCTTTTGTATTATGATTGGGCATCTTTTGGGTATATTCCCACGAGTAGAATTGCTGGATCCTGAGGTAGGTTGATTTCCAGCTTTCTGAAAAACTGCCACACTGATTTCTAAAGTGTTTGTACAAGTTTGCATTCCCACCAGCAAAGGATGCGTATTCCCCTTACTCCACATCCTCTCCAGCATAGGTTATCATTGGTGTTTTTGATTTTAGCCATTCTAACAGGTATAAGATGGTATCTCAAAGTTGTTTTGATTTTCATTTCCCTGATAGCTAAGGAAGTTGAACGTGTCCTTAAGTATCTTTTAGCCATTTGAAATTCTTCTGTTGAGAATTCTCTGTTCAGTTTAATACTTTAGGTTTTAATTGGTTATTTAGAATTTTAATATCTAGTTTCTTGAGTTCTTTATATATTTTGTAGATAAGGCCTTTGTCTGATCTGGGGTTGGTGAAGATCTTCTCCCATTCAGTGGGTTGCTTTTTTGTCTTAATGACTGTGTCCTTTGCTTTGCAGAAATTTCTCAGTTTTAGGAGGTCCCATTTATTTATTGTTGCTCTTATTGTCTTGCTACTGGGGTTATATGTAGGAAGTGTCTCCTGTGCCGATGTATTGCAAGCCACCTCTCACTTTGTCTTCTATCAGGTTCAGTATGGTCAGATTTATATTGAGGTCTTTATTCCATTTGGACTTGAATTTTGTGCATGGTGATAGATATGGGTCTATTTTCATTCTTCTATAGATTGACATCCAGTTATACCAGCACCATTTGTTAAATATGCTTTCTTTCTTCCATTGTATAATTTTAGCCTCTTTGTTAAAAATCAGTTTTTCATAGGTTTGTGGATTAATAACCAGGTCTTTGAGT
This sequence comes from Microtus ochrogaster, assembly GCF_000317375.1. Lineage (NCBI taxonomy): Eukaryota > Metazoa > Chordata > Mammalia > Rodentia > Cricetidae > Microtus > Microtus ochrogaster. Next base: position 44,693,085 of record NC_022022.1, on the reverse strand, counting down.
TAATTCCATTGGTCAACATCTCCATTTTTATGCCAATGCCAAGCTGTTTTCATTACTGTGGCTCTGTAATAGAGTTTGAAGTCAGGGATGGTATTGCCTCCAGATGTTCCTTTATTATATAGGATTGATTTGGTTATCCCAGGTTTTTTGTTTATCCATATAAAGTTGATTATTGTTCTCCTCAAGGTCTGTGAAGAATTTTGCTGCCATTTTGATGGGGATTGCATTGAATCTATAGATTGCCTTTGGTAAACCCTAGATCTTACATCACATCTGAACCTTTCTTTTTATGTGTCCTGTTTTGTTTGCATCCCCATTACACCTATTGATTCTGAGGTCCTTCACTAATTACCTTCCTACCTTCAAGTCTTTTTCTCACTGTGAGCCAGAAGAGAAGAGGGAACAACTATGTTTCAAATGGCATCCAAAGTCATGAAGCATTGTGGTCAGCTAGGGATAGTCATAAGGTCCCAAGTTGACCATACAGAGCTGATCAACTCTGGGCACACTGTGTAGTTCATCACTCAGTAAATCATGTCTCTGGGACTATAGACATCAATAATTCTTGAAATGTGGTTTCTCTCCTTCCTGTTCACCCTTCTGGGGTTACCTATACCACACCTTACTTCACATTAGGTCGCAATTCATCCCCAAGCAGCATTGTCTGTCTTAGGATTGAGACAGACCACACCATGGCAAACCGTCCTCACATGCAAAGCTATACTCAACAACACCTGTTCAACTCGTAGACATGCTATGATATCCTACCCTAGTAGAAACTAGCCCTCCCTGTGTTCTACTCTTATAAATCTCTGGAGTAGCATCTTCCATGATTCATTTAATGTATCTTTATCATGTTTTATTATATTTAAAAAAACCCTCTGGCCATTTTCTGGACATTCCTGTATTCAGTATCTAATATTTGACAATATGTTTTCAGGGCAACAGCAATAAATACATTGCTTTCTGAATCTGCAAAGTACATTCTGGAATGAGGCAATATTACAAAAATGGAATATTCAAAGGATCAGATGAAGTTAACCGCAGATAAGAGTACATCATTAAGGCACAAAGCCATTTTGCTTTGCTAGTGTAATGTAATAAATGATAGGAGAATCCCCCCTGCCAGAAGTCTTTGTTATTCCCCATGAAAACATTCCTAAATTGTCTTTCAACCAGAACTAATGTATATAATAAAAAATGCAGTGGCGATGAAGTTGGCAACTGTGTCTTAATGAATATGTGCTGTGGAGATTGTACATAATTGACTGCATTGGAGATTCTGGCTTCAGTAGCAGCTCCAGCGCCAGACGCTCCCTCTCAGACCCTCTCCACTGTCCCCCTGGACAGGCTGGCTTTGACATATGAAAAGGCAATTAAATCTGTTTAGCTTGTGCAGGGATGAGAATAAGGTTGTGCCGGGTCCCCATACAAGACAGGCATTAGATTTATTTTGTTTTTGTTCTTTTATTAAAGGTTTTTCTTTTTTTTTTTTTCCTTTTTTGCAATGGAATCTCTCAACTGAGATATTGGTTTTCCTAAAGGTGTCACTCAACCAGAGAATGTTTTTTTTTCAGGCCTGCAAGAAAATTTAAAAAGCTTCTGTTGATGGAATAAGTAAGAACACAGGACAAATCTTCTCACCCATTTAAATCAGCATTATGGCTTCAGTCTGAAAATTCACATCCGTTCCATTCTTCCCCAAAGGTTCTTGTGACAGGTCACCTGGCACATAATCCTGATGGCTGCTGGGGTTCAAGTTGGATCTTTATTTTGCCAAGAGATGGGAATCAAGCAGGGGGCAAGGTGCTAAATGGGAGAGTCATTCAGTGCACTGACCAACACAGGTTTCTGCAAGTTATTACAAAGAAAGGCATTGAAACCATTGGCTCAGTGCACAGCAGTAGGCAAGGAGGGCAAGGAGGAGAAGAGCTGATGTTAGGAGCAAATGAAAAAAGAAACGGTTTGATCATTTCTTTATAGTTCAGCATTTTATCCACCCATAGCAGTCTTACAGATCTATATCACAAAAAAAGCATTATCCCAGACAGGCAGACAATGTGACATGCACTACCCAAACAACTGTAGCTGACAACGTTCTATGGAGGAGATGGGCTTTTCTGATGGAAGGGGGCCAATCAGAAAAAGACAACAATAATACCAATGACTAAATGGTTCTGACCATGCTTCCAGCCCACAAGAGAGTGAGACACACAGACAGGTTTAGCTGGTGTGACATCTCAAGGGAGATAAATGTTCTGTTACTTTTTTTAATGAAAGGAAACTGAGATTGTGGAGATTAAGGACTTTTCAAGGTCACAGTGCTAGTGAATAGGCAATCTGAATTCAGAAATACCATGGACTCTGCAGCACAGGTGCATCAACTTCAGAGATCATTGCCCCACTTCTTTATGTAAGTATACCACTGAGAACTTTTACAATGAACTGATAGGATCCTTATGTGGCCCATGAATTTTATGAAAAAATACATGGATATAAATATACATTTGCTCCTTGTCTTACTGTGGGGTTATATCCTAATTGTGTGAAAATGTGCAGGCTGAAGGTACACCGAACAGTCCTAGACTATAGAAGACCATCTGGAGTTGAGGTGGGACATTGCAGAATGTTGTCATTTAATTTTGTGTTGGACAGGCTCATACTCACCCCTCAGCATTTTTGTCTGAAAGGGAATTGCATTATGCAACACTAGAAATAGAATAATTTCTTCCAGTCTGAAGAATAGATTCTATGTAATTCATGGGTCTTTGCATCAAGGTGAGGTGAAAAATAGTATAACTCTAGCCAGGGTAGGCAAAGGACCCCAGTATAGTTCCTAAAGTTGAGACATGTTATTGTTTTCTTTCCTGTTAGAAACTTATGCTTGTCTATTCTTTCCTAGGCAACATTTAAAAGAACAAATTTAGTTTCCTGGTGCTTACAGTTTCAGAGGGGTATAGTATGTGATCCTTAAGACGGGAACATGGCAGCAAGCAGCCAGGCATGGTGCCGGAGCAGCTGCTGAGAGCTCACATCTTATTTACAAATAGGAGGCAGAGAGAGCTAACTGGGAATGGTGTGGCCCTTCAAAACTACAAAACTTACTTGCAGTAACACAATGACTACTCACAGCCACATCTCATAATTCTTCCCACACAGATCTACCAACAGAGAACCAAACATTCAGATACACAAGCCCATGAGGACGATTCTTACTAAAACACCATAGGCTGACTCTGGTCTGGAGGAGAAAAGTGTTCAATGAAGTGTGCAGAGACTTGAACTTTGCTCAAGAAAGAATTCAGACAATGTGTAACGATTTTGCTGGCACAGAAATAAAAACCCTTAAACAAGCTTAAATATAATGTGCTAAAATGTACCAAATTCATTTTAAGCCACACATACATAAATATCATACAAAAATAAAATGTATCAATCATTTCCAGAGTACTCATGAATATCACAAAAACTAGTCAATAAAAAGAACTGAATCTTGATCTCACATTTTCTGTACAGCCTCCACCCATTGATGTGTGCTCATGAGAGGGTTTGAGTCATAAACCAAAGAAGAGGTTGGAAAATTAGAGTGTTGTACATCCCGGTGGCAAGAGTACTTCCAGGTGAACTGAGTTCAGTTCTCAAGACACATGCTGGACAGCTAATCCTCCTGCAACTCCAGCAACGTGTGGTCTGATACATTCTTCATGACTCCAGAGAAGTTGCCCTCCACAAAAACAACAAAAAATATTTAAAGTCTCATAAATATGTAAGCAATAGCAGCCTGTTGCATCTGAGATGACAGCTAAAGACACCTCACAGGCCTTAAAGAGAAAGGTCTACTTCACACGATGCCTTGTGTGAGAAGAGCACAAGGTCTTGTAACATCATCTATGAACAACAGCATGGGTGTGTGAGGACCGCTGTCATTGCATTTGGCCCCAGGATATGGAGACCAGGAAGATGCACTCTTGGCTGCTTGCAAGCTCTGAGCCATGAAGGCCATCACTAATATACTGTGCAAGTTGAAGGTTTAAGACAATACCAATACACAGGGGCAGAATATGTGTCCCCAGTTAATGGGAGAACTTTCTCTGTCTTCTACCTCACCCTTCATATTTTAATTTCCCAATGGATACTTGTTTTCATTGGGGAGGATATTTTAGAAACAACAAACCAGCAAAAAAATTAAAAATGATTTTCCTGTGGCTTGAGAACTTCATGCATATGTGTAATGCATGCTGATTAAATATATACCCCGTTCATTTGACACAAAATCTTTTCCATCATTCCCATTACTTTTCTTCCCAATTTCATGTTATTACATTTTTAAACCCACAGAGTTCGCTAAGTGATGACTGTGAACAAACACCTACTGAAGCTTGAGTGGCCCTTGAAAGGATTCTTGGACTCTTTCACATCCTTCTTCATCTGTGACTTCTGTATCTCTGCTATAAACCCTGAAATAAAACTACTCAAGACAGAAACAGCAAAACATATTTCTATCTTTTCTCCCTGTGCCCAGAAAGTACATCAGCTGTTCCTTGTGTTCCCTACAATCACATTTACTGACTGTGTAAATGTTATATTTTTCTAATACTCATTTTCTGAAAAACACATAAACAACATTGCATCCCCTTTGAGTCTTATTAATAATCTAGGCATGATTTTGTGTGAGGAGCTTGGGATCCACAGGTTTTGGTATCCACACAATGTCTCAGAATCAGTCTCCCAAGCATAACAATGAACAGCTATAACAATGGAAACAAATATCTCCTCTACCCTTCTAGTATAGACTAGTGTTTTTTAATCTTAAAAAGTTTTAATTTTACACATATGAGTGCTTTACCTGCATGTGTGTCTGTACACCCTGCATATGTCTAGTACCCATGGAGACCAGAAGAGGGCATTAAATCCCCTGGAACTAGAGTTAAAGACATTTGTGAGCTATCGTGTTAGTGCTGAGAATCAAACCCAAATCTGCCAGAACAGCCAGTTTTCTTAATCACAGAGCCTCTTCCCAACCCATGAACCAGTGAATCTTAAATGACAAAATTTTCATTTTGATCATGGAAGTGCTTCAGCTAGTCACATGGAATGTTACCACCTCTTTTAGCTCCTGGCACTGAGCCGTTTTGGACAGTCTCTGATGTGAGTCTGTGCTGACAAGCTTGATCTGATCCCATTTTGTGTTTTTTTCTGGCTCTATCCGAGACCTCTAGATTATAGTCCTATGCATGAGCAGAATTTCTCTCTGCACATCTTGCATAATTAAAGGGCTTGGTGAGTGGAGCATGCTTTCTCGTGAGTCTTGCTTTGAGAGGTGAGCACCACTGTCAAATAGTAAATGAGGCGGAAGTATTGGTCATGGAGTAACTCTGCTTTGTCCTGTGTGCCAGAGTGCAAATAGAGAGAAAAAACAAACAGAGTGTAGATAAAAGAAAACTGTGGCATTTCCTTTGATATATAAATTAGTATGAAAGGAAGAAAAATGATAGATTTAAGCTATTTGAACATTTTTGAAATTTAAACCTGCATACAATGTATTTATTATTTTATTCTTTATTTAAAGCTGTTTTTCACACTTAACTATACTAAGACTTACTTGTGCATATGTGTGAGCTCTTTCTCATGTGCTGATCTCTGTAGGAATGTGTACATGCCCTCACCTCTGTTTGTGTTTTTCCCGCTTCTTCCTTCAAATGATTTAAAGATAGCATAGAAAGGAATACAAATAAAAATACATGCAATGAAAATAAATACAAAGAGAATATGACATGTATGAGATGATAATCAACATTTATAGAACTTTATCTATTTTTAATGTTTATGAAACCTTTTCCCTGTTTGTGAATGCAGCTATGGTGTTTTCATTATAAATCCAGAGGTAGAGAGTCAGGCAGACAGATAGATTACAGACTCTGTATGCTGTAAATATGTTTTATCACCAGGTATAACATATATATATATATATATATATATATATATATATATATATAGAGAGAGAGAGAGAGAGAGAGAGAGAGAGAGAGGGAGAAGAGAGAGAGAGAGAGAAGGCAGAGTTAAAAAACAAAAGGCAGGAGAAGGACCGGGTCCCTTTCAGTAAGCCACAGCTTTGTGGCAATACACAGATTAATAGAAATGGATTAATTCAAGATGTAAGAGCTATCTAGAAATATGCCTGAGTCATTAGCCCAACAGTGTTGTAATTCATACAGTTTTTGTGTGATATTTGGGTCTTGGGTGCCCAGGAAACAAAAGAATAGCCTTCAACTACAACTAGTTGATTAGATGCTTGGGGGATGGGTAGGAGGTTACAATCTGCAAGTAGTTTGTTATTGGAGTTGATCCCCTCCCCCTACAAAAGAACAACTATCATGATCAGAATTTATTTCCTATAGTCAAAACTGGGGTCATGTGCTATTGGCAACTAAACAAAGTGGTTAGGGACAGTGAGCATTTTCAGATTCTTAAAGCATGACCTTTCCCATGCCCACATACAGGGCCATATCAGAATCATTTAGTTTACATGGTAGAGACAAACTACTTCATTTGATTTTATACATCTGTAAATTGTCCGTTAATATTCAAACCTAGATAAACCTGCATAGGATGGAGGTTTTATTCACATGTTCACAATGGTGGGGTGATGTACAACTATGACCAGTGGGGGCCACCTCAGGAGGGTTTTGTCACAGAGATGTCATCTGTGAAACCAAATCAAAATGATATTCTAATTAATCTGTTTATGCTAAAAGAATAATGAAGCCAACACACTGTTTGAGTTTGAGAAGTTCAGACTATGGGGGCCTCTTTCGTTAGAAAACTTTACAAATGTAAATCTTGACTTAGGAGGGCAATGTTCACTAAGTAGGGGAATTCTTCAGAAAAGATCTGATCTACACTTCTCTTAAATAAATTTGAATTTATTTATACATACTTGACTAAGAGGCAAATTCTGTGGCTCTTACAAAATATGATTTAAAGTGTAACCAAAACACTAAGTTCAAAATGTGCTCAGTTATAGACCTGAAATGTTCAGTAGGAAAATATTTCAGCACCTTCAAGAAAATCTACAGCTGCAACATGGTTGAACCTGTAGTCATGTTTTGCTTGTGAAATTTAAAACTCAATTCTTCCTCTGTTGAAGGCTGTAGAAGAAGAGAAATAACAGAAACTTGAAGAGGGTGGAAGTGTGAAAAATTCAATGCCTAGTTCTTTGCCAATTCTCAGAAAAGATTCAGGCACTGTAAATTGTGCTTCTCTTGTCTATCCTTAAAATAGGATTAAAGGCAGACTTTATTGGGGCAAAATCAGGATCTCCAGGCAGTTGTTGGAGAAGGTAAGGGAGTGGTGGCAGAGAAAGGTGTGTATCAGGTCATAGTGGTTAAATATAAGTTTGTAATCCTCACTCTCAGATTAAGACATTTGAGGAGGAAGAGTCAAAGAAGCCTCAAAGTTTTAGCTTGACCACTTGATGGAAAAATTCAGCTTACTGAGGAAACCAGACGGAGAAAGTGTTAATGTGAATGAGAAAAATTCTATTATATCTTTGTAAAGTGAGAAATGCCTGGCAAGTATGAAACGGAAGTGTTAAAGATGATTACATTGTGGCTGGTAATATTGATTGTCAGCTCGAAAGGTTCTAGAAGTAGGTGGGAGACAAACCTCTTGGCATGTATGGGAGGAAGTTTATGGATTGGGATATTGATGTGTGAAACTCACACTAATTGTGTGCAGAACCATTCCATAGACTGAGTAATAGCTGATCTGAGCAGTCCTGCCCACCTCTCTGTTTCCTGTGTGCGGGGGCAGTGGGACTATCCAGTATACTCTCCAGTCTATGACCTGCTTTCATGGACAGTGACCTTGAACCTTGAGCCCAAAGAAAGAGCTCCCTCATCAAGTCACGTTTCTCAAGCATTTTATTAAACCAATGATAAAAATAGCTAGTACAAATATATCAATATGCAGTTAAAATTTGTAAAATAAATATATATGTATTCTAGATTAGATGTTTAAGAACTTGCACAGAATAACAGTAATATATGCATAGGTGTGTGAATGTGTGTGTACACAAACATTTAAATACAGACGGTAAAGAAGTGAGAAATTGAAGCAAATATTATAATTTTAAGAGAAACAATCTGACAAAAGATTGAAAATGAAATGGTTCTTCATGACCAATGCTGCAGACTGAGTGGTGTCTCAGACACCAGGTGAGAAAACGTCTCCAGAATGGCAGACACGTGACCATTCTATCACTCTTGTTTCAAGGAAGAAGTTAGACCTTGGGTAGTTAGCTCTTTGGTGACAGCACTTAGCCAGGCACCGTCAACGTCAGAGCCTTCATTTGTAATGTGTTCAAATTCACTTTGTTCTGTAGCTAATTGACAAACGGTTATTTGTCTTTTTGTAAATCATAGCCACATCCGATGTCCTTCTATTGAAAACTTGTGGCATCCTTAAGACTCAGGTCAGGTATTGGCTTGGCCTTACATAGTTACAACAGTGAGGGCTCATACAATCCTGACTGGACGTCAACTTCCAGTGAGGACTGCTGTATTTCCGTCCTTTGCGTTGAGATAACAATCACAGTCCTAGTGGAGGGCGTAAGTCACCCTGGAAACTTAGATATCTAGTGCTCTGTTTACTGGCCGGCCACTTCAAATGTGCCAATGAAGTAAAGAAGGCTGTAGACAGTTTCTTCTTTCTGCTATTTCTTCAGGCACCCGTTTGGATCACAAAGCTCCAAGTGGCTGATGTGACATAACTCTGAGACTCAGAATATCTGTGATATTTTTTTTGTAGAGTTAGAGATATCCCCAAAATATAAACCCTATCATCAATTTTCCTTCATCCTCACTCATTCTTGCTGCCTTGAAAGTTACATAGTGAATATACTTACTATGGAGGTACACTTACTGACTGCAGCATCACAGCCAGGAGTTGAGTGACAGATTGTTTAGAGTGAGCTAATGATGATTGATGTGATGAACTTAAGGGTGGCCACACAGTAGTGAGTCTAAGAGGTAACCGAAAACTGGTCTATTCCCGAGCATCCTGTTTGGCCCTCCAGGTGGACTCTCCAACTCTCTCCCACCTGCCTGCTGTGTTAGGGAGGATGGATAGGAATTGGAATCAACCTCATGACTGACACTGTTACCTCTGGCTGTCTTCTCTGTTTAGCTGCTCCTATCAGTAGAAGAAAGAGCAAGACACTTGTTTCCTAGATATTGAGGCTGAATTTCCTAGGACGGTCTCTCAGACCTTGGCATATGTCTCCCTCTGCTTTTTTGGGGTTTGGCTCTTTCCTGTTCTCAGTTCCCCTGTGTTACCCACCCCACAGCAAGGAGTGGACCCTACATTGGGGTTGTAAATTAATTTGTGAGCAGTGCTGTTATTAAGCTCCTGCCAATTCTCTCAGTTTTCATTTGCTCTCACCTTTTGGTAGGACTTGCCCTGGTGTATATGATCATGAGAAGCAAATTACAAATTATATTTCCTCTGCTTTCCACAAAAAGCTAATTGTATTCCCTAAAAAATTGTCTAATCAATAATATGTTTTTCAATCTCTGTTGATTTATTTCTGAATATACAGTCAACTAATTTTCAAAATAAACTAGATATACTAATTATTTTCCCTCAAGAAATTGGAACATGGAGATAGAAAATGAAACAAAAAAGGAAGCACAGAGTGGCATCTACATATAATTTTAAAATGAGTAAATAAATGTTACGCATTTGTAAAATACACAGAGTGTATTGTAAGTAAACTCAACTAGAGCTGAGAACAAGATGTGCTGTGGAATTGGAAGAGCATCTATTGTGCAAGATGGCCTATTAATATACTACCCCATTGCCATCTTCCTCAAACTCCACTGGCAGAGCTGTACTTGTACTGAGGACCACATTCAGATGATGGCGTTGTTACAAGAGCGAAGAGACCCAAATATGGTTAAACATCACAGGTAAGGTAGATGGGTTTACATTTCACAATCAGTATTCTGAGCGTATGACCTTGACAGATGCAACTTATTTAATGTTAGAGAAAGAAAGCTATATCTAGCGATGTAACTTTGTCAAAGCACAGCTCCCGCTCAGCTGCCCTCATCAGTAGCAAAGGTGAAAAGACCAATTCAATACTCTGCAACTATTTTTGAATATTCTCTCCCTGGGTTCTGCCCCTGGACTAAGTGCTAATAAAGTAAAGGTTAGCAAGACATTGTGTTTGCTTTCAAGGCAATAATATAGTAGAAAATACAGGTTAATGCTCAATTTCAACACCGTGGGGCAAGTTCTGGGCAGGGAAATATAGATATGAGGGGGTCCTGATAAAAGGTATCTTCTATTGATTTAGAGGTTGTGCTGTTTAGGTTGTGATGGCCAGAGGTGAAGAGGAAGTAGCTGAACAAAATTATTGCCAATGTGTTCAAGACGGGTGCAAGGATTCGGTAAACTATTGAGAAATGGCGGGTGGGTTGGAGGAAGAAGACTAGGACTATAATTAGAAAAAAAGCCTTGGTGTTGGTTGGGAGCTGATCATGAACACTGTGTTTCCATAAAAAGGATCCTATTTTGAAGAGGAACCACTGAATTGTTTTTAATAAGGAGACAAAGACCTTACTTTTTTTCACTAAGACGGTGTGTACTCAATGCTTGGGAACCTGGAAACACAGAATTTATATGTCAAACTGTTTACCACTAATTGCTCTTCAGCTTATGCCTCAGTATCTGTGTATCTATATTCTTCAATTGAAACAAAAGCTTGGAAACTTAAATGCTTTCATTTTTACATATTAATCAAAATGGGACAAGAAATATCAATAAATGAGAAACACAGCCAGCAATCTCCTTCCTTAAGAAGGAAGACACCTCCATATTTGCTATGACTATTCCCTGTTTGGAAATAGCTATACCTACAGAATGTGTTTTATTAGCATCTAATGGATGTTTGAGGGAGATAAAAATAACAGCAGAATTAAAGAAAACAAGTAGGCAGAAGCAGACTGCAACCTGGGAAGCAGCATTCCAATTAGTAAACAACACATACGCGTTTTCTAAAGGAGGAAGAGTCTCTGTGTGAATAAGGACACGGAGAACTTAGCCTGACTTTGTGGAACAGTTAGATGTCAACAAGTGAATATTAGGGTGATCCTCACACTAGAAAGTGAGGACTGAGAACCACAGGCGTGCCAAGCAGGGACGTTCTAAGGCTCTGTGTGGATGAATAGTATCATAATAATACTATGTATAGTTTCATATGGGAGACTCACTTTAGTGCTGATTATATCAGATCAATAGTGTTAGTTAGAACCACAATGGATAAAAATGGTTTTGAGAAGTCATTCCAGGTGATAAACCAGAAACTGTGATCAGGCGGTAAAACCTTTTTGTTACATTGCAAAGATAATTTGATTAAAAGTTAAGACACTTGAAAATATTGGATAATTAGAAAATATTTTAACTAATTAATAATAAAGAACTCACTGCTACTAGAAGGGCTATTAAGGCTCTATTTCCAGGTGGTGGTGGCTGAGGCAGAGACAGAAGCAGGTGATCTCTATGAATTCAAGAGCATCCTGGTCTAAAGAGCTGATCAAGGAAGGCAGGACCAAGAGGGGTGCAACCACCCACGGAGACAGTGGGGCTGATCTATTGGGAGCTCACCAATGCCAGCTGGACTGTGAATCGAAAAGCAGGGGATAAACCCGGACTCTCTGAATATGGCGGACAATTAGGGCTGCTGAGAAGCCAAGGACAA
>NC_022022.1:44645782-44681123 GCF_000317375.1 Microtus ochrogaster | reverse complement strand
TTCTTAATAAAAAAAAATATTAAAAAAAAAAAAGAGCATCCTGGTCTAAAGAGCTAATGACAGAACAGGCTTCAAAACTACAGAGGAACCCAGTCTCAAAAAAGCCAAAAATGAATGAATGAATTAATAAATAAAGACCAGCACACCAACATAGGTGTTCAAAGAGCCTGATGTTCCCACTGTCACAGGCACCTGGTTGGATGCTGATAGACAAATGCAATGATCAGGGAAAGATAACCACACTGCACACAGTCTCAGCCAAGACAGAGTTCAATACCAACAGGACTATTTCCTTCAGGCTCTAATATTTTATTTCATTAAGAAAAAGAAAAAAAGATGACCCTCCCTAGGAGAATCAAACTGTACTTTCTAATTGATTTTCTGCTTTAGTTTACAGTGTTTCACAGGCTATGGTATTCAATAAATGTTTATTAAAACTACATCTGCCCAGAGTGAGTCTGGGAAAGGGGAAGAACAGCAGATGATCTCACTCTATTCTGATAGACACTTGAAATATAAACGATTCTTCTACCTGTGAAGGGAAAGAACGCTGGAGCACACGCTAATGATGGAGACAGATGCACAAGCATACTTTTCATCACATCTGTTCTGATTCTATGATTCTGTGGCAATTAAATATGGAAGTAAGATGTGCATCTCAATCCATTCTCATGTTCTCTCAAAAATTTCTGTATATATATATATATGTATATAAATTTAACACGTGTGCTATTGAATGCATTGATATAACAGTAAAACTTCAAGAGAAGCAGGAAGATGAGATACAATCAATTCACACACACAGTATTTTGTTTGGCATCATTTCTTTGTATAATGTTTTCCCTTTATTTAGCAATATTTAACTACGTACCAATATCTTTTGGGAACATTGGCTCATGGTAAGCATATTACCTTAATTTCTTTGGTAAATAAAACTTTTGCGGATATTAAGTATCCCAGAAATCCAGGTTTGATTTTATTTTAATATTCTAAACAGTCAAAATTCAAAATATAACATTTACAATATTTTATATTCATTTCTTTACATAGCATATAACTCCATTAAAATCTAAAACATACAAAATACAGCATAGCTGCTAAATTCTAGGGAATCAAAAATGTAAGAAAACATAAAATTTTCACGATAAGTTCATTTTTATACAAGTCAACGTTGTCATATGTCTCAACTAAGATACATAAAATGCATGTATGTTCTTAAAATTTTATCATTCACATTATTTGAATAGTACAAATGATAAAATAAAAGACACTGCTGGTGTCCAGACCTTCCTCATGTCTGCAGCTCATCTTTAGAAGAGACTTCCATCTGCAGATGGCATCGGATGTAGCTGTCTCTGTATCACTTCTTGCTGCTCCTTTCCCTTTTCCTACTCCATTTCTTTTACTCTAGTGATTGAGTATGGTTTAATATTAATAGGATTGTATTCTGCATAATGTTCGATCATAATGTGTTCTCCTAATGTTCATATGGAATATCTATGACTATAACATCTATAACCTATCATCTCTTTAAGCAGCTCCATATATCCATCTTCGAGTTACCTTTTATTGTGGACCCATGATACTCTAAAACATGAATGTCTCAAGCTCATTCAATTGTTTTCCCACTAAGAAAGGTTTTGTTATTTTTTTAAGAATGTCACAATAAGGACACAAATACAAATTGTTTTTATTTTAATTATTTATTTTATCTTTTGAAGGCTTTAATGAATAGTTGACTATAAATGCTTTTCTTTGCCTGCCTCAACAACTTATTTTATACTAATATATGGCACTTAATGTATGTCTTGTTCTGTGCTATGTACTTCAGACTAATGAATAAGATATAATCTAATCTATAGAAACTCAAGGAGATCAAGAAAGCAGTTTTTTTATAATACGGCAATAACTTTATTGAACAAACCAAACCAAAAGCTGTCTTGCTCTAAGAAGATGAAGGAAGGTAGGTGCCGATTTTTATATGAAAAACAACTTGAGTAAGTTAACTACATTTGGAGTTGATGGAAAATGATGAGAAAATGATGAGGAAAAAGCTGGGATTCTACACAGGTTCCCTCCACTAGAAGTAGTAGGCTAGAAGGACACATCCATGGTTTCTCCTCTTGGTGGTTCCTGGAGGATAGACAGCAGACTTTAATACTCCTGGACGATAGAAAGCAGACTTTAATACTCCTGGACGATAGACAGCAGACTTTAATACTTACAAGTTGCCACGTTTGCACTCAAATCTCTAGTCAGAAGTTCTTAGTGTGATGTCACCGGAAAAGCAGTGATGGAAGCTAGAGCTACAGAGTGCTCTCTGGGGTGGTCAGCAGGAAAGAACCTCTGTCCCAGTGATGCTTCTAGGGAAAACAGGTTAAGGGTCCTTTGTCAACTACTTTGCCTTCAAGCATCTTAAGTTTGCATAATGTACGGACACTGCCTGACCTGGAAGACTTTGATTCCATTATGATTTGGTTGCCATAGCCCTTTACATACTGAGAATGACAGCAGGAAAGGATCCTGGGTGCTGAGCCTCCCATGCAATCATATCCGGATGTGACCCTCTTCTGCCCTGCATAGATATATTCTTGATGGATCAGCAATATATTCACAGTCAGGGCAGCATGACAAACAGTACTGATTGAACTGATTCTTTAGTTTCTAAACCAAAGACTGGGCACAAATATTCAAACAGAATTGTCAACTAGTGTAAGAAGTATCAGCTAACCGGTTGAAAGGCCATTTGAGAAAACAAAGACAAATCTGATATCAGCAGCCATATTTCCATTTCAAGCATCCTGAACAACTAAGAATATGGCTTTCTTTTCAGTGTGCATCCCAACACTGCTTCTTTTTTACGTTTCAGGTATTAACCACCTTCCTCCTCTAAAATGTACTCATTTGCACTTTTAGAAGTTTATGGAGACCTTCACTGATTATTCAAGAGACAACACCAGTGTAGTACGTTGCCCTTAGATGACTCTAAAGAACTTTCTAAAATGTAGCTGTTCTTGATTATAGGAGGGCATTTCCTAGGAGGACAAACAGTTCATTATTCCTGGGTCAGCCACAGTTATTTACTCAGGTAATGGGTGTCCTCCTGGAAGGAAGAAGGTGTGGTGAAATTTTGTCCGACTTTCACTGAGATGAGCAGGTTGCAGTTCTCATTGAATTCCAGGTATCAGATCACAAGCCAAGGCTGTTACAGATGATGGATTTGTCCTGGAAATCTTCCTTCTAAGCTGGAGCCAAGTTGCACAATTGCAGACAGATGCTGCTGTACCTGGGCAGATGCCTGTGGATAAATGCAGAGGTTGATACAAAAGATTCACAGGCTGACTGAATAGAAAATCCAGCTGCATCATAATCACAGCCCCTGTTGATTTGTAGGGGTAGATTGGAGGGATCTGGAGATTTTGGAAGCATGGTAAGGCCAGTACTAGAGCCTGAGTAATCTTGATGCTCAGGTCTCTGATTAGAGGGTCCCATGTTAAATTCCCTATGGGAAATGGAGGGCAAGCTGGATTCTAATTGCCCATAAGATTTATGTAAACAATAGTACAACATAGTTGAGGAAAAATACACAAAAACCACTGATAGGCATCTTCCATATGAAAGGCTTCAGGAAAACCAGACTAATTTTAGTAGGTGTACCATGCAAGGACTTTACAGATTACTATGCAGAAACTAAGCAAAAGCCTAGATCACCTTTTGGGGAAAATTAAATTGCTCAAATGTTCTTTCCCATGTTACTCTGTGACTTACCTCCCCTGTGTACAGGAAAATCTTTTTGCTATAATTATGAAAAACAGTTGTTTGTTATAGGAAATTTGGAAAATTGTAAAAAATGACTTCTGAGGTAGATGCATTTGATCTGCAGGAATATTTGTCACTGTTAATCCCTGTAATTATTGTCATACACAAGACATTTTTCATAAAGGTTTTCACGGAGTGACAATTCATTAGATGCCAGCTAAATGAAGGAGCCTGTGTTTTGTGTTCTTACTGTACCATGTGCTCCCCTATGAGGGCAACTGCACACAAATGACCGCAGGTGAGTGGCTTCGGAGGGCAAACAGAGTGGAAGAGTTTCTGGTATTTAAGAGATAGACATCTTAACCTACACTAGGATGTGTTCCCAGCAGATATATAACAGCTCGTGTGAGCACCACGCTGTACACAGTGTGCCACTGACAGCCAGGGAAGTGATAGTTGAGGAGCAATTCAAGCAAGATAAGATTCTGGGCTCTCCTGCTGCTTGCATGTCAGAGGAAGACATGACAGGTAGCCAGCCTTTCAAATGCAAAGTGAAGGGAATGTTTCTCATATTGGCATCTTGGTCTATGACTTCAAGTTATTGAAAAAGAAGCTTTTTGTCTGTGAACGCAATTTAGGGGAAGTATAATTACTTGAGATCCTCAGTGATCCTTCAGCCACATGAATGCATTCACCTCTACCCAGAGGCCAGAGGAGCTGCTGGGAGCCCACTGAGCACACAGGTGAACCTGATCGCTACACGGAAACATTTGTCACTTGAGTTCACCCTAAGGGTATGTATGATCCGAAAGCCAGACACCACATTTTAAAACAACTTTAATGTCAACATTCAAGTTAGTGTTTGTGTTTGGGCTTCCTACATGTCCATTATACTACAGAGGTGAATTTGACTTAAGCCTTTAAGCACCTAGAATCTTGGTGTCCTAGGAACCCTCAGCCATTTGAGTGAGATAATGGAGTTTGCAACCTAGCCAGGGTCAAACCTAAGTTATGACCACACAGAATCTACTTGTGCCTCCCTTTCACCAGTCAAAAGCCATAACTCTGGACCACATGCCAGCTCTGCCTGAATTAAATACAGAGTCAAGGTAAATATTTTTATGTATTAGAAAAATGTAGATGCATTTATGTTTTAAAATCACCAAGTTAGGTGTTTTCAGATTATTGAAATATAGCTGAAAGGTAATTTTTTTTTCCTTGAGAAACTTTGCAGCTTTATTTTCTAAATCATGTCCAGTACAGTACAGGTAGGCAGGAAATCAGAAGAGATCTGTCCGAAATGATGAAGATGCTTTGTGTTAAAGTGTGAATTAAAAGGCTGAGATCCTCCAACCATCTCAGCCTGGAGTCAATTCCTCTCACGTCTATAGCCACTGTTTCAGAAGAGGGTCCTCACAAAACCTCTGAGATATTTTTTAAACAAATAGATGGACTTTATGTAAAATTTGAGTAAGCATGTTCATTTTCTACCCTGGACTTAACAAATAAAAAAAGAATCTGAATTATTGAGGGACTTTGATACAGACTCTTAACCAAACACAGTTCATGGTAAATGAAGGAAGAATAGTTAACACAGTGGTGAAGAGCATTTTAAATATTTGATAGTATGTTAAAATCAACTTTTTTCATGTGAATAGTTTTATGAATTATTTTATAAGACTCCTAATTTTAAAAACATATTTTGATCTAACTTCTCAATTATTTCTAAGAGAAACTTTTCCACCAATTTCATTAAATTTTTTTCTTCCAGTGTAATTCTTATCATTCAGGTAGGCATTTACTACTTTCAGGTTTCACAGAACATAGTATTTGGTTATTTTATTTATCATGCTAATAATTGAACACACCACCCTTTTATCATTTTACATCTATATCATCAATTATACTCACAGAAATACACTTTTATTACTGACCCTATGTATTATTTCCCAACTTAGCCAAAGTGGAAAATTCTCATGCCATATAAAACATTATATTTCTTTAGAAGTAATAACTTTTTTCATTTGCCTAATTTCCTATGTGGTTTGTGCATTATTAAAATTAGGCTAAAATATAAATCTCTATTAAACACTGTTTGAATGTCTTCAGTGTTCTGAGAAGTTGGACTAGAACATCAATGCTCTTAGAACCACCAGAGAGGCTGATTATAAAGAACGTTACAGTAGATAAGTATAGTATGTTAGGAAAAGTAGAAGCCCAAGGGACAAACTCTTAGAGTAGGGGGTAGTAGGTACATTCTGACATCATTATATAGCAAGGTGTTAAGGGAAGATGAAAAGAATATGGGAGTTTAGAAATGGGACACAGAACTCAATATAAAGTTATTATTCCATACTAGAGGAATGTGTAGGAGGAACTGGAGAAACATGAAAGCAATGCCTTGGAGAAGGTGTTAGGATACAGAGTCTACATGGTACAGGTTTGCAGGTAACTGTTAAGACTTTCTACTTTTACTTTGAGAGTTGGAAGTTGAGTAGAGACATCACATGAACTAACTTGAGGATTTAAAGAATGCTGTATCAATGACAATAGCTAGGGTCTATGTTCAGATGTGGAAATGGGCGACTGAAGAGATGTTGGAAGCACCTTAAGGGAGTTGGAGGAGACATGGGTATCGTTATTATCACACACAGAACTGTTACTTCTGTATTTTCATGTTAAGAATTACTGTTAGTGCTCAGCTTTCAGAGGACTGCTCAGACTCATCCCCGTGGTGGTTTGAAAGAAAACATCCCCCAAAGGGAGTGGCAGTAATGGGAGGTAGGGCCTTGCTGGAGTAGGTGTGACCTTGTTGGAGGAAGTGTGCCACTATGGAGATGGGCTTTGAGATCCTACATATGTGTTGAAGCATTGCCCAGTGTCTCAGTTGACTTCCTGTTGTCTGCAGATCAAAGATAAAGAATTCTCAGCTCCATCTCTAACATCATGTCTGTCTGCATACCATCATGTCCCACCATGATAATGGGCTGAACCTCTGAACTGTAAACCATCATTTAAATGTTTTCCTATATAAGATCATCATGCTGTGGTCATGTTGTCTCTTTACTACAATAGAAACCCTAAAACAACCTAAGTGATTTTCTACTTGTTATCATCTGCAAGGCACAGTATGCTCCCAATGGCTGTACTGTTTTCTGTCCAGTCTTCCTCTCTCCTATGACTTTTATTTCTATAGAAAAACCAGTTTATTAGACTCCCAAAAACATATCAGAAATATTTTTGAGTACTTCCATATATTAAAATTAAACTTCTGCAGCCTGGTGGATGCTTTAGCTAAATAAATAATTCTAAATTGAGAAATAAACTCATTTACAAGTTTTGTGGCATTGTTCTTTGACCATCTGGCATCCAGCACTGAATTTTTATGTTATAATCAATGAGGCATTAGTATTTTATTCTCAATCCTTTTCTCTTGTGCTTTTTCAATCTAAAACAAAATTTCCCATCACTTTTAAATTTATTGAGTTTTGTATTCTTCATCCTTTCATCATTCACTTTTCTATAACTAATTTTTAAATTCATATTCCAAATTTATAACTACCTATCTACTGGTTACTTATGGGGAGTGTTTCTCAAATTCCAAGCTGCTAATTTTTTTTTACATATCTCCTGCTCATTCATCTGGTTTCTTTTGTGTTCCCCAAGCAGTTTGTCCTAATACCACTTCTTTATTACAATATCCTTAGCCATCACTATTAATCCATTCCCCTTTTTCCTAAAAGATGATGGATTTATTCCTTAAGCCCTGCACATAAATTTAAAAGACCTTCTCTCCTATGGGTATCTTCACCTGAAGGTCTTGCATCCTATTTCACCAAGAAAAAAACTATAATATATAAGCAATGGGGTTTTATAATTTATTAGCACCATTTTCTTTTAGCAGAGTGACCCCATATAGACTGCATTTATTCTACCTCCTCTCTATTATTATAGATGAATTATCCATGTTTCAATCAAATGCCAACATCCTCTTACTGATAGACTTCACCATTGAAAGTCTAACATTTTCCGTGCATGTAAATATTTAATCCACTCTTGGATTCCTCTGATAAGTTCATCAAATCACTCTACTCTGTCCCATACTCAACAGTTTCCCAATATTTAAAGCTTGGGTCCAATCCTTGTGTCCATCTTTTTGGCACAACTTCTTGAAATGCTGTGTAGAGTCAACTGCAACTTTCCCTTACAGTTGTGTTCCTTTTGGTTTCCCTGTTGGAACGATGTGTGTCAAGTCTCTGAGGCCAGATTTTTCTTACAACAGCGGTCTATTCTCCACCCACTATTTCTGACTTATGTTGCAATGAGAAGGCTCTTTGTTTCCCAGCTGCCCAGCCACTTAGACCTGAAAATAATCACACAGAAACTATGTTATTTAAATCACTGCTTGGCCCATTAGTTCTAGCTTCTTATTGGCTAACTATTACATGTTAATTTAACATATTTCTATTGATCTGTGTATTGCCACATAGCTGTGGCTTACCAGCTAAAGTTCTGGCGTCTGTCTCCAGCAGGGCTACATGGCTTCTCTCTAACTCTGCTCTTCTTTCCTCCAGCATTCAGTTATATTTCTCTGCCTAGCTCTATTCACCTATAGCTCTGCTGTAGGGTCAAAGCAGTTTCTTTATTAACCAACGATATTCACAGCATACAGAGGGGAATCCCACACCAACCGTAGAATGTATACTGTCTCTTCCTTGACACAGTTATTTTACATGGTTTCTCAGATGTCACTTTCTAGAATTTCCTCTTAAGATGTCGGCAGATTGTCTTGTCTTTAGATTATTCTATTTCATTTTCCTGTAACTCTTCATGCTATGATATCCTCTCTACTTTTTCCGATGCTCTTGCTTACTCCCAGGTCATCTCATTCAGTCATGTGCTTTTCAAGCCTCAATAGTGACTTTCTGCACATGTGCTCCTGGGATTTTCATTGACTCTGAACTTTCCACATATGGCTGCCCTTTTACATTTCTACGAGCTTGCTTGCTACATTCTTCAAAGGTGAAAAGAGTAAAATGTAAATTCTTTTCCACTTCAACTCTCAAGCATCCTGGATCACAGCCTTTCTTCTTTTGAATGGTAACAATGTGTTTCTTTCAGACAACCAAATCAAATATTGAAGCTAACTTTTACTCTTCTCTTTCTTTCATAATTTATAAAAATACCTTACACTTTATCTTTAAAGTGTATAATATTCAGTCTGATAAATCAAATTCTGTAGGTCAAGTCCCAGTGACTATTCTTAGATTATTTCCAAGGCGTTTATCCTGATCTCTTGCTTCTAGCCTTGACTTTCTAACATTTGTTTTTTTAAATAAATTAGTGGAAATGAGAATTTTTAGATAAAGAAGAAATTGTTCCTTTGCTGACAGTCCTCTAATGACTATCTTCTTAAAGAATTTAAAATTATATTTATTTATCTTCATGTAAGAGGAGAGGCAAATATGCCAGGGCACTCATGTGGAAGTCGGAGGGCAACGTGCAACAGTCAGTTCTCCTACCACGTGGATCCCAGATATTAAACTCAGGCTGAGAATTAGGATCCTTCACATGCTGAGCCATATTTCCAGCCTTCCGTGTTTCAAACAGGAAACTCAAAGTCTTTAACACAGACTTGAATTCGACACACGATTTCACCTCACATTACCTTTTAAAATCTCCTTACCTCTTATGTTGACTGCCTGTTAATCTTAAACAACCCACCAGATGGTCCCTTGCCATATTGTCCCCAATGCTCTCCATCCTCCTTTGTGTCGTGTGTTTGTTTTATTTCCCCTCATCATGCCATTGCCCCAAATTAGTCTGCAATAATTTTATTAGAAGTTAAAAGATACCTTCTGATTTTACCTTTTTTTCTATAATAATTATTGTTTTGTGACTAGTATCAATTATTCACCTAGCTTATTAATCAATTCCATCTCATTTGAATATTTGTGTGTTCTGTTTATTGACTTAGAAGAGTTACTCTAGTAGGTCAAGACCAAACCTTAGATGCTAAACTCAGAAGATGATACTCTAGAGCAGTTATAATGGTTCAATTAAATTATACCAAGGAAAATAGAGCTGAGATATTTGGACAATAAAAGATCTAGATGTATATAAGAAGTTAAAACAAATCAAATAATGATTCTCTGGGAGGGGCCTGCAATCCCCCTGGGATATGCTCCTCCTTCATTCTTGTGTTCTGTTGCTTACTCTTCGCATCTGTACTGACACCTATATTACAATCTCTTAACAAATGCCAACTTAACCCCATGAGAAGTACAATTAAAAGAGAAAACTGACATCTGATGTATAAAAAAATAATGAATAAAATAAATAAAGTACCTGGACGAGATGAACAAAAATAGTCCTTATTATGATACACAAATGGGGAAAGGTCTGGAAATTTTAATATAAAGGACTAAAAATGATCTAATTTGAAAGAGGGATTAAAATAATGGCCCCTATTGATAAACAGATTCTTCTGTATTCATCATATCAGAAGTCGTAATCTCCTGGCAAGTGCTTGACCAAAAACTCAGAAGAGGTATAAAAATGGTGCAGAAAAAATTAGAAAAGCTTTCCAATATGCCCAAATTTAGAAAACAAGCATAAATAAATAATAATATATAATAAATAAATAAAGTTGAAAGAACCCTAATAACAAAATCAATGCATAAAAATTAAATTACGTCACTGCTATACTGAGAAATTAAAGATGAAATATGGATAATAGTGATAAAAGTGTACCTCAAAATAGGAAAAATTCCAATACTGTGAATTTCTCAGCAGAAACAGGATTTGCAATAGAGTGGATATACATTGAGGACTTAAAAGAAGGATTATATAAAACATTTCTAGAAAATTCTTCATCTATAAGAATGAGAAAATGTTTATATTAAACCCTAACTTAGAAAACTTACTGTTATAGGAGTTCTTCACCTCCAGGAACGTGATAACAGGGGAACAGCTTTTCAGAAAGGTGTGAAAGTCACTAAAAATTGATTAATTTCAAAGTTAATTTTTCTAAATTTGTTGAGATTTGCCTTTTGTGTCATTGTGTGGTAGATTTTGTAGAAAGTTCCATGGGTTTCTGAGGAGAATCATCCTGTTATGTTCTCACAGTTAATGTGATGTTAATGAGAACAGCAAATGTGAGGATGCCCTACAGACCCTGGAGCTGTAGAAATATTACAGGCATTTCCACAAATTTAAAAAAAAGATGAAAATTTCAACCCTATAAAAACAGTGAGAACGTAGCTACAAAATTTTATAGCACAAGGCAGTGAAAATATTATGAGATTTGTACTTTAAAATGTTCAATGTCAAAGGCTTAAATATGAGATAAAAGAAGAAAATAGTTGTACACCAACTCTTTTCATTCTGGCAGGAATTATATTATTTGCAAGTGGTGTTCAAGAGATTACAAGAGGGAAGAGAAGGGTTAAAATAAAATGAGTCAGAGAAAACTGATATTTAGGGCCATTTGAGGGGCCATGTGGAACCCTAATACAGTAGAAGCTTCCTATAGTTTATACATCTAGGAAGGTAATGTAAATCAACTTGCCAAATAATGGGGAGTTACAGAGCCCAGTTGGACATCCCTGGTCACCAAGTGAAGCCTTCTATAACCAAGAGTGATCACATATAAGCAAGTTATTGTCTAAAGGGTTTCCACTGAAACTCTGCAACAACCCAAGCTATTTCCTAGGATATTGATGACTCTTCATAAACTGATGGTGGTTTGCAACAAACTGACTGGAGACATCACCTACCTAACTCATTGAACATGGAGAAGTCAAGCTGGTGCCTACCTAAAGTGTTCACTCAATTGACTCGCTTTAATGGTACTCGAAGAAATCCTGCAAACTACCAAAAGAGAAGGCAAAATACCAACCCAGTTACAAAAGCTTTGATCTACAAGAGTCGCTTGCCTGAAAGATATGCTGTTGTAATAGTGTCACAAAGCTTGTGGGAGTAACCAACCAATATCAGATTTGACTCAAGGCTCAGTCTATAAGATGGAACACACCCAAAATTTCTTTGATGACCGAGAACCTGAGACTAGAAAGGTCAGGAACCTAGGGTAAAATAACATATTCCTTCTACTAAATAACCAAGTAATTCCTTCTACTAAAAGAACATAACAACGAAATGACCTCTGATGGTGTTCTGCTTGCTACACTCAGATGTCAGTACTTTGCATAGATATCCTCTGAGAAGCTTACTCTCGCAGGATATGGGAAAAATACTGACACCGAAGGGCAGAAAACATGCAGAAAATTAAGAGACCTTGTAACACTCAGTCCTTAAAGGGATGTCTCCATCAGACCCCTTCCTTCAGGTCTCAGGGTACTGTCCTGAAGAGAGGTGGCAGCATTGCAAGATCCAGAGGAAGAGGGAGACACTACGGAATTAAGGCCTTCTAGACACAGAAGGGCTGATGCATTCATGAACTCAAGAGATTGTGGCAGAATGCATAAAGCCAGCTTTGATTTGCACCAGCTCTTATAGCTCAAGGGAAAAGGAGACACACATGTCCCCATCCCTAATCCAGAGTCTATATTCAACTGTATTCAATTGATAACCACCTTCAAATGGAAAATTTGGGTTTTTTTTTTGTTTTTGGTTTTTCGAGACAGGGTTTCTCTGTGGCTTTGGAGCCTGTCCTGGAACTAGCTCTTGTAGACCAGGCTGGTCTCGAACTCACAGAGATCCGCCTGCCTCTGCCTCCCAAGTGCTGGGGGAAAATTTGCTTTCTTCAAGGGAGCCTCACTGGGGAAAGAAATAACTCTTAAGAGTAAGTTGCATGTTGAGCAGTAGATGGCCAGCAGAAAATGAACTGAATGGCATCTTCAAATATTCTTTGTCTCACTGTTAAGTCAGGCAATATTTTTAAACCTTACAGGTCCTTTGAGTATACACTTTTTTCTGCTTTATTTACATGGTATTTATATATATGCAAATGTCTGTGTCTCTATGTCTATTACACATTTTATTTTTTTTTTGGCTCTTTTCCTTTTCTTGGCATTTGACAATTTGTTGATACTTCTTCAACTTATTTTCTTTTATTATTATGCTTTTGATGCCCATTTTCTAAGGAGAGACAGAAAGGATGTGGATCTGCATTGGACTGGGATGGGAACTTGGAGAAGTATGGGGAGGGGAAACCATAAATAGAATGTATTGCATGAAAAAAATCACTTTCTATAAAAAAGAAAATGGTTATCAGAATGAATAGAAATCCAATGGGAATTTGTACTTATGTGGCCTGGATGTATGGGATTAGGCCTTTATTTGGAGATTCTTTTTACTTTATGAAAAGGATCTCCTCCATCAGAGATAGAAGTCTGGCCAGTATGTACCAAGATGGATGTGTTTCATTTAGTATTGTCTTATTCCATCCTCCTCTTCTCAATGCTGTCTCTTTACCTCCACTAAGTCCAGAACACTTGTTCCCAAGTCCTCTCTGACTGACACACTGCTGTCATAATGGTTGTGCATACAGTGTTCAGTCTGCCTGTTTTAAAATAGCATGTCATCTTTAAAATGTCCATGTTTCAGCCTTCCCACTAGGAGTTGCGAGATATGGTTTTGTGCACCTGCAGAGAAACCTCACCTGTCCTGGTAAATAAGCTTACTCTGTTCTTTATTCTTGATCCCTCTAGGGGATTCTACAATTGTTATTTTCGAAAAAAAAGTAAGAAGCAACCAACCAGACTAAAACACGACTAGCTTACTCATTCTAAGTTTCAGTCTAGATATTTTCTCATTCCGTTGCTGTTTGCTTCTCTTACTGTACCTGATGAACGTGTAATAATACACACTTGATCTGTTTTCTTTTGTGTATGTGCCACCAAATGGGAAGATCCTTTGAGAGCTCTTCCGGCCTCTGTAACAGTGCCCATAGCTGTCTAGTTAGGGTAGGACCATGGTAACAAATCTGCTTTGATCTGCTTAAGAAAAAGAATAAAGTTGAAAAATTTCCTCTTCAGTTGTTTGTACCTTCTATTTATTTAAATAGTTCCAATTAAGGAAAAGAAAGGGCTACTATTTAATTATCCTTGAAATCTCAGCAGAAAACATTGATTTTGCATAAAATTGTTAACATGTATAGTTTATAAAATGGATATTTATTCTCAATGGAATATTTTCAAACAATTACATTATGAAAATATAAATTGACTTTTTCCTGAATTTGTGTACCTTCTGCAAAACATTAACCATCAATGCTGACTTAGCAAAGTTACTAATTTAAAAGAAAATTAAGAATACCAAATGCTATACATGGCAGCCTCATCCCTGTTGATTAGAGAGAAAGCGACTTTGGAAAATCATTTTGTAACTCCTAATAAAATTAATCATGACCCTAATCATTAATATACAGATTGCACTGATAGGTATGTTTCTACTTATGAAAAATAAGTAGATATATCAAAAACTAAGAAGGAGAACAGGCATGACTACTGAAAAACATTGTGCAGTAGCAGCACAGTTCCTCAAAGCAGGACTGTTAATAAAGCAGAACCCTAAATAGTAATGGAATAAGCCAGGCAGCACCAGATGCCTCAAGACAGAGCTAACAGACTTCATGTTGATATAAAAGCTTCTACACTCCTGATTCTGTTTGTATGTGGTTCCATGGTGAGTCTATCATAAAATAAGTCAGAAGAATATCTGGCTTTGAAAGTTGCCATTAATAAAGAAGAGATTAAAAGATGCTAATCTTGATGCAGATAAATATTTAATAAACGTAGGCTAAAGCTCACAAGTGTTTAAAGGTGTCAGTTACAGTGAATGTGGAAATAAGTCCTGATTCACATCTGGTGGTAGTGTAAACTACATCAGGTATTATGAAGTCTTCATGGACACAAACATAAGAAAAGGAAAAGTACAACTACCAGATGATCCACCCATAACACTCCTGTACCTGTACCCAAAGGGTCTGCCTCCTACTTTTGCATATATAGTTTTGTTGCTCTGCTCAAAACACCAAGAGAATGTACCCAGTCAAGATCCCCATCAGCAAATAGATGGATCATGAGAATGTGTTTCATATGTATAATGGTATTTTATAGAACTGTAAAGAAAAGTGAAATTTGATGTGGGATGTTCTTCTGTATGTGTGTTGCTTTTATTGGTTGATGAATAAAGCTGTTTCGGCCAATGGATTACAGAGTAAAGTTAGGTGGAAAATTTGAAAAAGAGAGAGTAGGTAGATTCAAAGAGATATCATGGAGCTGCCAAAAGAGAAAGACACTGGAACTTTACCAGTAGGCCAAAGCCTCTTGGTGATACACAGATTTATAGGAATTGGTTAATTTAAGTTGTAAGAGCTGACTAGGAATACACCTAAGTTATTGGCCAAACAATGATGCAATTAATATATTTTCTGTGTGAATATTTGTATCTGGCTGGTCAGGCAAAAAATGAGCAGTCTCTGTTTACAGAAATTATGAAGTCTGCAAGGAAATTAATATTTCTGGAAAATATCATATTAAGTTAGGTGTTTCAGGTTCAGAAATCCAAAATTCTTGTGTTTTCTCTAATATGAAGATCCTATTAGAGTGTGTGTGTGTGTGTGTGTGTGTGTGTGTGTCTGTCTGTCTGTCTGTCTGTCTGTCTGCCTGTCTGTCTGTGTGCATGGCAAGGAAGGGGAAAAAGGTCACGTGACATGAACGGAGACTGAGAGTGGAAGACACAAGTTGAAGAAAGCTGTGGGAAATGGGAAGGAGAATGATATTTTGTCTGAAAATGGGAGAAAGAAATTTGTTTCTTCATATGCTTTATAAGTGTATAAAATACACTTTTTATACTTGTTTATAAACACTGACATTACATTAAGACTTTATTTGTTTTCTAATTTCTTTTGAGAGTTGTGAGGCCAGCCTGGCCTTGAAATTAAAATTCTTCTGTGTTGCCTCCCAAGTGCTGAGTGTTTAGGTGTGCATAAGCACAATCAGGTAAATGTGGAATTCAAAAATATTTTAACGTGTTAGTAGATAAGGTTATTATTTACATATAGTTTGATAACACATGATAGATTCTTAGTAAGCATAATTTAATGAAAATTAATAAATAAAACTATTAATCATAATCAATTCTATAATCTAGTGACTCAAAATTTAAATAAATATTAACAGTGCAATTACTCTGCTTGTGGAATAAGATGGATTTTTCTTACATAATTACTTGGCTTTAGAGGTTAACATAAAAGGGTGGGATGATAAAAATGATTAGTCATTTTTCTTATGACTAATATTAAGTTATAAGATGCACACTGCATAGTGCCAGGTCACAAAGACAGACATAAGCATTATATTTGAGGAAGAATTAAATATTAATTCACAATCACCTAAGTATATCAGTTTGGCATACTCAGTCAAGCAGCAGTTTTTGTGGATGAAATAATTGGTGCATTGTAACTTAATTCATATGATGTTAGTTTAGCCTGATAGTGGGGGAGTTGGAGGCAGGGTGAGGATGAGGCTACTCCCATTTAGAGCACACAGCATTGTTCTGACAGGAAGGCTGCTTGCTGCTATGCATCTTCATCATGGGCTATCAGCAAATGTCTGTCATCTCCTCAATATGAGTTCATCTCCCTGTTCCTCATCCTTACACAAAAACCTTAGTCGTGTCCAGTAAATTAATTATTTGAAAACAGGATGCTCAGTTTTGTTTAACTTTCATTTAAACAGGATCTGGTCAGTGGAAGGCAGAGCTGGGAAGAGGAAAGGGTCTAGCTCTGAAATAATTGTTCATAGACTAATACTCAATTCACTATTACTCGTAGTGTGATTATACATTTAAAAAGTCCATTGGATATAAGAAAAATGCCCATAAAATTAATTGATAACAGAACTCTTTGTATTATTTATTTTCCAAAAAAGAATGTTTATTTTGTGAGCTTATTTCTAATCTTTAGAGGAAAAAAATAATTTATCTAGTATGGTGTCAACAATTCGGTCAATTGAATTAAATGGTAGACTTATCACCTCCCTGTATGCTAGATAAAAACGCAGCAGGTGTTCTATTTCATGGTGATTATCTCATGAGCATGGCTTAATTTTCATGCTCTGGGGAGGAAGTGGTGACATATTTATAAGTGGAAGGCAGAAAGTCTAAAAGGCGCTACTCTAAGTCCTCTCTACTTTTAACATAATTAGTAGGAATGTTCCCATTTTTTGTTATATAATGTCTCAGGGACAAGAAAGACATGTTCATGAGTCTTTATTTTTAAGCAAATATTTTATGTACTAATTCTGGAGCATGCCTTTATCCCATGATATTTATGTAGCCTGTTGTCTGCATGTCTCCTATGACACCTGTATGGCTCATGGGCTCTATTTAGCCCATGATGCCCATATGGCATGTGTGCATACCATGTTGACTGTGTAGCCCTTGGAATGTCTGTTCCCATGACACCTTTATGGACTATGTGTTATGTGTATCCTATAGCACCTAGAAATGCTTGGTAATACAATTGTAGATGATTCTGTCATGTTTCAAGCACAAAAGTTTCCTGAGTTTTATAGAGCACCAACTCCCCTTACTCATCTGAACGGTAGTAATAATGAGTAGAGCTCAAGCCTTCCTCTTCCCCACTTCAAATATAATTGTGAGTATGTAGAGATCACATTTGGGTAACAGTAAAAGCAAGACCAGTTAGATTCTATAGCACACAAATACAACACATCAAATATAACACATCAAACAAGCCACAAAACACAAGGACATTTCCCTCTCTTCAGTTAAACTCAAATTTCCCCAAAGTCAAGGGTGAGATTGGTGAGACTGGAGCTTCAGTTCCAACAAATAAGCCACTGTTCTCAAAATGATGTAATCCTGAGTAGCAAGGATGCTGCAGAGCAGAGTCCTTGCTGTTGATGCTCTGCTCCTTCCTTTAGCTTGTGACTTTCTTCACGTTGTCCCTTGAAATTCCTGTCTCAGTTACAAGCATGTCACACATATCAAGGTTTTGTGTGGGTCTCATCTACCTTATGCTCTGAAACTCATGACTCATTTTCATATTAAAATTCTCTCAAATAGACATTTACTACCTCCTTAGTCTTCTTAATATATTCTTTCCAAATTCTACTTGATACAATGGAAAGTTTATATTCTGACATTTCGTTGATACTTTTAGGTCTTTTTAGAAAATACAAATCTGCTATAAAGCATCTCATAGAGGATGTCTTAGTTAGTGTCTCTATGGCTGTGGAGGAACACCAGAACCATGGCAATAAGGAAAACTTTGGATTGGAGCTGCTTTACAGTTTCACAGGTTTAGGCTATTATCATCATGACAGGAAGCCTGGTGAAGGCAAACAGGGTGTGAGAGAAGAAGCTGAGTGGTTTGCATCTGGATCAACAGGCAGCAAGATAGCAGAGTGAGCTACTGGGCCTGGCTGGAGCTTCTGAAACTTCAAAGCCCACCTCCTGTGGACATACTTTCTCCAGCAATATCACACCTACTACAAGGCCACACCTACTACAACGATGTCACACCTACTTCAATGAGGCCACACCTATTACAAAGCCACTTCTCCAATAATGCCACTCCCTGTGAGTATATGGGGCCGTTTTCATTCAGACCATTACAGATGATTTTGTCCCTCTATTCTGTCACCTTATCTCATGTGTTCATGTCTCCCTTGGCTTTGTTTTTGCTTGGTGTGTACATTAGTTCATATTCAAGTATCTAGTCAGCTTTATTCCTGAAATCTCCTTGGATTGCTTCAAAATCTAGATAAGATTTAACAAAAAAAAAAATACTTTTACACAAATAGGTACTGAATGCATCTAAATTTGCAAGCATCCTATTTAATATCATGGATGAAGTTATTATTCTAAACTCTTTGATATGAAGAAGTTCACACAAGGAGTTATTCAGCTGGGCCAAGTAACCAGGGAAGAATTTTTATGAGTCATTATACCAACCCTAAAAGAAAGAAAAACCACATGCAAAACAAGTTGTCACAGAGCTTCAACTCCAGTCTGTCCTCGTAACCCATATGTATTTCTTCACTCCCCTGCAAGTCTCCAGCACCCACCTTAACTCCTGGCATAGCTTGGTATAATGTCTCTAAAATTCTTTTCTGTTTTTCATGTGGATCCATCTGTCTGGAGTATCTGCCATTCCACTTGGCCATCTGTCAAACTCTTGTTCATACTCTTTAGTTTAAACACTAGCAGATGAAACACCCCGTTACATTGCAGCGGAGGCAGAGGTACCCATTCCTCTGTCATGCTAACCCTGTGGCTGTGGTTTTAGAAACTGTCACCATTCTCCAAGGTAATTTTAAATCGTGGTATTTTTAGCATGTCTCAGAGCTCTTAAAAAGATACAAACTAAAAGACAGAGTAGACACTTCATGATTAGAACATAACAAATGCCCAGAAGCTTAAGAAATGAAGACTGGTGTTAAAAAAAGGAAAGAAACTTAGATTAAAGTGGAAATCTTTCATTTTACCAATGATCCTCAGAAGCAACATCTTTTTCATAATTAATTCTGAATTGTATTTAAGATTGCCATCAAGGCCTCCAAATTGTCTAAACATCTTCATGAGTAAAGGAAACTGTGTTTATGATGAGGCTTCGACGTGGAGGGATGGATGGAGTGTGTGCTGTCCTTTCCTGGTGTAAATTTAGTGCTGGTGTTTTCAAATGCAGATCCAGACAGCAGCATCAGTGTCTAGACTCTACCACCTGCAGAGAATGGTTTCCATACTTGCAAACCAAAGAAAGCACACATTTATCTTAGCCTAGAATGGATGGTTGTTACTCTGCAGATATCAGGGGTTGATTTATTCAGTTTTCTTCTTTTATATTATTTTTTCTTTTATTCTTCTCTCATACATTATATCCCAACTGCAGTTTCCCCTCCCTAAACTCTTCCTAATCCTCCTCCCCACCTTCCTTCTCTACCAGATCTGTTTCTCCTCCATTTCCATTCTTAAAAAGAACAGGCCTCTCAAGAAATCAAATGAACATGGCATAACAAGTTAAAACTATGCACAGATCCTTATATCAAGGCTGGACAAGGCAAACCATTAGGAGAAAAAGTGTCCAAAAGGCAGGCAAAAGAGCCAGAGACAACCTCCACTCCCACTGTTGGGAGACCCACAAGAATGTTGAGCTACATAACCATAGCATATGTGCAGAGGACCTAGCTCATGCAGGACCCAGGACCCATGCAGGACCTGTGATTTTTCTTTCAGCCTGTGATTCTTATGAGGCCTACTATGTTGATTCTGTGAGCTGTCTTCTCATGGTATCTTTGACTCCTCTGGCTCAAGCAATCCTAATCCCTCCTTCTGTGGAGTTTCCCTGGCTCTGCCTAATATTTGGCTATGGGTCTCTGGATCCGCTTCCATCAGCTGGTAAGCAAAGCCTCTCTGATGGCAATTGGGTTTGGCACAATTCTCTGAGTATAAAGAGTATCATTAGCAATCATTTATGAATGTTTTCCCAGTTGTTTTTGGCCATCCTGGTTTTCTGGGATATTTAGTCTTTGGTTCCTGGCCATCCAGGTATTGTCAGATGTGGGCCTTTGGTGTGGGAGGTCCTTCTGTCTATGTGTTGCTTTTCATTGGTTAATCACTAAAGAAGCTGTATTGGGCCTGCTCAGGGCAGAATAAAGCTAGGCGGGAAAAACTAAACTGAATGCTGGGAGAAAGAAGGCGGGATCAGGAGAAGCCGTGTAGCCCTGCCAGAGACAGATGTTGGAACTTTACCCAGTCAATACACAGATTAATGGAGACGGGTTAGTTCAGGATTCCTCCTCCTTTAACAGGCCTTAAGTTGGACCAGTCTTTACTTGGCTACTCTTGCAAGTTCTGTGCCCCCATTACTCAACACATCTTGGAGGCAGGACAGATTCTAGGTTGAACATTATGTGTCTGGGTTAGTGTTCCACTCCAACTTCTGGAAACCTTTCCTAGTTACACAAGATGGCCAGTCCAGGCTCCCCACTACTAAAAGCCCTCACTAGGGTCACTCGTACAAATTCCAGGGAGTTTTCAATGCACTAAATTTTCACATTGCTCCCAAATGCTCCCCAATCCAGTCATCTCTCCTCATTGCTCCCCTCACTGTCTGATACTGATGGTTACTAATGATCAACCATCACCATCACACACAAAATTACCACCACATAAACCCAAATAAGATCTATTGTAGAGAAGCTCAGATCTAATAATAGATTGAAGGCTTTGGCTTAATAATATAGCCATCTGAAAGATTTGTTTTCTTTTATTTAAATAACCCTGAACAGTTCCAGCACAATAGTTCTGTAGAAGTAGGGACTCTTCCTGTGCATAAATGTCCTTTTAGATTATGTGTGGTTGCCGATAAAAGTACAGATTTTACTTTAGAATTCATGAGCTAATATCTGATGTTGGGGTTGAATGATGTCTTTATCTAAGAAAATGTGCTGATACCTATGGGGTTACACCCATGTCTTTTTGACACTTGAGTCGTCACAAAAAGTACGGGTATTTTGGTTTTGATCCCACAACACACTCGCATAGTATTTAGAGGCCAAGAAGATTATCTCGTGTTATCATTTTTTGATGAATTTACTTATGAGTTAGTGTGTGCAGGCTGAGAAAATGTGTCCCCGTGTCACCACAGTGACCTCCTATGGTTTTGCTCTGAGACTGTGAACATGCTTTGATCCCTTAAGGTCAACAGAGCAGTCATAGGGAGTGCTTAACTGCTTCGGAAATCAACCATGAGTAGAGTACACAAACGTCTGAACCCTTCAGGTCTTAACTGATTCTGTTAGACTTGTCAAACGGCATAATGACTTCTCCCATGGTAGTCCTCAGTAGATAGGAACTTTCGTTATTCCTGTCTATGAGGCTGATGGACAGAGACTAGCAGTGGTCAGAGTGTCGACAGGTCAGCACACGGGTAGCCTGTTCCCAACTCTGCTGCCATGGCACACAGTGGAAGCTTTTGTGACCATGCATTTGTGGGACAAATATGTTACACAAAGGGCTTAATGAAGGCAAGAGAAGATGTGCGTGATGGATCCATATTTCTTACCTCTGAAGGGTGAAATTTACATAAGTGCATTTATGTGACAAGAAAACCTGGTGTTTTTAAGGGCATGCCATAAGAAAGAAAACGTGAGGTTTAGAGGCTACTGATTTTTTATGGGTTGTGCTTCAAACTTAAGAGTTCTGAATTTCAACAAAAATTCACATAAAATAGTTTTATTTATACTACATTAGGCTCTGTTCCACTTGGCTCAAACTGTGACATTATATTTTCAAAACCATTGCTTTGTCATCGTTTTTACTATGGTCTCCCGGAGTTGTTACTGAGTTGATGTTTCCTATATGAGAGATGCAGCCAAATGGTTATCTTAAGAGAAAACTCATATGTGGAAAGATGAGCAATTTATTTTGTATTTTATTTGGTGCTTCATAGAGGTTAAAATGGTTTATATAATACAATGTACTTGTTTGAAAGTCAGAGAAAAATACTCACTCTTCTATGCTTTAATTTTTCACTTCTTTCAAATCAACTGCTTTTATCAAGAAACAGTTGCATATTTTAAATACACAAATATCTGAGTAAGTTATTCTTGCTTTAGGAAAAAGAATGGATTACTTACATTTTATACTCAGATACATTAATATATATCACTGCAGTGTTGTGAATGTGGAAACATTAGTGTTTGATTTATATCTAATTTAATAAGTCCCTTTCAGTTTTTCAGCAATAATTTGCAAAACTTCAAGGGATACATTAAGGACTCAAAGGTAGCTTTATATAAATTCACAACTGTGAAATTCCTATTTTACTGTTTTAGTAAGTTCACTATTTTTACCAAACACTAATCAAACCATATTTGGTTACAACAAGTGGAGTGTTAGTGTAAAACATTGTCAGACCTTTAGTAATTATTGCACAAGTAAGTACAATAGCGGTAACACTGACAAAATTATGTTTACACTGCCTATAATTTATGAATTATTGTTCTCCTATAAATGTTTTTCCCTTTTGCCTAGCAAAGAAAATTTGACATTTGAGCCAATGTTTACTTTTCTCTATGGATAAAGTCTAAATATCAAGGCAGATATTCAACATATTGTTGGCACCATTTTAAGGCATGCAAAGTTCTTTGACTTATTTTGCATAACATAGGTATATTTCACTAACTATATGGAGCCTAAAATTTACTAATTTTTTTTTTTACTTTGCTCAATGTAGTGCATAATTTTGTATATTTTAGTGATTCTAAATACATTTTGAATGCTTGGAATATAATAGACATTCAATAAATAACTCCTAAATTGAGAAATGCCAAGGAAGTCATTATTGCGGGCGTCTATTGGCAGTTGGATAGATAAATTCTTAGACCGCACAGAGCAGCCACTTTTATCCTATCCCACTCCCTCTTGTGGAGACTGTCATCTTCCTAGAACTCCCTCTTGCTTACTGTTCTTTTCTCATCACAGATGGTGCGGGTCTGTGTTAGTCTCTGCCTCATTGGGTGAGAGCTTTTATTAACCCCTTCTTTCTTTGTTTATTTACTCATTTCCTCTTTTGTCCATTTATCCATCCATCCATCCATCCATCCATCCATCCATCCATCCATCATCTGCCCATCTACCCATCTATCCACTCAAGCTATCTTTTAAAACAATGCATTATTCAATAAAAACATAAAACCTCACTGATACCATATCCCCCAAGCTAAACCCCTGGTTGTCCGCGTTGTTTGTTTGTTTGTTTTTAGAGTTCGCTATTGTCCTCCTATGGTATTGCACTTTATATTTCCACTAAAGCTAAATTGTTCAAGAACCACAATGGGCTTTTTTCTTAGCAAATTAATCTGTCTCCAAACTTCTCCAAAGTAATTTGTTTTCTTCTTCTAGAAAACAAGAACTAGTGCCCCTTTGCATTCTTGTCTTTTGGCATGCTATTAGGTTAAAACACAAATAAGGGCTATTTTTCTTCTCCCTCCACTTGACTGTGTCTCTGGTGAGGAAAAGTTGCACGACAGAATCAGATAGTATAGGATAGAGGAGCTGCCGAATGCCTGAGGCCTGTCTGAGCAAGCTTCACTGCCCTATTTATAAGACAACAGGGTGCTTTGCTTGAAAAGCCAGGCTTCTTCAGGGAGCCCAAGGCAAATCTGTTACCAAGCGACAACTGATTGCTTATGAAACCCAAATTTAAAAGCTACATCATTAATTAAACAGATAAGGGTGCAGCCTTCCCACTGCTAGGAACCTGTAAGCAGGAAGGTTCTGGAATAATACAGAGTGTCACCATTTTTTTATCAGATGGCTGCTTTTGTGCAGTCCTAGAAATGTGCTGAGGTAAGAGGGAGGAGCCAGTATTTAGAGGTCATTCATTGGCTAAGAGGAGGGGAGTGGTTCACCCCTGTCAGGGATGAGACAGGGTGTAGATACATACACTTCACTGGCTCCACAGACTGGTGTTCCTTGCTCAGGAGTTCAAAGAAACAGGAAAAGGACGGAGAGGAAACAACTTCTCGGTACAGACACTAAAAAAGTCAAAACACAAGGAAAACTGCGCTGCTAACGTTCTAGTAATGGTTTCTTGCCAGGATTTCACTCCAATTACAGAATAAGGTGATGTTCCCACAAATGAGCAAAGCTTAGGAGCCTATGGTGTATTTCTTGCAACAAATACAAAGCAGAGGCGGGGCAGAACCCTAGTTTGAAGTGCCACAGAGTGAAGACCCTTTTAGGATTGGAACTATCATTGTTTTTACAATGAAAGAGAGAAGGGAGGGAGAGAGAGAAGTGACTCCCTGATTGTTAGTTCAGTCTCTGTGAGTTCCTAAGAGCCCTAGTTAGTTGATTCTTGTTGGGGTCCAGTCTCGACAGGGCTTCTACGTTCTAGAGTAGGGACTTGAGGATTAGAAATTTTAGGTACTGCACGTGCTGGCTTTGGGGGGGCCTGGGCAGTTTGGATGCTCAACTCACTAAACCTGGATGGAGGTGGGCGGTCCTTGGACTTCCCACAGGTCAGGGAACCCTGATGGCTCTTCAAGCTGATGAGGGAGAGGGACTTGATCGGGGGAGGGGGAGGGAAATGGGAGGCGGTGGCGGGGAGGAGGCAGAAATCCTCAATAAATAAATAAATTAGAACAAAAGAAATTTTAGGTAGAAGGAACAGAGATACAAAAGACAGAAACACAGAATAGAGTTGGGAGGGCAATCCAGTGAATCTGTCCGTGTTTATCTCTTATGATCTTTAAATACCACAGTCCAAAAGAGGGGAAGAAAGCAAAAGACCTCAAGTTTTTTCATGAGACAAAAAATAAACAAAATAATTACCATCTGAATACCCCAAACACCAAGTAACCACACCCTAGATCAAGAGGCCTCATTAGTAGCCACACCTTAAGTCAAATCTCTGGTCAAGAACCTTGAAGGAGTAAGACTAAGCCTGACCTCTCTGACCTTTAGTCAAGGTGGAACGGATTCACCTCTGTGGGCTCCCACAGATTCTTTCAATTTTCTTGTGATGCTCTTGACTCCTCTGCTTCCATTTAATCCTTTCTCCCTTTCTTCTCCAGGATTCCCCAAGTTCAGTCTAATATTTAACTCTGAGTCTTTGCATCTGTTTCCACCGGTTGTAGAGCGAAGCATCTCTGATAACTGTTAGACCTGGTACCAATCTGTGAGTATAGCAGTATGTCGTTATACATGATGTAGCATTCCCCTCTGTATGCTCTGAATATTTTTTATTACTATTGGTTAACAAATAAAGAAACTGTTTAGGCTTATGATAGGGTATAGAGCAAGGTGGAAATTCCAAGAAGAGATAGAGGAGAAAAGAAGGCAGAGTCAGAGAGACGCCATGTAGCTGCCAAAGGGAACAGACTCCCACCCCGGAACCTTACTGGTAAACCACGAGCCTCCAGGTAAAATACAAAATAATGGGAATGGGTTAATTTAAGAAGTTATAGTTAGCTAATTAAAAAGCCTGAGCCAATATGATAAGCAGTATTTTAATTAATATAGTTTCTGTGTGATTGTTTCAAGTCTGGTTGTTCAGAAACAAACAAGCAGCCTCTGTCTGCAAATTTGCACCCACTGACTACAAACACTTGTTCTATATTAGATGAATTACATAGCATTAGCTGTACAGTTGGTTGTGGAGACACTAAATGGAAGCTACCAAAAGAAAACAAAACCAAAGAGCCTGCAACCAACAAAATAAATGGCTTTGGAACTAATATAATTAGCTGTATGTAAGAATTGAGTCTAGGAAGAGACGTTACATCAGCCACCAGGTGAGCTGGGCTTTGCAGATATAAAGATTATTGATTGGCATTCTGGCTCTTTATGTGGTACTTCTCATAATATGTAGGGTTCTGAGGAAAGGGAAGGGAACAGAACCCAGCAAGATGATTAGGAAGGGAAACAGCTGGGGAAGGGAGAGGGTGGGGTTAACACATGTTGCTCAGTTTACACCCTGAGGAAATGATCACGATTATATAGGTGCAGACGCCATTCCTCTGAAGAACTGGCATGTAGCCACTAAATACACACATTGTTTTGCAAAGATCTGTTTTAATGGTTTTTTTTTTTTTTGTTTTTTGTTTTTGGTTTTTCGAGACAGGGTTTCTCTGTGGTTTTGGAGCCTGTCCTGGAACTAGCTCTGTAGACCAGGTTGGTCTCGAACTCCCAGAGATCCGCCTGCCTCTGCCTCCCGAGTGCTGGGATTAAAGGCGTGCGCCACCACCGCCCGGCTGTTTTAATGTTTGAAATAGATTTGTTGTTATTTAGTTTCAAGTAGATAAATAATAGAGAAATACCTCACTTGTGGATATAGCTGACCAGTCTTTCGAATGTAAATAACAATTATTCTTTAACCAACCATGTATTGTAGTTCACAAAGATTTCTGTGGGGTAATGTATATTGTGCTGTACATATTAACAGATTTGCTGTTTTTTTACTTAATTAGCTGCATATATGCATTTGTGTGAGCCTGCGAGCATGTTTGCAGCTATGTATGAGACAAGAGGTTGGTCCTGGGGTTTTCTTCAGGTGGTCTTCACCTTTTGGAGACAGAGTCTGTCACTGGACTGGGACCTTGTGTATTCTGCAAGGATTTCTGGCTAGCAAGCCCCAGTGTTCTTCTTGTCTCTATTGCCTCAGACATGGGGTGTTGGGGAAGGATTCATCCTGTTACATGGTTTCCAAAGATCCAAAGCCAGGTTTCAAGATTAAATGACAAGAACTTTATCAACTCTGCCATCTTACTATATAACCCCTTTTTTTTCTTTTTCTACTTTAATCTTTTGAAATAATGTGACCCTGTAAGAAACTGATGAAAATTGCAGGAAAGTCCTTCTCCTGCTTTGCAGCAGTTACAAGATACACTCCTGTTTGGCAAACTTACTCTCTTTAAGGAAAGAAAGAATTAGTTCTAGTGGTGAGAGGAGAAATATAAAGACAGTAGAATCATTCTTGTTAGGGATTTATTTTTAAGAAAAAAAATTACATGATTTTTTTTCATGATTAGACCAAGTCTCTTGGGAAAAATATGAGATTTGGACTGCCTGCATTCTAGGGTATTACATCTGATGATACTAGAACTGTTATTTGGGTTAAAAGTGCATTAAAAGAGTGAGCTACCTGTCTGGTAGTGCTCGTGTTGATCCTCAGGGCAAGGTGTCATCTTATGTTCCTGTGACCCTCATTCCACATCACCAGTGCCTCCACCACCACCTGGATGACACTCATTCTTGTCTAAACTAATTCTTGCCATCCTGTTTGTGATAAGTTGATTTTCTAGTTCCCCGATTCTTCTACTTTGCTTACATTATTCATTCACTAATTTAATTAGTTAGCTATCTGTCTCCTCTAATCTGATTCCCTGTGTATACTTCTAACTCAATTAGTGGAGGAGATGATTGATAAAATTGATTTTCACTTAAGAAAAGTATACATAAACTTATCTAATTTTGATAGGCGAGAGAATATTTTTCTTTCTTGAAAAATTCATTTTAAAGATGAAAAAGATAAAATGAGGTTTAAATATACTCTCAAGTACTCCATAAAATATAGTGAAATTTAACAAATATGTAGATTGGTTATCCATAGAACTGTGTATTTCCATAGGTAATAACGATAAGGGAATGAAATGATGATTGATGAATCTGATTCCACGGCAGAGGGAATTTTATTGTTCAACACAGAAAAAGCAAACGCCAACAGACATGCTCATGACTGCCATTGTAGATGTCACACACAGTATGTTTTCTATGATATTTGTGATGATAACAGAAAGTCCTGAGAACAGTTTCTGGGGTTATTAGTTCCAAAGCCATTTATTTTGTTGGCTGCGGGCTCTTTGGTTTTGTTTTCTTTTGGTAGCTTCCATTTAGTGTCCCCACAACCAACCATACAGCTAATGCTATATGAATGATAAATGTTAAGTATTAATGTCCACCTTATAGAGAAAATTTTGGATTGTGATTTTTGTTTAACTTATAGCCCCTTAAAGTGTGGGGAACTAGTCAGGCTCAGAAGTTTTTCAAAGTATAGTGCTGTCTTCCTTAAACTTTCCCTAGAGATAGGAAATGATGCGTCGTTATAGCCAGTTTTAAATTTTTCCTATTTTATTTACTTTTGTGTGTGTGCAAGCACAGATTTGCATATGTGTGCGTTGTGTGTGTATGCCAATTACGGGCACCTGTGAGTTTCCACATGCGACCATGTGTATGCCATGGCAAGTTCATAGAGGTAAATTTTCAAGAGTTTCTCTTCCCCTTCCACTGAGAATTCTGGGATCTAATGGGGTTGGATCTAATGGAATCATAGGGGACATGCAAGGCAAGTGTGCTGTCTGTTGAGCTCTCGCTGGCCCTAATGGAGCAGCTGTCATGAAGGAAATAGCTGTCAGTACCTTTTAAAGCTTACTGGATTCTAGTAGAGGCACTAGCACCTGAGTTCAGAGCTCAGTTTTGAGTTTATCATGTTCCCACTGCTTCCGTTTTCTCTTGTAATTAAATTTCATATTCAAATTGCAGCTCACATTCTCTCTGAGTGAAATTGCTAAGAATATGTGGAGGAAACATTTGGGGGATAAAACAAGTTTTTAATTTCATATTTAAATAAACATTTCTCAAGTATTCAAGACAAGTAGAGGAAGATCTTTGCAACACAAACTAATCCACAGTGCAGACTTCCTTCCTGCCCCAACCTCTGTTTTAATTTAGAATTTGGTGAGGTCACTAGAGTACATTCTGGTTTGTGCTGGGCTTGAGAAAGATGCATTCCATGTTTGTTTACTGCTTCTCTTACAAGTTCTATTTGGTACTGTCATCATTGTTGTGACAGAAAACCTGATACAGACTACACAGGGAAAGAGTGGTGTATCCTTGCTCATAGTTCAGAGGGTACAGAAAACCACAACCAAGGCAGGAAGGGCAGCCTGGCAGCCGAGGTCTGTCTCCTTAGAGAGGAAGAGGGTGCCAGCAACTTCTCACTTTTCAGCGAAATAGGAACCAGACAGATCTGGATTGAGACCAAGGCTACCTGTGATTTTTAAGCTGATCCCCCAGTAAACTACCTCTCCCAGCCTAACCTTAGATTGTGAGGTTGGGTGACAGTGCCTGCACAGGCTGCACATTAAAAAGTATCTCATATTTAATAACAGAGACTCATTAGACAAATTCAGGAAAGCATTTCTGTTCCTTTGACATTTCTAACAGCTGGTTTTGAACCAGGGTACATAAGAAAGGAATATTTGAAAGGTTTAAAGATCTTCAAAGAACTGTGGAACCATCAGTATCCTCAAGTGTCTGTGTGTGCATGCGTGTGTGTGTGTGCATAGTGCATGAGTGTGTCCATATGTGTGTCTGTGCACATGTATGTGGTGCAGGACAATCGTCTATATTCTGTCAATTTCTTTGGGACTTAACAACTGCGGGAAAAGGTCAGGAGAGAAAGCTCAGTCAACATGTGTGCATGTGTGTTTATATGTGTATATGCGTGTGTGCTTGTATGTGCACATGTGTTTGCAGGTAGGTGTGTGTGTGTGTGCTCATGTGCATGTCCATGCATGTGCATGTGTGTATTTTTGAGTTTGTGTGTGGGAGGTGTGTATGCATGAGTGAGTGAGTATATGTGTATTTGTGTGTATTTATGACTGCTTATGTATATGTATGTGAGGGAATTAAGTGTGTTTAGGCATGTTTTTGAAAGTATGTAAGGAGGTCAGATGTTGACGTCAGTTCTTCTCTATTATTCCACACCTCATCTTTTTTGAGAAAGAGTTTCTCACTGAACATTTTATCTTTCGAGACAGAATCTCTCATTAAATGGAGACCAGTTGGAGCTGGAGGCACACATTGTTCAAAGAATAATTATCTAAAGATTTGAGGATAATTGTGAAACGTGTATAATACCCAAAACCTGAAACTAGGGGAAAGAGTAAACCATGGAAATAGCTAAAGATTGGTGGTTTTCAAGGGCTCAGTAGAGAAGAGACAGAGTGAAAAGATCATAGCACAGTTTTGATGATCAAAACCTATAGAAGATAGATGAAAGATAGATAGATACATAGATGCACTGATACATGCATGCATGCATGCATACATACATACATACATACATACATCTAGAATAGATAGATAGATAGATGATAGATAGATACATAGATACATAGATGCACTGATACATGCATGCATGCATACATACATACATACATACTTACATACATACATCTAGAATAGACTAGATGATAGGTAGACAGATGATAGATAGAAAG
Organism: Microtus ochrogaster; assembly: GCF_000317375.1. Lineage (NCBI taxonomy): Eukaryota > Metazoa > Chordata > Mammalia > Rodentia > Cricetidae > Microtus > Microtus ochrogaster. The sequence continues at coordinate 44,650,581 of NC_022022.1, read as the reverse complement.
ATAGATGATAGATAGATACATAGATACATAGATGCATTGATACATACATACTTACATACACATATGCATATATAAATACATCATGAATTGATAGGTACAGTTAGAATAGACTAGATAGATGATAGAAAGATAGATAGATAGATGATAGATAGATAGATAGATAGATAGATAGATAGATGATAGATAGATAGATAGATAGAGCGAGAGATAGAGAGAGAGATATATAGAGATAGATAGATAGATAGATAGATAGATAGATAGATAGATAGATGATAGATAGATGATTGATAGATAGATAGATAGATAGATAGATAGATAGATAGAAGAAACAGATATACAGACGAAGACAGATACCTGCATAGCTACATTACAAACATAAATACAAACATACAACTACTATATGTACATATGCAGATCTATAACAAGTGTGAATTCTAATTGCTGCATAGCATGGAGTTTGGGTGACAACTCATTTGTTACAAGTGTTTACTTGGAAATGACCAAGTTAGGAGACTGACAATGATTGAGCCTTTGAATGTATCCCACAGCTTGGTAAGTCTGTCCAACTTCACACAAACCCAAAACTGCTCAAAATAAAGTATATGTTTACAAATTTAACCGCTCCAATGTCCCAGGCACTCTTTTTGGGCAGGAACTGGTAGTGATAGAGAGGAACATTTTGGCATAAATGAGTGATATGACAATGAGACACACAAAGCCCAGAGGATGCAGACCCTGAGAGCTTGGGGAACTCACTGAGGCATTCAGCTTTCTGCTCAAACAGTCTCAAAAATAATTATGTTTAGCTGGAGAGATGACACAGAGGTAGAGGAACTGCTTCTCTTGCATAGATTTAGTGTTAAAAAGTTCAGTTTCTAACACCCATGCTGGGCACACAAACACCTGGCAAGGCTTTGGGGCAATGAGGAGGAGATAAAGGGGAAGTTTGTCTGTGCATTGTCTCTAGTGAGGAAGGTAAGGGCTTTCCTTGCCCTTCTACCATGAGTACAGGAAGGAAACATCATCTGTTTAAGCTTAATCTGCTGGTGCCTTGACTTTAGCTATTCCAGCCTAAATATTTCGGTATTATGTTGCTAGTGGTATTTAGGACATTTTATAGCTGCCTAAATGAGCAAAAAGAACTCTCTCTCTCTCTCTCTTTCTCTCTCTCTCTCTCTCTCTCTCTCTCTCTCTCTCTCTCTCACGCATGCGTGCATGCATGCACACACGCACACACCTCCTTAAATTCTTATTTAGGATTAGTGCTCATGTTGTAAATCCTTAGTCTTACTCCTTCCATTGTTCTTTCATTATTTAAAATTACTAGTTGATTTTCTTCTTTCATGCTTCTTTCAGATGTGTTATATTACATACATCCAAAAAAAAAAAAGCTGTTATCTCATATCACTGCAAACTGCTTGAAGGTTTAGAGGAAGGCAGTGAACCTTGTCTGTCTTTATTCTCTGACTTGACTTTACCTTAATGCGTTGTTAAAACCTCCTTGTTCTGGTGACATAAGCTTCAACTCAGTGAAGCTTAGCTTTCACCTCAAATGTTAGCATTTGTACTCCTGTCCAGGACCCAGTAATGTCAGTGTCACACAGAGCCAATTACCGTGGCCAACAGGTAAGATTGTTTTAATTGACAGGACCTGGGTAAAGGCCTCCTTGCTAGAATGAGACAATTGCATTACAGCTTTTGGAGAGAAAGTGCATGGTTTCCTAATGCGAACTCATGATGTTCCAGAAAACTGAGTGGTATCAACTAGTATAACCTCTAATCTCTATGAGGAATATGATAAAAATGGTGCCACAATATTCATATTCCTCTTTTCCTGGCTATGGATCCCTTTGAACACTGGCTGCCCTCGTGATCTGGTATGTGTAAATGTATTTCTTAGGCTTTCTTGAAGTTCTATGGAGCCAATTTTCTAAATTTTAGACACCAGAGTATAAATAGAGTTGACTCACACAGCTTCTGAGATGATCTCCCTAAGTTCTCCTGCTCTGAGCTTTGACTTTATTTCATTACTTGTGCAGTGAGATGAGAGTATTTTATAGGTAACAGGGAGTCAAATCTATAACCAGCTGGACCACTAGGTCATAAGGGAATGGTATGACTCTCTTTAGCTCGAGGCTTTATCTTTCAATTGCCACACTCAACTTCTTACAGTTACAATTATAACTGCCCAGTGTATGATAGGATTAGAAGTGTGCCTTATCTACAAGACAACAATAAAAGATTTTTCAGTTCTTACACATCATGCTGTAAAAATAGGCACAGTACTTGTGAACTTCTGAGATGATAAATCTGCTCCAAATACCAAAAAAAGATCCTTTCAAATTGAGAACCCGACCAATTCAAGGAGTGGAGTCTGTGTCCAAGGTTCTCTAGCTATCCCTTCACAGAGATGACCCGGATGATAAAGGCTTGAGACCAGCCCCTTTTTGGTCAAGGTCAGCTTTTGTTTATCTGTTTTCTGTGCTTGAGATTAACCCCAGGGCATCAGATGTCACGCACTGGCTGGGTGAGCTTTCTACCACAGACCTACACTCCAGCTCTGGATATTTGAAGACGAGATCTGAACAGACATCAAAACCTTCCTCAAACTCAGTATTTCTGTCCTCATATTCCAAGCACTGAGTTGACAAATACTCTGCCATACCCTCTGGGTACAGTTGTGTGGGGACTTGTTTTCAAATTGGGAGTAATTAGAATTCATTAAATTCACAATCAAGATTACCACAAGATAAGCAAACACGATCTCAGCTTCAGATGGGACTTTTTAAAATGCAAAATATGATTAATTTTGACACAAACCATGTTATGGCTAAAATGATGTGTCCTGGTGGGTTAGACGAGTGGAGAAGATTTTCTGACCTTCTTGACAGGTATAAATGAGGATGCTGCTCAGGCAGACAGCACACGTCTCCTAGGAGAGACCACTGTGGTTTTGGAAAAGCATAAAATTAGAATTCAAAAAAAAAAATAATGAAGTTGAGAAAAAGTAATTTTCTTAATGAAGTATCAATTGTTAATATATTCAGAAACGTTGTGAAGGACTATGGGTCAAATAACTTGAACACCTACATCCTTGGCCTTTTGCACACTTCTTTGTGTGGTGTGGGACTGGGCCATAATAATTATGAACAGTGCACAGCTGAGAGTCCACCAGGCTTTATGCGTCAGAGCTTTAATTACAGGTTCCTCCACTGAGGGGAAAGACACTACCATTACTTTATACGTAGGAATTGCTTCTCCACTTTTCACATTAATTGACTCCTTTTGCTTGTTTTTTGGGGGGGGGGTTAAATTTTTTTTATTTTTTATTTTTTTATCATTTATTTATTTATTAAAGATTTCTGCCTCCTTCCCACCACTGCCTCCCATTTCCCTCCTCTTCCCCCAATCAAGTCCCCCTCCCTCATCAGCCCAAAGAGCAATCAGGGTTCCCTGCCCTGTGGGAAGTCCAAAGACCACCCACCTTCATCCAGGTCTAGTAAGGTGAGCATCCAGACTGCCTAGACTCCCACAAAGCCAGTACGTGCAGTAGGATCAAAAACCCATTGCCATTGTCCTTGAGTTCTCAGTAGTCCTTATTTTGTATTTTTGAGGGTAAAACTGTTGTCCATTTGACTAGACTAAAGCCATAAAAATGACATTTTTTTCCCCCACACTTTGCTTGCAGAGATACAAAGACTCAACTGGAACAAGTCTATTCTTCAAATCTCTGAAACCTCGACACCCTCCAGCAAAGCCTACACTCCCTTCGACTAAGTATACTTCCCTGTATCTGGATTATGACATTCTTCAGGTAACATTGTTTATGCATGGTTGACCATTTACAAATTGTAAGAGATCATATTTATCGTGCTGTTCTGGGTGTGCTTCAGCTAATATCATCTCAGGCATCCTTTCCATTCTTATATTTAAATTCAGTCAAAAAGTAAGTATCAAGTACAATTTGATTTTCCCAAATATTTCAAAGATAATTTTTGATAGCTTGCTCACTATCAGTTGCTCAAAATTTTGCATATTTATTCCATGTAGTGTCCTGAAACTTTCAAACATATTGAATGCATTAGTTCCAACAGTTCTATGAATGTGTTATTTTTCATTGCATTTTACAAAATAAGAAAGTGAGGCATATGATGTTTAAGTAATTTATTCAAGAATAGTCAAGGGAGCCAGGATATATTGTAACATGAGGAGTATGGTTGTGCCTATACTAAGTTTATATTCAAAATTATACAATTTATTAAAAGGAAATATACATGCTTGAAAAGATATTAATGAACTTTAAAATATATGCATATGTTCAGTGTTAAGTGTATATGAATGTATGTGTACCTATATATGGGCACATATGTATGCATTCTATAAGATAAAAGAATGATTATCATTGAAATCACAGTCCGTAATGGTAAAAAAGACACACATATTAATCGCCATCTTTTTGCCCCTAAGTATTTTAATCTTTAAGGAGCCAAAATCACATTAGAAAACCAGATTTTTCTCATGGCTGCTGAATCTCAGCCAGAGCATAGAGAATTTGGAGGGTAACCTATGTTTAAAACATTCGTATCCTTTATAAAGGAGAAGATGGACTTGCGAGGTGTGTCTGTGTGGGGAGTGTTGGAGATACCAGTCTTCTTAGGAAATAGTTGGGTACAGCGAGTGTTGTGCTTTCCAGTCGCTTTAAGGGACAAGCCACGCCCACTCCCATTACCTCTGACCTGCCCGCTGCCATCTTGGGCCCTTCCTTTTCTGCTTCCTTGACGTGCGTGCTTTTTATTATA
>NC_022022.1:44617928-44645538 GCF_000317375.1 Microtus ochrogaster | reverse complement strand
TCTCTCTCTCTCTCTCTCTCTCTCTCCCCCTCTCTGTCCCCCCTTCACCCTTCCTCCTCCATAACCCCCTGAATAAACATTCAACCTCACCCTGCATGTCGTGTCTATCCATGTTTCTGTCTTCTGCCCACCCGCCATGTGTCTCCCTGCCTAGGACCAGTCATTGCTCGGGGACCAGCAGCCGTCTCTGCCTGGGGCCCACTGTCTGCCACCACATGGCCCGCCACCACCACCGCTCGGGCCACTGCTCTGGGACCAGCAGCCATTTCTGCCTGGGACTGGCTGCTCCCAGAGCCTGCTGCCTGCCACCACATGGCCTGCCGCCACCATTTGGGACCTACAGCATTTCTGCTGCCTACTGCAGCTGGGGATCTTGCAGCATTTTTAAAAAAGAACAACAGCGAGGATGTTATAGGAGTCTGCAGTCTGCAGTGGGAGTGGAGGTTTGCAGGCAGCAGAGTACTCTATAGACCCAGGAGTGGTAGTGAACTCCTGTCTCCATTCTCTCTTGTTTGCAGGGTGGTGTTTTACATGACCACTGCAGCTTCTAATACATTCTTGCTTATTGGACATGGCCCTTATTCATACTTCACAAATTCACTAATAATAGAAGCAACCTTGATGTGGGAGGCCATTCTGTGTGCTGTGATTACAATTAGTGAATAAAGAAACTGCTTTGGACCTATAGAAAGGTAGAACTTAGGTAGGCAAGAAAAGCTAGGCTGAAGGCTGAGGTAAAGAAGGGCAAAGTCAGAAAGATGTCATGAAACCTCCAGAGACAGATGCCAGTCGGAACTTTAGCCCGTAAGCCACAGCCTCATGGCAATACACAGATTAATAGAAATGGGTTAAATTAATATGTAAGAGTTAGACAATAAGAAGCTAGAGCTAATGGGCCAAGCAGTGATTTAATTAATATCGTTTCTGTGTGATTATTTTAGGTCTAAGCTAGTCGGGCAGTTGGGAACCAACAAACAGCCTTCCATTCAACATAAATTCTTCTTAAAAACTCTCTTGGTTCTTCTGGTTTGTGATCTCCCCAGTAATTTGTATCAGTTATAGTCAAATTCCATGAAAGAATCTTGCATAAAGGCCTTCATCCTTTCTTACCCACAGAGAAAGACAACCAGCTCTGGCACAATTAGTGCTGGTAAAACTACAATGTGCACAGATTTGTTTTCTATTTTCAAGTAATTTCCACTCTGCAGGAAGGTACAGCAACCTTTTCCTGTGATATTGTGTCTATATGATACAAAACATCAGCAGGTCTATTAAGCACTGAGTAATTTCAGGAAATATAAAATCAAGATTGGAATATTGTATCCAATATGTCTAATGCTATTAATGACAATTAACAAGACAGTGAATGATGAGAACACCCAGCAAAAATTACTTTCATATGCCTGGCAACATTGTGAAATACAAGAAAGTATTTTCAATTTTTCACAAATGTCAAAAATAAAGTAATAGATAAAATGGAAAGGTTGAAGTCACCTGGCTTATACAATCTATATCTTGGACATTGTGACATGATTGATCTCATAATGAAAAAATTCAATACCGACTGATACAAATGTTATAGCCTAGAGCAAGGAGTCATCTGTTCATTATAAGATAAAAATAATATACAATATTCATAATCCTCTATTATTAAAAAAGAGCAAAGTTGTCTTTACATGTACTTTGGAAAAGATATATACAGCTAATACTATAGTTCTGGTTTGAACTCTTATATTTTAAATTTCTATAGAGAAAATAAAATGCAGTGTTTTTTAATATTTGGCTCCAAAATTCTTGGCCAGATATTATATATTTTAATTGCAGAATCAGCCTTTTATAACATTATTTACAATTTAAAAAAAATAGATTGAGTGTGTTACTTGTTCGGGAGACATTTAGAGAGGCTGACATTTTTTTCATTACTTGACTTCTTACTTTTTCATTTTAAGTAGCACTTCAAGGTATGATCTTTTCCCACTGATCAACCATTTAACTCTCCATTTAACAAAATTATTAATGAATTTTAAAATCATCCTATATGAAGGCCAGAGATTTAAAGAGTCTCTGTTCTCTCTAGAACACAAGAGGAAAACAAATGCAAGAAAATACATGGTCACACATGTATTGAGAGGAAAACGCACAACAAGACATCTTGTCAAACATGTGGCACCTGTGTGTTGTAGGGTAATAGTTCCCATGGCATAAAGAACACCAAGTGTCATAGTGTGTTGTTGTGGGTTCATAGCTTCCATGGCATAAAGGAGTACAGAGCAAGATCGTGGAGTTGAAGGTACCAGAGGCCCAGTGTGTTTTAATCTAATCTTAAATGTCCTCCAAAGATCAGTGCACTGATGATCTGGTCCCAGTTGTGCTAGTTTTAAGTGAGAAATGTCACCTACAGGCTCATGTATTTGCACACTTGGTCGTTGCCAGGATATACACTGTTTAGAGTAGCTATGGAGCTTTTCAGAGAAGGAGCCTGGATAAAGGAAATATGTCATAGTGGCTTTTCTTTGTATGACCTTACCCCATAAATCCCCTTCTAGTTTACACTTAGCTTCCTGATGTGAATGAAGATGTGATCTCCCAACTTCCCGTCCCTGCTGACATGCCTTCCCTGTCATTATGTATATCTAGCACTCTGAAACCCTAAGCCAAAATAGTCTCTTCCTTGAGTTGCTTTTGTTCGTGGTAATTTATCATAACAAGGGAAAAGGAACTATTACTCCAGCCCATACTATCACTGAGAGTGACAGGATCATTAACAAATGACCTTGTGAATGGAAGCTAGTTTACAGGGTTCTACTGGGTTTGGGGCCTTCCTTCTCTCTTGACTCTTGGCCTCCACCAGGTAGGTTCTTCTACCCGCTGGGGCCATGTTGTTCAACATATGGAACCATGTGACTATTGGATGAACTCTTTGAAACTATAACCATCTGTCCTTTACTCTGTAGGTGTTAATTTTATCAGCATTGTGAATAATATTAGACCTCACTGGTGGCTGGGAATGAGGTACAAAGCTAAGCCTTCCTGGTGTTGAGATCGAATGGCTCAAAGCTTGAGAAAGAATCAGGTGTACCCAGGAGGATGCCCAAAAGGTGTCAGGTTTATGCACATGTGCTGTTTATGACTCAAGATCGACTGAACTTCCTGCTTCTGGGAATGTGTTTTTCTGAATGAAAGAATCATGGACACATTCTATGTACACACATTCTGAAAAATATTGCATATTGAGTGTGTACACACACTAATGTATGGAGGTCATAGGATAGCTTGTGGGAGTTGAATTTTTCTTCCCCAGTATGAGTCACATAGTTTGAACTCAGATTGTCAGTCTTGAGAAAAATGCTTTTTTTCACTGCACCATCTTGCAGGGCTGAAAAAAAATTTACAGGCATCAAAAATCTAAGATAATGGAGCTTATAGTAGTTTTTATTTACTTTAACTATCAACTGATACATAAATAACAGTCCAATTTAATCTTTCAGTTCCTCTCTCATTCTTAGTTATTGGGAAGGAATTTTCTTTGTGTTGGAAATAAAACTGATGGGGATAAAATGGATTAAATGTGAGATATTTGAAGAGGTCATTAGAGTTGAGTAAATCAAAAGATGTGGGGTCAGAACAATGCGGTGAATGTAACTGGAAATTACATTTATAATGTCTCAGTGTAACTTCACAGGAGCACACAGCAACCAGTCTTGACAGCCTTTACTCTCCTGGTGGAAATTACCAGGGAACTGAAAAACATACTTTACCCAATATACTTGACCAATGCCTTGCCATAACAGAGACCCTGGCAGCTTTTCTTTTTAAGACACAAGCCACACATTCATCACTGCCCACCCCACTGCCCCTTGCAGCGCGTTAAGCAACCCTTATTTCTTTTTCCTCCATGCCCATCTTTCACCATCTATTCCTATTATAATGCTGGTCTACCTGCCACACTGACCAGTCACAGACTTTGTACTACAAAGGATGAAAGGTTTTATTGAATACTTCCATAATTTTTCTGCTATGAAATAGTTAGTAATCTCAAAACAATCTTTTAAAGAAATATCTGCACCAGTCATTTATTAAGCTATTTTAAAAAGCTCAATTTAAAAGACTCTTAGTAGCATCCCAGTTATAAAATATTATTTTATTTTTAAATTTTCTTTCTTTGCAGTTTTACAAAGAAAAGAAAAAAAACAAGCAGCTTAAGTTAATTTGAATGCTTTATTTCTGATGAGCATAAACAATTATTAATCCAAAACTGTGCAGCATAATTTCTCAGGAAATAATAGTTGTGTTCAGAATATTAGTAAAAATGGCCTTATCATGGTGAATAAAACGTGGAGACCAGTCCCTCTAATTATGTGTGATCAGGAAACACTAAACATCTATGTTCAAATGCTTATGCTGCTACCATGCAGGCCTGCAACAGACACATGACTTCAAGGGACACTCAAAGGAATATCATTTCTTCTGCGCATGAACATTGCTTTTCCCTTTTGGAAACTTAGGAATGAGAGAGAGACTGCTTCAGGGACTTGAGAAAAGAAATGGAAAGAATCAAGCCCAGTAACACACCGATCACAAACTCCCAGGAAGCACTGTGCAGGGAATAGCCTTCCCTGGCTCAGAGGACAGATTAAATGACCTGGTAATTGTATACCCTTTCTCTTCTAGAACTTCTATGAATACAAATGAACTGTTCAGGGGGAATCTCAGTAATAGGAACCTTTCAATGATCTGATCATGAGCCAAACATTTCTGCATAGCTGCTGCCCAAGGACTCCATCAGCCCATAATGAATATGAATTTGGAGGTTTTGTGACTTAGATGCTGAAGTAGCTGGTTGCTAAAGTTATCTCAAATATTAACAGTGTGTGAATTTGTTCTCCTATCTTCTTTGACACTTCCAAACAGATAATGACATTTAAAGAACGAAAAAAAAACTTTTGATGTTTCAATTTTATACATAAATATTACATTCAAGGATAGAACGGTGATGAGTGTCAATCACTACAAATTTTTATAGTTACGACTCATGTATGGGGCCAGTGAGTTGGTTCATCAAGTAACGATTATGTGACTATTTTATTACTTTACTCTTTCTTTCAAGACTTTATTATTTTTAAATTATTTTTATGACTGTTTATACCCATTTTGCTTAAGCCTATGAACATTGTTAAACAAACTGTGACCTGGTTAGAGTTTGTTTTCCATCTGAGCCTGCTTTAGTGTGCATCTCTAACCCTTTCTGTCTGCATGAGCAAAGCTTTAAACCCACTATGCAGGTTCACTAATGGTACTCTGATAGCTCAGGCATGCAGGCAGCTGCCGGGAGACTCGTCTCTGTACCAGGGACAGTTTGAGAAACATGTTTAGCAAGCTGCATTTGCTTCCCTTTCTGTGTGTTTGAAACCTTTTAAAAAACTTTCCAGATCTTATGTAGAGATATGCACCTGAATATTGGGTGCCATTTTTAGGAAGAATTGTCTGTCCTACCTGCCATCTACCAAAAAAGAACTTGTAAACTTCTTATTGATTATAAAAGTTTGGCTGGTAGCATAGGCTTGTTACTAACAAGTTCTTACAACTCTAATTAACCCATTTTTTTTCAATCTACTTTCTGTCTCATGACTTTATTCCCTTCACTCTTCACTGCCCATGCTGCTTCCTCTCTGTCTGGCTGGAATCTCCCTTCCCCCATTCTTCTTCTCAGTGTGCCATGGGCCTGAAAATCCTGCCTCACTATTGACTGTTGAAGCAATCAGCATGATATATCTTCAAAGTGTACAAATAGACTATTCCACAAAGACTCGTAGTTTCTATACTGCTACCCTGTACTGTCACTGTAGTGGTGACACAGCTTCTACAACCACACCGCCAGAATAAGTTAGAATTAGAAAACATAAGGAAAACAATGATCTATGGGGATATTGCTGCAAATGGCTCTTGTGGACACGTGATGGTATGTGATTCAGAGTGATGACTCTGGTGAGATTTTAGCTGCAAGATCACTTGAGTCCTGGGAATAAACTGGCATGATGGATCAAATGGGAGATGCGGCAAGTGCAAACAAGCCAAGAGGAGATAAAGATGGTACCCTCTACACAGAGGAAGCACCTCCACTGCTGAGTTACTGTGAATCAGGATGGGGAGGAGAGGGGTCTGTTTATTCTGCAATGTGAAGAGAGTTATTATATTGGCGGCTGTCATTAAAACATGAGTGCTTTTCATTCTGCAACATGTTTGTCTCTTTTCTTGGAAAGATAAGGTAAAAACTAGATAGTATATTTAGAATAGAAACAAAGAAAAAAAAACAGTCAAGTATTTCTCCAGAAAGACTGTACAGGAATGAGGAAGAAAAGTGCGGGAAGCAAGCAAGACACAGCGAATGGCGGAGGTGCTGTGACCCTCCTTAACGGAAATCTTGGGTTTTTGCAAAATTTAGATGACTAATGCTTAATTTTCAAAGTTCTGTGGATGTGTTGCTTTGTAAACACAGTTATTTCATTTCTGTTAGAATCCTCTAGCCCACAATTGATTGTTCTGAGCATGGTCGGTTGTGATGGATCAGGGCTGTGGAGAAAGGAATTGCTGTAGGCTATAAAACAAACACCAAGATCTCAACCTCCACCAGAAGTGGAGTGAGTTCAAACAGCAAGAAGTGGAATTCATCAAAGTTTGGATCCAGATTCTCTCACCTTCAGGATGGGTCCCTGCACAACCATCTGATTCGGTTGTCATGTTGGAATGCTTGATGAGGGATAATGTTCACAGGAAAATATTCCAAGTCAAGTTGAAGGTCAAGAAAAAAAAGAGACCTTAACTTGAAATAGTCATCTTATAGATATAGCAAAGCCTTATGAAAATAAATGAGACTCAGCATCACTATCTTCATGTCAATCAATTGATGGCTACAGATGAAATAGACTATAGAGAAAGCCACACAGCTAGAGCGTCTCGGTCCCTGGATAAACAGCCGAATGCAGAGTCCAGACTTGGTTGGTACTTCCGTGAATATGAACATATTGCTTCCCCATTTTAAAACCAATCTGCTCGTTCTTAGGTGGTGGAGCAGATAAGCAAAGCTGTCAGTGCCACACGTACTCTGAAGGTGACATCTGTGCGCGCAGGTTTCCTCCGTCCATTGTCTGAGTCGCTTTAATCGCTCATCTTCGCAGCTGTCGAAAAGGACCCTTCACTCATGCTTTCCGGAGGCAGGGAAAAGGAACTGCCTATCTATTTCGCCCACTTACAAAGCGACTGTGTTTCTGAGGGTCTGAGCCTCTCTTTGGGGGGATGCAGCTGTTTCTTAGCACTGGTTCTTTTATGCTTCAGAGAAGGGAAAAAAAATAAATAGCTCTATTTAGTGCTTAGAAAAATATGTATCTGTTTTGAATTTGTAGCAATTAGATTTCTCAAAATGAATACATTGAACTTGAATCGTTCTGAGGTTAAGAAATAATAAGGCACATGCTTGATTACTGAAAAGCCTCTTCTTGTCCGTGTCTCATAATTTTTAAATTTATTCAGCAGTCATCACTGCTATTTTCTTCAAAATCTGCCCCTTTGGTATTACTGAATCTATGAGAGCATCATGGGGGCTCTGAGGATGGTTCAATGCTTGCTGTAAGCAGCTACCTCACCAGGCGAGTACCCTCCCTTTTCCCAAACACCCATGGACCTGATAAATGTAGTGGTGATTTCCAGTATACAGAAACAAATAAAAACATCGGCATTTAAGCCATTTGGGCTTAGCAAATAGCTATGGTACTGCGTGCGGAGCTCGCTTCAGGTTTGCACATCGTCCAGGGCTGCAAATCGCCTCGTATTAGCTAACTGCCATCTCACACATTTCTAAATGTGCTTGTTTTTGTTTCAGTACTTCCCCCTGGCAGGACCCTGGTAGATTCAGCAGGTATGACCCAAAGCCAGCTTCAGTAAGTGGTTATGCTGATCGCAGTGCAGAACCTACCTCAGGCTAATATTTTACAGCTGCAGCGCTACACGTGGCTCACAGTCTTGTTGCTGCTTTAGTTCTAAAATTACCTTTACTTATTTATTGGGGGTGCGGAGTGTGACATGTTTTTGGAAATCAGAAGACAACTTGTGAGAGGTAGCGCTCTCCTGTCATGTGAGTTCCGGGAATCCAACTCAGGTCATGAGACTTGACAGCAAGCCCCTTTACCCACTGAGATAGCCCAACAGACTATAGTTTACCATTTAATACAGTGTGTTAGACAGATGGAGACAGCTAATGATTTGGTGGGTCACGGCATAATGCCATTCCAACAAGTTTATCCAATAGTCTGCATTCAGCCAGGATGCACATGTGAGATTGTTGTATTTTCCCCCGTTACTGCCTTCAGCCTAGCTGTGCCAAACCTGACTCTCTAAGCCATTACAGGAATCTTTAGGGGTTCTTGAAAATTTTCAGTTTTGTGTACTTTACCCTGGCTGGGTACCTCGAAAATAGATCCACGTTAATCATTACCTCTTCCCTTCCTGGCCCTGCTCAGGCTTCAGATTTGAGCTTGATATGCTGAGCTGGTAAAGAAAGGATTAGTGAAGCATCTTGAGGGCTTCTGGAGATACTCACCTTTGCATTGCTGTGTATGGTGTGTGGGAAGAGGCACCAGCGGGGCCAGTACTCAGGATGGCTGTGACTACACCTTGTCCACTCTGTTTCCTTGGATTTTCTCCATTCTTTCGTGCACAAAAATTAGATTGAGGTGATGATGCCTCATGGTCTCTCTCTATTACCCATCTTGGGTTCTTGCCATCAATAGTTCTTTAAATATTTGTTAGAGAATTGTAATTTGCCTCATATTCTCCATAATAAACTAATACTTTTGAAATATCTCCAGTCTCCCTGTTCTTTATTAATTTGAATACCCTAGGGTCTAGAGAGAACTTGAGATATAGTTAATGTTACAGAGCCTCAAGAAGCTTAGAATATTCTCTGCCCACTTTAAATTCAAATAGTTATTTCAAGAACAGCATAAAAATTATCAGACACTTGGACTACGCCTTTGAAATTAATTTGCATTATTCTTTTAAATGAGGCAACAGATAGGTAACAGTCTGATTGCCTCCATAAAGAGGTCCTGACAAGTGATAATACCATGTGTGCCTACATCTGAAGTGTGTGCAAAGCCTTCCTTTACGTCCACAAAACTTTCTTACTAAACTCCACTCAATAGCTATCCACTCTTGTGGAGTTTGCCTGAAGTGAGATAAAAGGAGAGCACGGAGATTTTGACAGTATGAGGATTATGGGGAAGGCATGATAAGAAGATTAGAAGCCTATGTGTAAACAAATAGCAAAGATTCTTTTCCCTTTGGTGAATACCAAAGGAAAGCATGAAAAATTCATTAGTAATAAGTCAGTAGTAAAATCTGTCTGTAGAAAAGGTGGCTCAGACACTTACTGCTTTCTCTGGGTCTTTGTTTAGCTAACTCATAGGAGATTCAATGCAAGTCTTGCACTGAGATGCATATTTAAATTATGATATGCTTTTTTCCTCCTGTTGCAGTAAAACAATTGCAAACCATTTTTATGGGTCACACAGTAACATAAATGCTGTGGTTAAAGTCTACCTCTTGGAACTCCCTGCTATAATTCTAGAAAAGCACAGAGAAACACGGCGGTGGAGGCAGAAACACAAAGGTATTTGTGAGTCTAAAAAAGGGAAGGCATAGCAGTATAACCTGGACAGCCATGGGTAGGACAGATGAGGAGACAGAGTGAGGAAGTCATTGGTAAGAAAGCTGCTTAGCAGCTTCCATTCCCCAAGGTAGCCCATGAATGTTCTCTAGCTCTGGGAGACAGAATAAGATATGGTTTTTATTATTATGGAAACTATACATAATATACAAAATATTGCTACTTACCCTCCACTCGGTGTGTGCATGTGTGTGTGAGTCCATTCATCTATGTGTGTGTGTGTGTCTGTGTGTGTGTGTGTGTGTGTAGAACACAGCACCATTTAAAGCTGGCCTATAAATTGCTACCATAGTGAACTTTGGAAATTCACATGTCTTGATTTTTCTACCTATTTGCATTCAGTTATCAATGAATTAGTTTTCTACCTGGTTTGTAACAGAAATAGTATAAACTAGTATGATAAATTATCATTAAAATTCAATACAGTATCCAAAATTAAATTAATACATGTTTAAATACCCTAATTTGAGAATTAAATATTGCCTCAGCCCAGTGGCCTGAGCAAACAAACCATTTAACCTCCACCTTGGCTTCCTCAAACTGGAGCTAACAATTATTTACCTACCTCAGAAGAGTGTAAGGACTAATTACTTAATGTTTATAGAGTACTTTAAAGAGGAAAGGAACTGAATAAGTATTGCTATTAATAGTATGGGCTCTTTGATTTGATTTTAGTGTTTGCGAACAGAGTCTAATTCAGCGGGTTTCACACAGCCATGGTTGCTGCGCTTAGAAGATGAACCAGTGATGCAGCATGGTTTCTAGAAGGAACCCTATAGAATGTCTGCTGCAGAATCACAGACATATACTTCAAGGGCTGTGTTTAGGATCCCAGAGACAACACGGAACCTTGACCAAACAAAGCTGAGCAATGGGCAGAAGGACAGTGCTCAGCTTCTATATGAAATGACAGAGGGTTCTTATTGCCTCCTACGGCATCTCCAGCACAGGTTGTTCTGCCCGGTGTGGTGACCACATTTTGTTCTGATAGCCAAGCTCTTGGGTAGGGATTCCACTTGTCCCATGCTATATGGGACACTGAGGCTGAGAATGGTTAAGTAATCTGATACAGACTCCATCGCTTCTCCTTGACAGAACAGTATGTGAAGAATAAGGAGAGCTTGTGCTTATACTTTTATGTTTCTGTTGTCTTTGCCCCTAAGATGAAGATTGAATGAATAACGGCCTTAGCTGGCACATTTCTTAGATTCCCCTTCAGGAATCCTGAAGCTCTCTCTCGTGCACATCACTAGAGCATGTCTCCATCTGTGTGATTGTTCTTCCTGTCTTCATAGTTCACCTGTTCCTTTATCTTTTGAGGTAAGTGTGCGGCAGACACTTAGTGCACAGCTGATACAGAGATTAGCCTTCAGGCTAGAATGAGAGAGCCTGTTTGCTGCAGCCAGCTCCTACCCATAACCATCACTCTTTTTCAGGTTAGTGTATGGATTTGAAATGTGACCAAGGCTTCCCAGTACTCTTTTGCTGGACCAATTTAACTTATCTTTATTGCTCTCTGATAACATGAATTTATTATTTATCTTTCCTTCTTTATCCAAAGTTTTGAATCCCTTGCTTCACAACCTTGACTTCCTTTGTATGAGTGACTGGTAAGGACCTTAGAAAGTGTTTGCGTGTTTAATTTTTCCCATGTGCAACCCCAAGGAAAGTCACGCTCATGATCTCAAGTAAGAATTTCCATCCTCTTTCCTTTAGCCAATCAAAATGACTTTGCCATAAGAGCTCAAGCACAAGACCCAAGCTGTGCTTGTCTAACCAACGTTACCTTATTGGATGAAAGCAGTAATGTAAGCATGCTTTTGAGGCCATACTTGGGGCTTTGGGGAAAGACTTTCAGCCTCTTGCATCTTTGATTTGTAGGAAAATGGCAGGTGACCTTCGCTGGTGACAGAAAGTACGTGTCTTCTGAACACAGAGGCAGTGTGTCCTCATCCACCCTTGAGGACACCATGAGGTATCTGTGTGGTGGGTGTTTAGCCCTCACTAACTGCTTGTGGTTTGCAGATGCTTTCGAGTGGCTACTTGTGCTGACTAAATGCCTAACTTGCTGTGCGATTTTTAAGAAAAAAATGATACATTTGCATAATATTTAGTCAATCAACATACATAGTACTCGAGACACATACCACCTTTGGTACAAGAGGACATGTTAAGGATACATGCAGTGGGTAATTTAAAATGATTATGATAATCCTACATGCCCAAGCTCCAGATGTCTAGAAATGATATGGAAGACACTGAGTAATGTAGGAGGATCTTTCTGTACAAGTTCAGGTTGCAAGGGTCATCGGGATCCTGAGGAGAAATGTTGATAAACCTGGTTCATGGCATTTTAACATTTTGCAGTTGAATAAATTAATGAGTGGAGATTCAGACAATTGATTAGGGTCTCAGGGTTATAATAATCGTTGATTAGGAAACGGCATCCAGGCCCTTCAAGATCACAATGGCAGACTCCTTTTCTCTGTGTGCCTTTATCCTTTTATACAGCTATCTTCTTCATGAAAGTGACTACACATTTGCCTATAAATTGTGAGACATGTTACATAGTATCCCAAATACTACCCTTGGGAGAGAAACTAGGGGTATTTTTACTTTAAAGAAGAGACAAATGAGAAGTGTTTGCAAAGATGCAAGTCTCATTCTAAGATACATCAAAGAATGGTCTTACTCCAGTGATGCTGTAAACTTTGAATGAATGGGTCTCCATCTTTCATAAAATACAGCATTTCCAAATGGCTCGTTGCCCACTCTGCCTGGCTGGATTTTGCGAGAAACAAATGACGATTATAGAAAGGCCTGCCCATAGTATCTCATAGCAGAGAATGACAAGGTCTTGTATACATTGCATTACAAACTGTCTGGAACACGGCAGACTATTATTAAAAAAAAATAACTGAAATCCTCATCGGTCAATTGCCACCGTGAAGTATTTGTAGTAGTGGAAAGCAAGAAATCCCACCGTGGATTATGTATCTTCTGATTACGAACCAATAATCACACATGCTTTAGTTAGCAACATAAGCATCATTTATGAAGGGAGATGCCTTAACCTTTATACAACTGCATTCATATGCCCTAGCTTGTTAATATTCTACTTCCATGCTTGGTGATGAATATTTCCATTTCTTGATTCTGTTTTATGCCTTGTAACTCAGTAATGAATCTCCTGCATGTTCTTTGTGTAGTGCTCTTTCTCATGCCAATGTGAACGACTTTTGTTCTTCTGTGTAATTACCTGGCAATACAGGAGGATTTATCTTCTATGTTGTTTCCCATTTTGTTTTGCTAAACATTTGTCAGTGGCACTCAGTCTGAGAGAAAGTTTTCGGGAAGTCCAGGGCTCAGACCTCAGTGTCAGCCATGTTCACTATGCTTTTGTGCTGGAAGCCACTTAAAATAACCATGAGTGTTTGCTTTGTGGATATATTTGCTGAGTACAACATACCTGCAATGTAGCTCCTACTTTTCGAGATACTCTCACTTTGAGCCTTTCTTTCTTAGGTGGCATAGAAGTTTCTGGATGAATCAAGCCCTCCATCGCTGTTATTCTTAGTCATAATGTGAACATTTTTCTGTTAATATCCTACATTAAGCATATTCTCCTTAGTGTTTTTTAATTGCCTATTATTTCTAATCATTTATTTATATGTAAAGTTGGATTATACCAAAGTTACATTGGTTGAAATGATGTATCTCCAGAGCAAGGGCATTTGTGTCAGATGGAGATTACCAGAGTGATATGTTCACTATAGATTTTGCACCATTAGCACTGACTATATTTAACAAACATCACAACACACACACACATACATGCATACACATATGAAAAGTAGAATATGGTTTTCTGAGAGGAAAACATTTCACATAAACAACAAGGTAAGGTGTTTCAAATTTGAGATTAATATTTTGGGGGATTTTTTTTTCTTTGCTTCCATTGGGTGGTACTTCAGAAAATTTCTTTCTTTAGTTGTATGTTCTGGTCCTGATGCTAACTGAAAAACAGGAATTAGGAGTCTGTGGCTTTAAATAAATACCACAATTCGAACTTAACTTGAGGAAAATTCTCAGTGGCCACAGTTCCCAAAGTAGTCAACAAAAATTAAAATTCTCAGTAAAACGTGGGGGGGGGGGTTGATATCAAGAATGCTGCTCCAAGGCCTTGCTGCCATCTGAAAGAAGCTTAAGCAAAAATAAATCCAAAATGGAAACATTTTCAGTTGAAAAGCCCTGCCTCATTAGTCAAATCAGACATCTAAATTGGGAAGAGATAAATCTTGTCACATTTTGGACTTGTTAAATGTCTGGAAATATTTTCAAATGAAAGATGCTTCTAAAATTCAACGCAACAAAATGTCACTCACTTCTATCCTTAATTTTAAAATATCTGAGCAGCGCAGATGTAAAACTGCTCCCCATACTTTCAGATGACTTTACAGTCATCTGATTAAAGTTTGCTTCGGGGGGCAATTTTAAGGAGACAGCCCTAAAAGGTTTCAGGCTTAATTAAATAAGCGCACTGAATTTAGCTGTTCTACTTTGAAAAGCTCAGACCCTAGAAAACATTGGTCATAAAGTAAGAATGTGCTAGACTTGTGGTCCATCTTATGTTACATGATGCAAGGCAAAATGGAGGCATCAAGGGGAAAAATTCTCTGTCTTAAAAGCTAGAAAACTTAGGAAATGGCATTCATCTTGCTATAGCATACATATTCTTACATTCAGTAAGCTTCCTTGAAGCGAAAACCTGACTGAGAATTCACTTGTGGTCCTACATGGAGGGAGATGTTTTACATTGTACGAAAAGTGAGCAGCTATCAACAATATATAGTATTTTCAATTCCTTCAAGATACAACATCAACATTTTATTTTATTCGCCAAATGAGCCTGCATATTTCTCTGATCTTCTGGAAGATTGTACTTCATTGTAAAATGCTGCAAACAGCTCCGTTTTAATTATAGCTAGTGAGTAACAGCATTTAATACATGTTGGATTGGGAGATTTAGGCTTTTATTTATCTGTGAGGATTTTCAGTGTATGAGGGCAAAATAATTAATCAAATTCAATATGAAAAACAAGCATGCTTTTCCGATGTTATTTTTAGAGTATGCTGGGACTCAGATGTGTAAAAAAGTTTAGAATGAGGTAAAGTATAATGTTAAAGGTAAAGTGGTTTAGTGTAATTAGGATAACGGTTATACACACTGTGGATACTGGTTTATGATTTTAAATTAGAAAATTGTTACTGTCAAGAAGATAATATTTATTTATTTATCATAAAATCTAGAATGCATCAGGGGAACAACATCTCTGTATCACTGACAACCAACTTGTTCTACTACCTTCTGATTACACGGAAATTTGAGATGTCTTAATTTCTCTAGAGTTTTAAACACACACACACATACAGACACTTACACACATGTGTGCATGTATTATTTTTACAAGAAGATACACACTAGAAATTCTGTTTTAAAACCGGTTTTCTACTTATAGATAAGAACTACTGTCCTGTTACAGTAATATCTTCCTTATATTGTTCCTAATTATAGAGAATGATTTGACTCATTTCTCATTTATTCCCCTTGAAAATGTCTCAGCACATGGCTGGAGAGGCAGTTCAGTGGTTAAGACCATGTACTCTTATGGACAACCTGAGTTCAGTTCCCAACACCCACAATGGGGGATCATCACTAAAGACTCCAGCTCCAGTGAAGCCAAAGCTCTGACCTCTGTGGGTATCTGCATGTACATGGTGCACATACATGTTCACCACACTGATATGCACAATTCAGATAATAAGCATAATAACATCTTTCTTAATGTCCAAGCACATTTCATTTCAGACAACACTCAAATGAGTACATTTAAACGTCAGTGCTTATTATTTTATGAGACACTTGAAGACTTGATGTTTTCAGAAATGGGTCTGTCTAGGAAAATGACATAGGGATGTCTAATTGTCCAACCTCACCACAGATATTGACTTAATACGTACTTTTCCCTGTGATTTAGAGGACTATCTGCTACCTCATTTCTACTTCTTGGCCCCCGACAGTGTTAAGCTGTCAGGTACTCACTAAGCACCTTAGATTCCTGGCCTTACAGGTTCACTTATTGAGAATCTTTTGCATTGAAAGCCTTTGATACCTCATTTGCAATCACCTGTCTGTTTGCAACCTTGACTCAGAACTTTGCCTTGTGGTTCTCATTTATGTCACTTTATCATTCACACCTTAGAAAAGGTAATGAATGTATACTATATTAATTTGGAAAGTCCTTAGCCACTGCCTCAGAGACTATCTAGTGTAGCATTAATCCAACATAAGTATTTGATCCTGAAATCTCGTTTGCCGGAGTGGCTCTTGTAAGTCTTACATGCTGCAGATTCAACACAATCCTCACTAACATCTTAACACAATTCTTTAGAAACCTTGAAAGAACAATACTCAACTTCATATGGAAAAACAAAAACCCAGTATAGCTATAGCAATCCTGTACAATAATTGGACTTCCAGAAGTATCACCATCCTTGACTTCAAACTCTACTAAAGAGCTATAGTAATAAAAATAACATGGTATTGACATAAAAACAGACAAGTGGGTCAGTGAAATAAAATCAAAGACCAAGACATAAATCCACACACCTATGAATACCTGATTCTTGACAAAGAAGTCAAAATTATACAATGGAAAAAGAAAGCATCTTAAACAAATGAAACCGGTATAACTGAATGTCAGTATAAAGAATTATCACCCTGCATAAAATGCAAGTCCAAGATATTTAAGACCTCAATATAAATCCAGATTCACTGAACTTGATAGAAGAGAAAGTGGGAATATCCTTTAACACATTGACACAGGATACAACTCCATGACAGAACAGCAATAGCACAGGCACTAAGACTGACAAGAAATGGGACCTCAAGAAATTGAAAGGCTTCTGTAAGGCAAATGAAATCATAAATAGGACAAAATGGCAGCCTACAGAATGGGAAAATATTTTCAGGATTCCCCCTATCTGATAGAGGGCTGATTTTCAAAATATATAAAGAACTCAAGAAAGCAGACATCAAAAAGCCAAATAATCCAATTTAAAAATGGGACAGAGATCTAAACAGAGAATTATCAACAGAAGAATCTCAAATGACCTGGAAACACTTAAAGAATTGTTCAGCATCCTTAGCTCTCAGGGAAATGCAAATCAAAATGATCCTGAAAATCCATCCGTCAGAATGACTAAGATAAAAACAGAAGCAAGGGCTCATCCTGGAGAGGAAGTGGAGCATTGTTAGAGGGAGTACAAACTTGTACAGCCACTTTGGTTTCTCAAAAAATTGAGAATAGATCTACCTCATGACCCAGCTATATCAATCTTGGGCAAATGCTCAAAGTATGCTCAAGAATACCACAAGGGCAATTGCTCAATGATGTTCATAGCAGCTTTTTTTCAGAATAGTCACAACCTGGAAACAACCTGGATCTTCTTCAGCCAAAGACTGGATAAAGAAAATATAGCACATTTAACCTATGGGGTATTGCTCAGTTGTTAAAATAAATGACATCATGAAATTTGAAGCCAAATGCAGGGAACTAGGGAAAAAATAATCTTTAGTGATATATTCCAGATCCAGAAAGACTTAACTTGTAATCGGATATTAACTCTTAAGTGAAAGATAACCATGACATAATCCACAGACCCAAAGAGTCTAGGTAACAAGGTGGGCTCGGGGGTGGGGGTGGGGTGCTTGGATCTCAGTGAGAAGGTAATATGGAAGAGACTTTGCAGGTGAAATGAGGGTGGTAAAGGAACATGAGGGATTGGTTCTGGGGGCAGAGGAGGAGAGTCTGAAAGAGAGCACTGAAAGGAGAGGTATTTCAGGGTCAGGAGAAACCTGCTAACAGGAAATTCCTAGGAATCGACAAGGATGACCCCAGCTAAGCATGCTGGCAATAGCGGGTAAGTAGCCTGAACTGGCCATCTCCTGTGACCAGGCAAGACTTCCCGTGGAGGCTTTAGGACACAAACCCTGCCACTGAAGCTTAGACCTACAGTCCGCCCTACCTGTGGGATGTCCTGGGCTAGGAGTGACAGAGATTGTGGGAGTGACCAACTGGTCCAGCTTGAAGCCCATGGCAGGACACTGAGCCAAACCTGATACTTTCTAGAGAACTTGATCTCAGAGGCTAACTGGCCCAGATGTAGAGATCCACAGGTAAATATTGAGTTAGGTTTAGAGAATCCTACTGAAAAGTGGAAGGAAGGAATGCATAAGCCAGGAGGGGCACTAAGGACATCATAAGGAAACTCACAGAAACAACTAACCTGAGCTCATAGGAGCTTACAGAGCCTCAACCAACAGCCTGGGAGTCTTCATGGGACCAACCTAGGCCTTCTACACATATGTTACAGATATGTAGATTGGTCTTCTTGTGAGACTCCTAATAGTGGGAGCAGGGGCTGTCCCTAATGCTTCTACTGGCTTTTGGGATCCTATTCCTTATACTGGGTTTCCTTTTTTGTCCAGCTTGAATCCAAAGAAAGGTGCTAAGTCTTACTGAAACTTGACATGCTAGGTGTTGTTGATATTCATGGAAAGCCTGTAGTTTTCTGAATAGAAATGGAGGAAGAGTGGATGGGGGGCCACTAGGAGCCATAAGGGAGGGACTGTGAGAAGAGGAGAGAGGAGAAAAGTGGTTTGGATGTAAAATGAATAAATTTAATAACAATACTAACAACAAAAGAGTAATAATGATAATAATAATTACATCACTAGTCTCTGACTGAAAATATGTCATTTGTTTTCTTCTGGTGTTGTTCATTTTCTTATGGTGTCTTATGACTCCTTTTACCACACCAGTTCTTGACTTATTTGTAAAGAATCCATGCATTTGTTTTCTCCTGTCATGGCCACAATGCTGCGTCAGTGCTACTTTTGGTGGGCAACTTAATTTTTGTAAACATAAAAATGCCCCTTCTCTAAAGGAGGGAGGACAGTAGTTTGTTCTGAGCCACATATGATTGACACAGCCCAACAGGGACCCGGAGGACAAGTTCTTTAGACACGCTTTATGTGAACTCAGATAACACCACTGAGGAATGAAGTACTAACCCTAACACTTCTCAAGGCTAAGTGCTGACACTGCTTTAGTAACTGGAACTATGGGACTATACAAAACAAAAACCTGAGAAGCTGTAGCCTGGAAGGGAGATGAGTTACAGACACAGGTAAGTGTTAGTGATGAAATAAGTCACAGGAAGAAGTTGAGATTTCTGAGAAAAAAAATCAGTGCTATTTAAAGAGGATGTACTGCATCATGAAAAAGGATACATGTGAAATAAAACTCCATAAAAATGAGAAAGTCAGACTCTGGGGTGTCATCTGTTCAGGATACTTCAGGGGGAGAGCCACCTGCTCACAGTCCTTCCCTGAAGTTTTGTTTGGGCTGAGGTAGGGAAAGAATGCAAGGCAGAGGAGAAAGTTCCTGGAATGCCCAGCACTGAGTTTGTACCAGGTTGTGAAAGCTCTCATTAGGAGTTCAGGAGTCTACTTGGGTGAAATGGAAAGACATGGGGGTGGAAGAGCTTTTCAAAAATGATCTGAAGTATGTTTCTTTGAAACTTTACAATGCTTTCAAAATGCCAAGGCAGTAGTTCATCAGAATTCCACCAAAGCTAGAAACAGTGTAACATATTGTTTATCTACTATGGCATAAATGACATGGGTTTTAGGTGGCCCCATAACATAAGTAGTAATTTTTAGAATATTGTGTGAAGTTAGCTAATGAGATAAATATGAAAGATGAAGGAAAGAAAGCTTGTCAGAATGAAGGTACTGTTAGCTGAGATAGAATACCATATAATTTTGGAGAGAGTTGGAGATAGAGAAGGGAGATAGACAGGCTCAGACAATGTTGTATAACACTCTCTCCCAATATTGGTCTTCTTGTAGGCTCCCTATCTGGAAAGAGTAGATATGTGTTGTACACTCCTATGAAAAGCTTTGTCACACAACAACTATGTTGACCTTGAATTCTCTTTTCCATATCAGAAGGTGTTGTTGAACAATCTTATGACTTCAGTTATTACACCAGAGATGAAGAAACTGTCATGTTCTGTGTCACATCAGGCACTATTCCAGCCCCAAGACCAAACTGCTGATCCCAAGTTAGGCTGAGGCTGTCACGCTGTCGCAATATCACATTTCATGGTCAGTTCACCAGGAGTAGGGGGCTTTAAAATGTAAAATCCCAGTGTGTAAGGAGACAAGGGCAATTCAGAGCTGTGAAAGTCAGGTGAAGAAAATATTTCAAAGAGGATAAAAATGATTTTGTCAAAATTTTCTAAAACTGTAAGAAATTCAGCATCAGCCAGCTCTTGAGCTTAGGTTTATGGAATTATTGGCAGTCTCTGCAGGAGATGTCTCCTGGAAGTGACAACATAGAAAACATACAAAAGTGATTTGTATGTATTCTAGAGAGATTTGTTGTTAACATGAGAGACTGTATAGCCAGTTTGTACAGTTAATTATCTCCTTTCTATTGCCAACCTACCAAAAGGTCAAGGCATTATATGTTCAATATTCTTTGCTCTCTCTGTTGAAAATCTTTGCTAAGGAATTTTGATGAACATTCAAAAGTTTAACTCAGTTGGTAATAACTGGTGGGAATTTTTCAAAATTTACCCTCCTATATTAATGTCACACTACGATGTGTAGTCAGAATACACGGCTGGACAATATTTCCTACGAGTGGGATTACTGCTTTTTAATTGGTTAGTTTGGGGATCCAAAGCCATGAACACACTGTGATGGTTCATTTTCTAGTGTTAACTTTCACGCATTAAACATCACCCATTATAGACCAATTAAATATCATTCAAGTATTTTTGAAATATTTTAATTTTCTCCAATTTAATAATTATTTTTTCATATAAGGTATTATGTTACTTATTCATGTTCCATTTGTCTTCATTAGATTTTTAGTAGTTGATCAATGTTTTGACCTTATGGTATAAATTTATCATTCTTTTTTTATCATTTTTCTATGTCCTAGTTTGTTAATGTGTACTTAAACATTTCTTGATTTGTCTATTTTGGTTTTATCTGCCTTTCCTTTATTGCCTATTTTATAGGAGCTATACATTCTGTTCATCTAAGTTTCAGTTACAGCCTCTAGGACTTTGAATGCAGGATGAAGACAGAGAGTACTGACTTCGCAGGTTGGGTGGAACCTGACATGCACATGATTCAGTGTCAAGCAGGAGAGTAATACAACATCTAGGCTCAAAAGTTTCCATTGCACAGGTTCAACAGGGATAGGTGTCTGGAATGAGTCAGGGACAGCCTGTCAATTGACTTGATGGCTAGAATGCCTGCAAGGGAGAAAGAATCCTGTTACTAGACCGCCATCTACTTTGACAATATAAGTTGTGAAAATTAGATACCCTCTCCTCTTCTGTAAAAAGAGACAAGATCTGAGAACAGGGAGACTTAATTGCAGATTTTCCTTTAAGTATTGAGGTTATGAGCCACAAGCTCCAATGACCTTCCACAGACTAGGCTGTGCTAGCTAGGACTTGATTAACATTGTTTACTCTCAAACGAGGAGAGAAAATCCATCCAGATCTATTTGTATGCAGTCAATTCTCTGGAAATATAGGATTACTAACCATAATCATCTCATTATTCCTTATTCTTTACATATAGTAATGGCTTAGGGCTATGGATTGATTGGCAGATCAATGGAATGGACACTCCTTTGGTGTTATTTGTGGTATTGGTGGCTTTTTCTGTGTTGCTTTGGCCAGGGACCTTGATACAGATTATAGAATACAGAGAGTGACATAGCAAAGCATATGACATTTTCCCTCATGTGCAATTTCTCAAAACACAGAGAAATATGTGCAAGAGAATTAAAAAGATATGAAGGAGGTATTCATATTCTTCCCTTGTCTGTTCTCTCTCATCACCTACCATACTATCAGCATTTCCACTGAACATCTTCCATAAGGACTCAGGATACTGTGGACCATGGAGAAGATTGTTACCATCCTACTGGAGTAACCTTGGTACCTCCCATCATGTCTATTTATTAGCTTTGGTTTCAGTAATTGATTTATTGTCCATTTCCAGAAAACTCAGTGAAAGATTTCCTTACTTTTCTAAAGAGGCACCTATAGGTTATGTTTTAAATTTCTCTAACTTTTTGGTACTAAACAGATCACCAAACACATAGCTGGACATAGTCATCATAATTGTTTACACAGTTACGCACATCAAAATCATTGGTTTTTTTAAAGTTGTTTGTTGGAGAAATGAGTATAGTCTGGAAAGATAAGAGTTGTAGAGCCAACGAAACCCTATATATGTGTCCCCAGTTTTTTCATGTTTTTCACTACTATAGAAGATTTGTGAGTAGACAGTTTGCAGGATGGCTGGGTTAGCCTGATGGGTCCATCAGTGCTTGTATGTTGTTGCAGTTGTGATCATTTTTGAGTGACTAGCCATGTGCATGCTCATGAAGGAGTTAACACATTTGGGCATGCTACAGAACATGACCTTTCACTGTTCTTACCTACAACTGGGTTTTTAGCATTGACATAGGATGTCACCTATCTCCACATTTTCTCTGTGGTCTCAGCATCATGAGCAGTTCCACCCTTGGTCTCTAGAATTCAATTCTGTGCTCTAACGGTGATTTGCAATTATTCTGATGACAGGCTGTGGCAACCTATTGATTTATTCAACTTGAATCCTGTTTCATGCATATCATTTATTGTTTTTAGAAGTATGAAGTCGCATGCATAAAGCTTCCTGGAGTGTTGTGTCAGTGCTGATTTATCCCTGTTTCATAAGTGTATAATCTCCTCTTTATAAAAGCTGTTACCATATCAAAGGTCTCTTTTCACCCTCGCGGGTGGTTTCATTGATAGTAAGAAGATTAAATAGAAAGTCAAAAGAGAATTATCTTTTCTAAACAGCTCTATATAAGCCATCTGTAGTCGCTGGCTTGCCCCCAAAGAAGTTCTCAAGTATCAAGATTCAGAAGATGATAAGCGATGGTGATCTTTTAATAAATCTCTCAGTCAATTAGCTCCTGAGGTCTAAGATAGAGACAATCTAAGGACTGAGCATAAGTTACTATCATATTAGTCTATACTAATCTTAATGCTCTTAGATCTAAGTTCTGCCATTTAAGTGTGACTATCTCTTGACTTTCTAGAGATGTTAGAAAGATCCCAGGAGGAAGAGGAGGAACTTCCTCCAATTCTCAAGGTGGCTAGACTGGTGTGGAGATTTTCTTTGATGTTAAAATATTCCTTCAATGTTTTTGAGAGTTATAATCTAGAGGATACTTGAGATGTGTGGTCTTAGGTTGTGTTGCCCATCGATGTCCATTCTTACTTCACAAGAATGTCTATATCCCACTCAGTGCAATGCTGTGAATGGTTTTCTACACAGGGGCTATTGTCAAAACTCATCTTTTGTACAGACCACATCTTCCAGCACAGGTTGAACTAGGTGATCTCTAACTTGTCGAAAGTGTGTGGTAAAAAGAAGTTACCTATTCCTCATATTAAGAAAGAAATCTAGTCTGCATGCTAACTGTGGCTAAGTTCAGCATTGTGGCACTGGTGATGAGCAGTAAGCAGTGCCATTTTGTAGCTTAAGCCTGTAGGACCACACTTAGGGCCCCAGCACCAAATATTTTCTTTAGAGATTAATTGGGGCAAAACACTTTCTTAGACTCAGCATCTTCCTAGAAAATAAAGCACTATTTCTCATATAGTATAACTTCAATTATGCAAATTTGGAAGCTTGCCAAGCACATATATATTTGGCCACGTATTTGATTTTTATTAAATATTAGAAACAAATTCCTAAGCTTCTCGTGGTGTTTCAAGATATAGAGTATGTGCTGAGACAGATGTATTCCCAGGCAGACAATTATGGCCTAACTGTAGGTGAGCACACTGAGCACAGTTGTTCATGTGCTAACAGACACAATAGGATGCATTAACTTACTCATGAATTAATCTATTTTGTGAGTATCCATGCCCTTCCAAAGGTGATAATAATTAAGGAAAAGAATCTGCTGAATTCTAAGCAACTCATTTATTCAGCTTTGGTAGACAGGATTGGAAGAGAAACATCAAGATTCTCCTAAAAACAGCATCAGTTCTATCCAGTCAGAGAGAGGGGTGCTTGGAATATCATGTCTTCGCACATACAGGTGTTTGATATAATGTATTTTCTTCCTCTCACCTTGATAAAATAGAAGGTTGAGTCTTAGCTAAACATAAAGGCCTCAGAGAGTAATTTGATCATGTAAAAGGCTCTTATTTCTATACCCTCACCTAAGGTAGGACTCAGAATAAATGTTCTATAAAATTCAGAGATATGAATCACTTCTGCCTAGGTTCAAAGTAGGATATGAATGTCAATCAAATTGCTGTCTTAGTATGAAAAGGTAGGTTGCAAGAAAGTTCACAGGAAAAGAATATGAATATGGGAAGACCAAGGCAGAGTTAGTAGAAGATTAATTTAACCAGGTAAAATTATTGCTTTTATGTGAATTTCTTTTCTCCATTTCTCTGCCATAATAGTTAGGCCAGGTGCATCGTATGATGCCAAGATAAATATGCTGGGGAGTGGACTTTCACGGCATGAATCCGACTTGGTGTTCCAAGGGAGGCCAACAGAGTTAGAAAAGAGCATTGCAAGTCAAAGTGAAAGCATGTTCACTGGCCATGCATAAGTATCCTTCCGAGACACTTTGGGCTTATGTTAAGCTTCAGGAAAAGATCAACTGGGCAAGAAGCTGAATGAGACCCTTGGCAGCAGTATAGTGAGTGAATGTCCAGAGTAAATTAGGCAGCCCTTGTAAATTAGCCCAGAAGTCCTAGCCAGCTACAGTGAAGGCCAGACCAGGGATGTGCACGTGGACTGGAAAAGCAAGAACAATTTCAAGTATGATTGGAAGTCTGAATATTTGAGAAGGGGATAAAAGGAGTGGATAGTCTTTCTTGAGCATATAACTGGCACATTTATTAAAAATCAATGTATCCAGGTAGCAATCAAAGTTTAGCACTAATAGAATGAGTTTCAGTTAAAAAGTCATTGAGTTGAGTTGTTGGCTGTGGGAAACCTGAATGAAAATTTTCAGAAAATGGTGTGGTTGATACTGGCAGCTTTAGTGACACAAAGTGGATTTTTTATTTCAAATTTGTTTTCCTCAATGCATTATAGAAGAGCGAAATTCCGCTGGACGCTAATTCTCAAATATTAGACTAATGACATACTGGACACACAATGCAAGAGGGAAAATGAGGCAGGAGTTTTAAGAGAAGAAAATGGGGCCTGATAGGTGATCCCAGTACTGGAGAGGCAGGGGAATTGCGAGCTGCTGGCATGGGCTACATAACAAGTCCCTGTTGGCATGGGGTAAACCAGCCCCAATTTCAAATTATCAGTTTCAAATAATAATGGCAAACAAGTAGTAAAAGTGACCACTGATCTTCAATGTACAGAGAACCAGGAAACTGGGATTTGTCCATTGTTTTCCATTTCAGGCCAAGGGCTCTTCATCCCCCTCCTTGGCAATAGGACGGTTTCTAGATATCAGAGTTTTTACATTTGAAATATTTTGTTTATGTATTTATAGTGGACATGTGACTAAATGTGGGAATGATGATTATTTATGGTATTATGTATGCTTTGTACATGTCTTGAAGATGATTGGATGGAGAGAATATTTTCGTCATATCTTATCAAACTGATGCACAAAGACATGTTTGCAGGCTTTCAATTGTATCATCATAGAAGAACAAACACATTTGGATTTTGGAACTTTCGGAAGTAGAGAAAGTTTGGAACTGAAAAAGGTGTATGGCCATAGCCTGATGGTCATAGCCGAGATTCTGACTAGATGGGGGTGGCAATGGGGAAGTCTATGGGTACAGCTAGTGGCTCAGGACCTCGATAACTCTCCAGGCATTTCTTTTACTCTTCAAGCAAAGCCAGTTAGGTGAGATAGAGGAGAGGTAACTGCTCATGCCATTGATAGAGCTCTAAGGGAAGTTATAGCATTAAAATGAAAATGAAGCATATTTCCAATGATGGTCCTGATATCGAGCACTGCAGAAGCGTGGAGCAGGCAAGCATGGGCGGCACCTTCACTCTGCCCTCACAGGTGCTTTCTCTTCCAATAGCAAGGGCCGTTTATTGAATGCCTTACTCTTGCTCTCTACTTTGATAACTACAATGAAGTGTTCTTTTCATACACACTCTCATTGATATTTAGACCCAAATTGGTAAGGTTAAGATACTTCACACGGATATTAATCCTATTATAACCAAGGTCATTAAACTTGTAATTTTAGTGTCTTGCTTTCACTCGCTTCAGCTGAGCATGCTCTGTCGACTGTCTCAGAAAATAAAACCCTCATTGCATATGCCCAGCAGGAATCTTAATGCAAGTGATGACACATAAACTCTAATAAGTAGGATTTTGTTTTAATAATAAATTTCCAGGTTTACTATCTGGACTAAAATTGTAGTTGTTTGTGTGAAACATATTCTTACTTCTTAGAGGAGGCTGGGTTAGAATTACTGCTTAGCCAAGTTTGCCTCTTGATGCTCTAGTTTCAGGATCCCATATGTTGGGATGACAGGGGTCAGCCATCAGGCCTGGCTGATGTACACATCCCTTATCCAGTTCCATTCTCACTATTGTGAATTGTGAAGAAGAAACATGATAGGTTCATTTCCTCCTTATCACTTGGCAATTTTGTTTTATTGTGTTTAAATTTCTGCTCATCAGTTCTCTATTTTTGTGGATTATATATTATGAATCATCTATGTATGTATTGTATCTACCTAACTACCTAGTCCTCTGTTGAATGTGAGCTAGAAAAGTTTCTCCAGCTCTGAAATTTTCTCTTTACTTGGCTCTAGCATTTTAATATTTATGGCAATGTTCATAGTTCTCTTTGAGCCTAAATTCAACACACTGTCCACTGTGTTCCACCAACTTCATCTAAAAAAAATGTGATTACCATGTATAATCTTTTGATCATAAGAAATACTTTAGGAGAAATCTAATCTGTGTTCCAGTCTAAACTTTTTCCAAATATTTTGCTTCTACCTGAGTAACTCAGAACGTTTGTGGAAGCCTGCACATAAACCCCTAAATATTGAGTTGTGAACTCCAGTTCTTTTCAGTGGGGCTAGATATGACACAGTGGCAACGTTGCCTCTCAATGATCATTGAAATACAGAGGGAAAGATGGAGTGTAAGTGTGAGTAATCGTGGCCACATTGATGATGTCTAGACTCCCAATATCCGATACAGTAAAGCCTTAAAGATTAATTTATTACAAATAGTTCTGTATCTTCACATTTGGAATTATTTTCCAGACTTCCATGTGACTTTCTCCTTCTCTTCAGACGTCATGTCCTCATGTCATGTGATCTTTTCCTGGGAGAATCAGCTGTTTGAGTGGGTGGGTTTTATATACATCATATATGTATCGTGTTGGTCAATGTTCCTCTAACTTCTGTGATGCTTGCCTTAAGGCGCAGTAAAATGAACTTCTACTCACAGTTTTCCAGTGGAGATGAGGTTCATTCAACCATTTTCTACAAAAGCCCCCAAACCATGAAACTAGAATTTAAACTGAGATAAACCAATTCTAAAACTTAATCTTCACAGTTCTGCTGCCTACCCCTTAGAAAGGGCTGCTGTAAGAAGAGTTCAAGATATTTCCAGCTGGGCGGTGGTGGCGCACGCCTTTAATCCCAGCACTTGGGAGGCAGAGGCAGGCGGATCTCTGTGAGTTTGAGACCAGCCTGGTCTACAAGAG
>NC_022022.1:44600126-44617828 GCF_000317375.1 Microtus ochrogaster | reverse complement strand
ATATTTCCAGTGATTATTCACTTTTGAAATTAATAGCTGGTTCTGAAAGACACTGATACCAGGATAAAACTCAATCTTTGTTAAACTATGTATCTGAATACTTTATAAAGATGCTTTAAAAACTCATTGCCATTTCAAAAATAAATAATGAAAAAGGCAAGAGAGAAGTTGATATGGGGACTCAGAATGCCTTGTAGCATATATCTAATTTTTTTTGTTTATGGGGTTATTGGTTCTGACAGTTTTAATAACCTTGCTACATAGAAATATAATATAATAAGCCAAAAGTTGCTTGTCACTATTGACGTCCTTATCCACGTATTTTAGAAAGGAAAGTAAATTTCTTCTAAGATGTGACCAGATTAGAATTATTGCCAAATACTTATATTTTCAAACACATATTTGCTTAGTTTCTTTCTTAAACCAGTTGTGGAAATAATGTGTGGTAAATCTGAACGCTACAGGCAAGACTGTAGAGATGGTTCAGCGGTTAAGAGCACTTGTTGCTTTTACAAAGGACACAAGCCCAATTCCCAGAAGCTGCATGGTGACTTGCAACTAGAAACTTCTCTTCTGAGGACTCTTATGCTCTCTTCGAGACTCTGGAGACACCAGGTATGATGTGGCGCACAAATACACAGGCAGGCAAAAACATGCGCACATAAAATAATAAAGCAAATAAATATTAAAATAAATAATCCTCATTTATTGGAAATTGTTTCCCCCTATATTTGTAGCTAACTGGTGAAGTTGTCAAGAGCAGTGGGTTTTGTCATAGAAGTGAGCACTTGTTTATTTGCAATAATACAGAAAAAGTGACATATGACAACATATAGATATAGGATCCCCAAAATTCTTTGTTTTGGAACTGCTTAGATGCATAATCTTTATTTAAAATTCATCTTTGTGACAACTTTAAAGAACAGATTGATGTAACTATTTTTATTCTGAGCGTGGCCTAAATTGACCTGTTACACAAAAGTAGATTACCCTGTGACCATGAGATCAGGATGTTCCCTAAGATTGTGTTGGAGTAGATAAAGTTGGAATCAGGATAGATTCCATGAATACTCCAATAAAAATCTTTAGGAGACACGTCTCACTCTGCAGAGGGATCTGGGCGATAAGTCAGCTTTTGTTTGCCAGGTGCAATGAGGTCCATGACATACAAGAAGCCTCATGGTGATTTGATTTTGTTTCATGTGTTTTTAGAACACCTTGTCTTTAGCTAATATCAAAACATTTGAATCCTGGAGGCTTTGATGTGTATTGGGAATGAAATAACAGGCAACATTTTAATGAAGACCGCTTTGTATTGTGTAAACAGACAGCAGGCCTGCTCAGCCTGACGCTTTGTGTGTCAATAATGTTTGAATGTGAACTTTCCTCGTTATAGAGTGGTGTCCACGCTCTGTTTAAAGTGAAAGAGAAAACTTTTTTTATTTCTTTTGAGTTTCTTTTTCTAATGAGTTGGCAATATGTGCGGCACCCACTGCTGGTGTGAACCTGATAGAATTCTCAACTCATTTAGCTACTGTCTCAATAGGCAGACAATGCCTGGCGGGAGTGATGATTAAAAAGTAACAACAGAGGCAGAACAGGCATGAAAAAAAATCTATGATAGGAGCTTTACTGCTGCTGTGCTGCCCTGTCATCCCGGAGAAGACAGCACTTTAATTATACAGTGTGTTGGTTGAATGATAGACACACCAGAGATGCAGTGAAACAAAGAAGAGAGAAGAAACCACACTTTGATCATGGCCCCAGACCATCAACAAGCAGAGGCAGTCTTGAGGATGAACAAGGCAAGTCATGTTTCCTGAGTTGTTGGGTGGTATTCACAAAAATACAATGAGCAAATCGTTTCCTGCGTGTAGAAAGTCAAGGCAGACAGGGAAGGCAGAGGGTCATCCTCCTGCTGTCCAGTTACCTTATGACTCCAAGACTCCTAGTCCCCTGATTTTATAATCACTTAGAGTTTAATCCAGTGTTGACCCATGTTGGCCTCTGCATTAAGAAACAGAGTCCTGAGCTGCCTAAACGGTTTAGTTGATTATAGTGGCATTCACGAGGTTGCATATCAAAAAGAAAGAAACAAAATAATGCGAAAAACAAAAGAAGTTTTTATTTAATACAAGTATTTATTTAATACCCAATACATTGGTATTGGGGCTACAACCCCCCCCCCCTCTCTCTCTCTCTCTCTCTCTCTCTCTCTGTGTGTGTGTGTGTGTGTGTGTGAAATTGAGGGTTACATACAAATGGTAGGGTCAGTTTGAGATTGCATCTCTTGCTCTAAGAAGGCAGATTTTATGAAACAGCTAGTATTTCTGTTTAAAGTCAATAAAAGGCATAAGGTATTTCTTCTGAAGATAAAAAAAAGAAAAATGAGGATTTAAGCTCAGACCAATCTGATTTTCAAAGTGATTTTCACATTGTACAGTGTGTAGGGGCACCTACACTTCGAACATGTCCACTTTTTTCTGAAAATGTTAGCCATATATGTATGCTGCGAATATCATGCTACTTCTTTCTCTGCATCCCCAAATGGCTGCCTCCTATTGTGCACGGTTCGTACATACTCTCAGACAATGATGCTGTGATTATATGCTACTTCTTGTCCTCGGGATACTCACCGTGACATAACAAACAGTCAACATTTCTGTCACATCAAAAGCTGTTACCAAATTCCTGAGTTCAAATCCAAGCCTTCCCCTGAATAAAAAGAGAATGTGCAGAGAAATTCACAATAGTATACGCTCACACATACAACAGAAGCTGTTCTTTTCCTGCGGAAGCCAAAGAAAAACGGTTTCCCTGGGAACAAGGCACTGCGTGAAAGGGCATTCTCAGATGATCCCCTCCTTTGCAGAGGGCTTTGTGTTTTTGTTTTGTTTTGCCTTGTTTTGTTTTTCTTTTGTTTCTTTCTGCTTCTCTGTTTGCAGATGAGGTTTGATAGAAAATCGGCTCTTTGCTCTGCCAGGTAGCAGATTGTCCATCATTGGCTAGGTTTGTGCCTCAGTACAAATTCTTATCAGTCTGGTCCTAAACTATACACACTTTTACCTGTGGTTGAATTAAAAATAAAGAATGTGATGTAAAATATATATATAATCTGTGGGCTTTGTTCTTAGCCGTAACCTGAAAGTTGCTAGAAGGAGCCCTGAGAGTTCTGTTTCTGGGCACTTGTTTCAATGTTTTTTTTCACCACTACAAAAGTGGCAACTGACAGCCATCAGGGGTGGCAGGAGTCTTTTAGTAAAATAAAATCCAGCTGGTGGGATAAATGTGGTTTGTAGTGTTTGAGCCATAGGGGAGTTGGTGGACATTTGTCAAGCTAGGTTAACAGTGGGTGAGTGGAAAATGGTTTAAGGTAATTTCCTAAATGGCAAACTGCAGTGGTAGAGATTTGCATAAATTGCAAAATGCATTAAAAGGCTCTTTCTTTGGCCACCTACATTTTATTCCTCAATCCTTCTTTTGAATCACTTGGAAAATTAGTAGCTACAAAATTATATCCATTCAGTCTGGACCCTGGGAGCTACTTGGGAAGAGTGTTAGAATGAGCTGGACTTCTCTCCCCTGGCTGCTGGGCAGCCACCTTTGTCTCCTTACACTTCAGCTGCCTGTTTGCCATAAGGTCAAAAGCCTAATACCCTGGGAAAAGGGTCTTAGAAGCCCAGGAGGAAAGGGCATATTTTAGGTAGAGTCTAATGTAACACAAATTTAAAGTTGAAATAAGCATCTTACATTCCATTGACTACTGTGGCCGGAGGTACCAGGAGGCAGGAGCACCACCTTCACTGACATCCAGGCCAGTGCAAGGACCACACCCAGTGCCCAATGGAGAGATCGCTTTAACTACCAGAGGGAAAGGATGGCTCTCAAGCCTGCAAAGGGATTCCATCATTACTATCCTGTGGGAATTTTTCTGATTCAGTATATCCAAGGTGGATAATATCTATTAAATCATATATCAGGTAAAAAGTCCATGTACTCTTAAAATATCAATGGAAAGGCAAGTGAATTATTCATGTTTTGCAGGTTCCGTGTGTGTGTGTGTGTGTGTGTGTGTGTGTGTGTGTGTGTGTGCACGTGCACGCCTGCGCTGTATTTAGATCATTCCCACCTCGCCTACCTTTCTTTACCTCCTCCTGTGACCTTCCCACACACAGTGCTTTGATTCAAGACTTCTTGAGCAATTCTTGTTGAACACACACACACATTCCACTGAATCTACTAGTCTTGCAAAGCTGACCACTCAGTATTCAATAAACTATGCCTATCAAGACATTGATGCGCAGAGAAAAATAATTCACTTTCTCTCAGCAGCCATTAATGCCTACTGCTCTTCATCTAGGGAGAGGACCTTGTGAGATTTCTCCCATCCACATTAAGATGTCAGCTGATGTCACTGTGCTGGTCTTGTTTAGCTGATCACGTTGTCGAAAAGTCATTGGTGTCACTTCCTGTCACAAATTGAGAATACTGTCTCATAGCCAATCTTCTGGGCTTCTGGTTAGAACCACATTAACCAGCCTCACAAGATGCTTCTAGGGGTTGTAATAGTGACACATATACCTTGGGAGTAGCCAACATCTGTCTAATTGGACTAAAGGAGTTTTCTAAAGTAGGGAATTTATTCTTGATACTATAAACCTAGCCAATTGCAGGTGGTTGATGTGGACATGGACCCTGGAAGTGAAAGTTGTGTGTTCATTTTCATAGACAAGTGCAATTTCCACTACACTCTTGGTGCTCATCTTTATGCCCACATTTAAGTTTAGCTCTCATTATTCATCAAAGAAGCTGCCTTTTGCACATGCAGATTATTTGGCAGAAATTCACAGCTGGTCAACTGAGAACTCTAATTGAAGCATCTGCAATGCAACCTCTAAATCTAAGGCTCCAGGGAATACATGGAAGAGGCAGGGGATGAAAGACCGTGAGAACTAAAGACTTGGGTATTTACGTTTCTATTAAACTAAAGGTGTCATCATTGGTAAAGATAGTGGGACCGTATCTGATATGAGTCCCACTAAGATAATTTATTTTTTGTTTGTGGGTGTGTGTGTCTAATTTTCATTTCTTATCCATTCACTAAGCTTCTAGAAAAGCCTTAATATAGTATTTGTGTATGAGGGGTAACTTTAAAATCTCTAGATATACAGTGTGACTTTATACATGTCCAAGATAAATCTTACCACTGCCTTTGTTCATTTATTATCTAATACCTCATGTTTGTGTTCTGTGTGAAGTCTGTGATTTATCAAATATGGTCTTATTGTGTGCGTGTGACAGCCTCTGTCATTAGGATTGATATTGGTATTATTGCTGAAATCATGTCTTACAGGTGTGAATTTGGGTCACTTTATGTGGATCCAATTTGCTAATAGATAGCTTACATTCAGCTGTCCCTAGCAAATGCCTGGTGAATGGATGGATTAAATGTTGCCTCAATGAAAGACTGGTTCCAAACTGAAATATATTGTTAGTCCACATGTGTGTTAAGAAGAATAGTGGTTAAACATTGGCTATTGAGGTCAAAATCCAGAGTTTCCACAACCATATTTTACCACTTTCAGAATGGACAGGTTAGTTAAATCTCCACATACTTTTACTTATTTAAATAGCAAGATCTAATAATTTCTCTGCAAAATGCTTTAGCCAATTACTAAGGATTACTAAGGTAGTATGTACATGTGCTTAGATCAGTGATATGGGATTCCTCTATGTATGCTATGATTACCATTAATAAATAAGGAAATTACTTTGGACCTATAGCAGGGCAGAACAGAGCTAGGCATGGAAAACTTAACTGAATGCTGGGAGAAGGAAGGTGGAGTGGAAGGAGAAGAGCGATATAGTCCAGCAGGTGACAGA
Organism: Microtus ochrogaster; assembly: GCF_000317375.1. Lineage (NCBI taxonomy): Eukaryota > Metazoa > Chordata > Mammalia > Rodentia > Cricetidae > Microtus > Microtus ochrogaster. The sequence continues at coordinate 44,611,945 of NC_022022.1, read as the reverse complement.
GATTGGAACTTTACCTGGTAAACCACAGCCTCGTGGTAATATACAGATTAACAGAAATGGGTTAAATTAAGATGTAAGAGCTAGCCAATGAGAAGCTAGAACTAATAGGCATAGCAGTGATTTAAATAATACAGCTTCTGTGTGGTTATTTTGGGTCTGAGCTGCCGGGCGGCTGGGAAACAAACAAGTGGCCCTTCTTACGACAGATCAAGACTGGGTACATAATGAGAACCTGAACAGCTTCCAACTATCTTTCATTTCTTCAGCACTGGAGTCCCGAGAAGCCTTCTGGGGCCATAATACTGCTGAAGTCCTGTATATAACACAAGATCTTTGAGTTTTCTTTCTACTACATGGGCTGACAAGCCAAGCATCTGTGCCTGACAAACATTCTTTTTCTTTTGGGGGGAGTGTTGATTCATGGCAAGATGGTTTTTTGTTTTGTTTTGTTTGTTGACCTTCAGGTTAATATTTCATGTTCACATCTCAAAGACAGCCTTTTTGTTGACCATAAAACATTCATCATTCAAACTGCTGCAATTCATAGAATGCTGCTTATTAATTTTGTTTTTATTGCTGTATTTTCCTTTCCCTGATTTTATTAAAGTCCAGAATATTGAATGGGCTAAGGGATGAGCTCCAGAAAGAATGATAATTAAATACACACTGAGCAGAGTGCCTAAATCATGTTAAAACAGTCCACAGTGTGGATGTGGATGTCCATGCAAAGTTACCTAATACTTTTATATCACATATTAATTTAAATATATCTCTGTGAATCAATCTGTTTGTTTGCATGCTATTAGCAAAGAATATGCTTAGTAGTCATACATTCTCATACATGTTCCCGTGTAATTAGTAGATGGATAGATCAGCGTGTGGTCATTCCATGCACCACACCTTCTCCTCCATCCAAAGTTGACACTGGGATGATAATACCGCCTGTTGCCCAGGAAAATGTGTCCTGTGTGTTTTCACTATGAACCCAGCATTATAGAAACACGGGGGCCAGGAGCATTATGTCTGTGGTATTCCTTCCTTCTGGTCCAGCTAGCAGACAAACATGGTGCTGTTATCATGCAGATGATTATTAGACTCAAGAGCATTAGTCTTCTAGTATCTCGTCAGCCCTCTGAACATCTTCATACTAGGAAATGTACAAAGCCACAGAACATTAATGGCGGAGCTTACATTGCCCTAAGCAGCAGGAAAAACAAAGACTGAGCAGCCACATAGAAGGGCAGTAGTGAGCAGGCTCAGCTTTGAACCTTGTAACTAACAGCAGAAGCATTAAGTCCCTACTTCCAACAGATCCAGCAGAGCGGTAAAATTATTATTAGCATGAACTAGAAGGACTGAAAAATGTAACTAAACTGAAAAACCATATTTTATGGATAAGTGGAAAGGTCCATACTTTCCTTTTTTCAATTATGACCGAACTCTATCTCACTGGAGAGAATTCAGTACGATCTCAGCTGTTTCATCATCTATAATTTCATCAAAGCAAAGACTGCAAAAGTAATTGTACCTCAAACAGCTTGGGTACGTTCTGAAATAAACAAAGCCTCCATGTTCACAATAAACAGCCAAAAACTTCCCCTTGAGACCTGCTTCCTAAATGTAGCCACAGGACACTGGGGTGTTTATCTTTCTTAGGTGGGTGAGAGGTCACAGGCCTGTAACTGAACCATCTTGTCTCCTGTTATCTAGAAGTCAGTGAAGCAGATCACTCAAGAACCCTCCTCTAAATACTTAAGTCATAGTGTCTAGTGTAGTTCTTCTCATTAATCTGTACAGCATGTATCCATGATTATATAGACTCTATTAGGAGTAACTATTTTATCCCTGTTTGTTGGGGGGGGGAAGTGGTTTTATACTCCATTATATAAAGAAGGGCAGCGTTGCTATAAGCACAACCTCTTAAATAATATTTCAGTTTAAATACCTCAGACTTGACCTCAAGTGACCTTTTAATATTCAAGGAAGGAAAAATAAACATGTTCCCGATTACTTGTTTTAAAAAAATCAAACTGTTGTCAAATTTTCAGTTTTCTTTCATTGCTCAAAATATTGAAGACGTTGCATTTGTTATATGTCTTAGGAAATTTCTTCTTGTATTTCACATTATTTGAATCCTTTAATGCTCTGGTAACAGTAAATAGGAGAATAATTATCACTTATACTGTAGATTAAGCAAATGAATTCTTCCATATAGCCAGGCTTTCAAAATATCAGAGAGCCAATGAGAGATGTAGAATACTCTTTTTATGCCTTTGCCTTTATGTATTCTTGTTTCAATGGTAAATACTTGCTTAACTCCTTACATGGCTATTTTAAATTCCTTTGTCATTTCCTTGGGAAAAGTGGCCTCATTTTCAGTTATAGTAGTAAGTGTCCTTGTTATAGGATATCCTTTGATTTTATGATATTTTTCTTCATAAAAAGCAAAAGAGAGATTCCAAAAAAAAAATGTGGCCAGTGCTTACTGTTGTTGGAAGTAAAGGCTGTTAGTCAAGCGCTAAAAGATGACAAAGTCATCTCTGCTTGTGAAGAGTGGGTCACACTGTTAAATTATCTTAGGTTAGCCACTGCCAACCGTTACTTAGAAAAATGCAGGAAATAGTCCTTTCTTTGAGTAGCCCCTCCTTTACTGCCTAGAAGGAAGTAAATGCACAGAGTTAGTTCTGTGGTGTGTGGCCTGCAGTAGCTGGCAACCATACCTGTCACTGTGATTGTAGAAATCTACGTTTGTTTCCACTGTGAAAAGCTGAAGCAGATAAATGATCCTCTAAACACCGTTGATGAATGATGGGCCTAAATGTGAGGCCTTTTGCACTTTGAGAAACAGTTGACAACAATTTGAAGGGCAGTTGAAGCAGCATTGAATTCTGGAAGAAGCCTTGGCTATTCATCTCCAGTAGAGTTGCCGATGGTTCATAGCCTGTATTGATTAAGGCTTTACAAAACCAGACAAGCGTCACCATTGGGAGTTTGTTGCTAAGTTCTCTCTGTGAGGAGACACTTCAGGATGGTAGAAGTCTCCAGATGTTGTATTATGAAAATGTATTAGTCCAAGGAGCTTCAGATAGTGTGTGTGGTGAGCAAACAGCCTTGGCTGGGATTTGAACAGTTTTTGCCTGTGTGACACTCCAATCAGTTCTTCTGGAAGTACCTACGGTGGAACCATAATGGAAAAATTATTTTGTTAGACATTCCTGGTTTTTTATGACAACTGACACAATGCTGCTATCTTACTGCTCTAGAGAAGAGACCTCAGTGAGAGTAGTAGTTACCACTGAGAAAAGCCAGAGGATGTCTCTCAAGGAGAGGAAAACACATAATTCTAAAAGATGATTCTGAGAAAAGCGTAAATCATTAGTAAATGTCCTATTTGTTTGGGTATAGTAACCAACCTTGATTGATATGCTGTGGCCAGAGATATGAAAAAAATTATAAATTGTCTTTTCATGCTGCTTTATTCTTTTTAAGGTTCGAGCAAAGGAATAATTAATACACACTGAAATGATTTTAAAGGTAAATAAAATATGAACTCTTTAAAGTGAAGCATTACACACTATACTTCACAGTAATAAACATCAAGTTTTATCTATAAGCACACATGCTAAGCTAATTGTTAACTCTTTCCAAATGTCACTCAGATGTGGAATCACCAAAATCTCATTCACACACACATCATTAGATTTATGTATCAAATCCTTATATCTTAGTTCACCAGCATCTCAAAGATTAGTGTTAGATGGGTAGGTAGAATTTAACCACAAGCAAAGTTTAGATGAGGGTGAGTTCTACCAAGAGTATTGAGGATATAGTACATCTCAGAGATTGTGCTCGGCTCTGGGAATGCAATAACAAGTACTTTCCCTATTAAAACAAAACAGACAAAATGTACATGCTCACACACACGAAACCATTTTAAACTGTCAAGCAAAAACATCTTGATGTGATATCATAAGCATTACAACAATTTTAGGATTGCTTGGAACCCCTAAGCAGGAAAGAGTTCAAGTAAATTAAAGGGAAGTTATTATAATGGTAGTATGGACATTTAAACTTGAAATGTGAGGACTTTCCAAGAAAAATGAACAAATGAATGAGTTTCCTTAGGTAAAGAATGCTGTATAACTCGCCAAGATGTGTAGAATTTCATATCACTAGTGCATAAATGTATCTGTCTAGTGATGCCTATGGGATGTCCTTCTGTATATGTGTTGCTTTAATTGGTTGATGAACAAAGCTGTTTCGGCCAATGACTTAGCATAGCAAAGGCAGGTGGGAAATCTGAAGATGATAGATAGATAGATAGATAGATAGATAGATAGATAGATAGATAGATAGATAAGGCAGAGTAAAAAAAAAACATGTAGCTGTCAAGAAGAATGACACCAGCCAGAACCTTTCCATACTGATAAGCCACAACCTCGTGGTGATACACAGATTAATAGAAATGGTTAATTTAAGATATAGGTGCTAGCTAGAAATATGCCTGAGCCATTGACCAAACAGTGTTGTAATTAATATAGTGTCTGTATTTTCTGTATGATTGTTCAGGTCTGAGTGGCCAGGAAATGAAAGAGCAGTCTCTGGTCACAATGAAGAAAGTAGAGGAAGAGAACACAATTCTGCACATGTGTGTTTTCGAACTGTGCAGATGTGAGCATGACACAAAGCACATGGGAGAAGGGGAGACTTCTACATACAATCTCTTCATCTACAGAGGGGAAGGTGTGGATGGTTCATAAATCCCTGATATATCTTTTGTCTTCTCAAAACACTTCACTTTTGAAATCAGGAAACTTAATAGGCTTGTTCTATCCGAGTCTGCCTGCTGTGAATGAGTCCCAGACCTGAAACGTGGAAAATATCAAAAAGACTCTTTGGCTGGTTTCAGGATGAAGGTCACATCCATATTAATTGCCCTGATACTGAGGCCTTCCTGAAGACCACCTGTCAGAACATCTGGAGTTGTTGTTGCTGGGGCCTCCTACCCAGCACCGTTTCTACCTCTGTGCTGGCTTCAAAGGCTCATCAGGGCTGACATGAAGGACCTAGGAAGGGCATCTGCCTAGATTCATTGGTCAAAGCTAGGCTTGCATTCCATAATGCTAATGTTTAATTTTCTTATTTAACGACCTAGAAAGGAAAAGTGATCTTTGGACAAGCTTTCTTTGAAGAATATGATTTAGAAAATATAAAATTTTCTAAACTTCAATCTAATTAATGATGAATATGAATCAAAATAATTCATTTCAATGCAAATAAATTGAGTGCAATTACTTTACTGACCATATGTTACGGTAAAGTTTGGTACTACCTGTCCACTTGATGGGGTGAAGGGAAACCCAGGTAACTGACTGAATGAGGAAGATCTATTGTTTTCACCTGTGGCATGTGGGCACTGTTCAATAGACTGTTGATCTCTATCTTGCAGAAATGTTTAACAAAGTTAAACTTGTCCTTTCTCTCCCCCTCCTCTGTGTGTGTGTGTGTGTGTGTGTGTGTGTGTGTGTGTGTGTTTGCTGAGATACCCATCACCTTTCACTCACCTTTGGATATCTGAACTCCATCTTGAAGAGTTCAGTGCAACAAAAAGTGCATATTTCCTCCTGCAAAGCCACTGTAGGAACGGAGTTTAATTGATTTTCTATATTGCTAAATATAATGCAATTAGCATTTTCCATTAAAGTCACTTATTTGGAACAGAAATTTAATTCATATGATGTGGTTCAAAGTAATACTTGATGAACCGAGTTGGTAAAACAAGGCGTCCTCCTCAGTAGGTCTCCTCACTACAAGATTCCTTGTGGGGTTCAGTGTGTTCAGCTCATGCCTCAATAGAGAGTGTGGTTCACAGCATCATGCTTAGTCTTGGTTTCCAATTTTCTCACTATAGGGTTTCAGAAAATGTATTTTGGGAAACAATGGCGTAGATGCTCAGGGTTCAGACAGATCTTGTATATGTAACTCTCAGAATGATGGCAGCCTGAAAAAGATGGACACATGCACAATGCATACATGTATGTATAAATATTTTTAAATGATTCTGTCCTACAGTAGTAGTTCCCCTTTAATATACAGCCTCTATACAGTGTGTCTTGCATCTTTCCACAGCCTTGGATTGATATTCTGCATGTAGTTTCAGTGTCTATACCTGCTTCTTTTGTTATCTTTGCTGCAAAACGGAGAGTAAGTGAGTAAAAGGAGAGCAGAATATTCCAGGATCGGTACTATATTCCTGTGTTCATTTAAGGAAGCAACCAATGCCTTCCCTCAATCAGGCAGTAAAGATGTTTGTGGGTTAATAATAACCAATGAATCTTGTCCATAAGACTTACCACAACCTAGTGAGGAATGCTGGTTTTCTTCAAGAATATCATTGGGCACTGACCAAGCACTGTTAGCCATGATAAATCAGAACAAAACAACTTAATGAATTAGTCTGGAAAGGTGTGTACTCCTTTTTCACCGCTTTGAAAATATTCTAAATCCTTATCAGAAGAGTAATTTGTGTAATTTTTCTTTTTACTTGAAGAAAATTTCAAAATCTATGCCTTCATGAAATAAGAATTTTCTGAGATCTTAATATCTTTTGAAGAATCAATTTCTAACGGATGTTGCAGCTGAGTATGTGATTTTTATAACAGCAATTTCTTTTCAAACCAGAATCAGCTTTCTTCTTGCGGATCTGAGATGTTTGTTTAAAATAACTTTTTTTTTGTTATATTTGGCTTTAGATTCCTTGCATTTAAGACTTGGGTGTGAGATGGCAGTGCTGTTTAAAAGCCTCTGGCAACTTCAAGAGGTAGAACCTAGCAGGAAGAGGTTGAAGCTGAAATAAAGTTCTTGGCACTTTAGTTTATTCAGGCCCTCTGTACCTCGGCCTCAACTATCTTTCCTTTGTAGGACCCATGCCACCTTGGTGTTCTTAAACAGGAAAGGCATAGAATTCACAGAGCCAGAGAAGATAAACTGGACCCTGTAAAGCTAGTGGCCAAAATAAATATTTCTTCCCCTAAGGTGTATGTATAATGCAAGTTGTGACAGCAATAATAAGTACTCATATATCTTCTTTTATTTTTCTTCAAAATGTATTCAAATAGTCCCCGGGAGTGATAATTGAACCAACCAGTAGGGAAGACAGAAGATCAATCTGAATGTGTTCTTTGGTGTAATGGAAAGGGAGAGACGATGGTTCTGGAGGCAGAAAGGTGGGGCTAGACTGGGTTCTAATGAAGGTAAGAATAAGGAATCAATTTGCAGAGAAGAAAGAAGGCTGCCCAGGGTCACTTCTTTCTAGATTTTCTCGCTCTATGGCCCTCCCTACTTTTCTAGACTTTATACTTTACATAGAGTCTAGGAAACAATGAAGTTTCAGCGCTGTGATCATGGGAGAAGAACAAAGCTTATTGTGCAGAAACCATTACTGAGAGCTCACACATATGCCAGGCCCTACACTAGAGTTGTTTCTTCTATCTTTTCATTCTATCTTAATTTAATCACAATACAAGAGCTTATGTTTCTTATAAATGTAGAAATATAATCACAAATTAAGACAACTTTCTAAAAGTAGTAGGTCAGGCAGCATTATACATATTTTATAGGATTGAGTAAAGGGAGTTCTATTGCTTTCCAACTTGATTTGGTGATGTGTGATTATTTCTGAGGAGATGTGGCCATATCTCTTTATCCCAGACAAGGCATCGACAGCCACAGATAGAAACAAATCCCCCAGAGTTGGGTTGAGTGTCCCATTGTGTTTCCTCAGGTAACTCAGAGAAACAACACTAAAGGATAATTTACAAGAATGCATGCGACTCAAAATCAGCTCAGCATGGGTTAACACATCTACAGATTTCTCCTTAAATATCTTTGGCCAATCTCCCATAAATCCACTGATTCTGCTCTCCCCCAGCTATTGATTCTGAAAATAGAACGTTAAGAAGGCCCCTTGTGAGTCTTGTACGTTTCACCAATTTACCGTGTCTGTTGTTTGCTTAGTCTCCAAAGTTTTCTCAGGCTCCCCCTTTCCTCTAGGAGAGAATGCTTACATTTGAAAGAAATAGCCACAATTCAGTTTTAAAGCTCTTTGTAATTTAATGTACATATCTTATCAAGTTAATTTATACCACAAAATCATTCTAAGTTTGTTGCTGTATGTTATAAAGGGTATTTAGCATGAAGAATAAAATACACATTATGACATGCTGCCTTTATGGAGTTTTATATCATAAGGGACACAAACAATAATCAATAAATATGAGGCAGTATTGGTTTAACACTTCTTTGGTGAAGAGATGGAAATTGCAGTCAAACTTTCCCTAATCTAAAGCCTGCCTATTCTATATTTATCCACCTCTAAATCTGAAAAGGAAAACAGGGTCATGAAAATGAGGTCTCAACGGGCATTGGTCTGAATTCTGTCGCTAAAGGCAAGATATACTAAGTTATGAAGAGATTTCTCAACTGTTAGACAGTCACTTGGGTTTAACTTGAAAAAATGCACTCAGTTTTCTGGTTAGAATGGAGGCTTTACAGCCCTTCTCTCAGATGGAGGCATTTGTGATCTATATTTTCAGTAGATTTCTCAGGCCCTTGTGATGCAGGTGGCTTGTCCTCCAATCTCTGTAAGATTCATTTGATAGTAATGAGTTCTACAAAATGCTAGGGCAGGGTTTCCATTAGGGTTTCTATTGCTGTGCTAAAACACCATGACAAAAGCATTGTGTGAAGGAAAAGGTTTATTTCAACTTACATCTTGCAGTCCACCATCCCGAGAAGTCAGGGAAATAACTCAAGGCTGAAACATGGAGTCAGGAATCGAAGCCATGGAAAAGTGTTGTGTATTGGCCTCATCATGGTCTGCGTAACCTGCTTTCTTATACACCACATTAGCATATGGCCAAGGGTAGCGTCTCCCAGAGCTGGCTGGTTTCTCCCCAAACAATCACTAATTAAGAAAATGCAACACAAGCTTGCCTACAGGTCAATCTCTTATGGGTATTTTCTCAGTGGATTTTACTCTTCCCAGATGACTCTAGTTTGTGTCAAGTTGACATCAATCACTGCGCAGGCAGACAATGAATAACAAAGATAATTAGTCCAGCAGAGAAGAAGATCAGCAGGCCCATAAAGTGCCGTCCTAAGAGCAAGCTTGGGACACTTTGCTCTTCTGCTTTTCAGTGCTAACTGAACAACTTCTGTGGATAAACAGCTGACGCCTATTCAAGCTCAGCTCCTAACAGTTCAGTGTTTCATTCAACGCTGAGGGACACATTTGCTCCTGCCCCCATCAGGAGACTTCCAACAGTGATTTACAAACTTGAAAGCTTTCTATCCATGGCCAAATGCTAACATCAGACCAAGCAGAAATATTTTACTTTGGTGCAATGCTAAAGGCCAAGAATATGAAGCATCTCCAAGCTCTTATTAAGGTCGTATACATAGAAATGGAGAGCCTTCCAGTTTCCAGTAAAGAACTCAATTACTTTAAAGTATATATTCAAATATAGTGCCTAATATATACCAATATCTGTATGTTTTTATCCTCAGGAAACAATAAGGCAGTAATGATGACCTTATCCTAAATAGAAAAATATAGTAAGAAAAATGCATTATAGACACCTTGGAAGTCCTGTATTATCTTTGAAAAGTTCTTTGGGAATCACAAGGGGAGTGTGGGCAAATGTCTCTATCGATGACACAGATGACTAAGGAGGTCACCTTTTTAAATGCATGGCCTTTAAAATTATTTATTTTATTTTTCAGATTATACTGTATCATTCCTCTCTTCCCTGTTGTTTTTTCAAGATCTCTCATATACCCTCCTTACTTTCTTCAAATTTATGGACTCAGTTTTCATCAATTGTTGGTACATACATATGTGTATATACATACATATGCATAAATACATAAATGCAACCTGATAAATCTTAAAATTAATGCTATATCTATGGGTATGATTTCAGGGATGACCTTTTGATATTGGAATACCAATTGCTCTTCACTGAGGAAGACTGCTTTTCACAGATGAGTGTAGTCCTTACTGCTCATCAAGGAAATGTCCCTTTGCGAGAGACAGAGACAACCACTGTGAAAAACCACAGCCAATCTAAATGCAGAGGTTTGGAGCCCAGTCCAATGGATAGATCTATGATATAACTTCCATGTCTCAGAGTCAGGGAACACTGCAAAAGAGGGGGGTAGCAAGACCGCAAAAGCCAGAGAATCGTGGAGTTCTCTGTGAGGTTGCGTTTCCTGGGTATGAGGACATGAATAACAGACATGATAACGTGGATGAAGTGGAGGATGGGCTCTGAAGGTCTCAACCCTACACAAAGAACTACACACATCCAAGGAATGCTGAGAACTGAAGAAATAGTGTGGATTTTGGCTGGGATTCAGTTGTCTTAAAATTATTGTAGCTTGGATGGTCTGGAAACATTTAAGATTATGAGAATATCAAAGTCTGCACAACACAATGTGTTTTCTGGTGTATCTCATCCCATTGGCATCAAGGTCAGGAAATGGCAGTGAAGGTGTCAGTACTTACCACCTGGTGCTTCCCACAGACTTAACACAATCTTAAACACTGTGTTTGCTAAAATTTAAAAGACAGGAATAAGTGTTAATCTGTTTTATGATAAGTGTTAATTCTGTTTTATGAAAACTTCCTCCCTGTTCTTCTAAAATAAATCAAATAAAACCATTTTTTTTTTGATTTTCTATTCAATATCTTCCTTTCTTTCCTGATTAGTCAGCTGATCACAAACTCCTAGTGGATTCTGGCACAATACTTAACTCATAAACGCTTAGAAATGATTTTCTTCTTTTTTATAGCAAAGTTCTGGGTTTGTTTAGGGTAACAAATTTTCTTCCACAACCCAGCAAGTCAGCTCAGTATCTACCGTGATCATTAATTAAAGGAAAACAATAGTAAAAACTACAGAGAGATGTATGCATTACAGCCAAATTAGGAAAAAGATTCTCCCTCGGCAGAGGTTTAGTGACCACACCTCATGTATGTATTTAGTGTAGTAAAAATAGGGTTAGCATTCACAGATGATGAAAGGTATACACAATTCCCTTTTGTCTCAGCTCTGGTCCTGCCAAGTAAGCCATGCATTGTTATCCTGTTAGATACTGTCATCTCCTAAGGGAACCAACATGGTTTATTAGAAAGGATTCTCTCCGCTCTAAGACGCAGTCTTGATCTCATGGATAATTGCCCTCACCTGCAGGTGGGTTGGGGGTAGGGATTGTAGGAGGGATGAGCAGATAGCAGAGGAGTAGAGAGCAGGGGCCAGTGAAGTTGGTGTGGAGGAGTGACGGTAGAGGAGTATGGGTGGAGGGGGGGGTGTGGAGTAGGGGGATGAGGTGGTCTTAGGGAAGTTGAGGTATTTCTGTTCTTCAAGGCTTTTCTCTGCCTGGAATCCATGTTCCTGAAGGCTCTGTACAAATGATTCATCTCTGTGTTTTCAGGCTTGTGGTTCCCATGAACAGTCAAAGCTCCCTCACAAAGGCAGCAGGCTACTTTTGTAGAAGGAGTGGAGGAAGACAGGAAGGAAAGAAGGAAGGAAGAAATAAAGAAAGGAAGGAAGGAAGGAAGGAAGGAAGGAAAGAAGGAAGGAGGAAGGGAGGGAGGAAGGAGGAAGGAAGGAAGGAAAAAAGGAAAGAAGGAAGAAAGAAAGAAGAAAGGAAGGAAGGAAAGAAGGAAGAAAGAAAGGAATGAAGGAAGGAAGGAAGGAAGGAAGGAAGGAAGGAAAGAAGGAAGGAAGGAAGGAAAGAAGGAAGGAAGGAAGGAA
>NC_022022.1:44566390-44600026 GCF_000317375.1 Microtus ochrogaster | reverse complement strand
AGGAAGGAAGGAAGGAAGGAAGGAAAGAAGGAAGGAAGGAAGGAAAGAAGGAAGGAAGGAAGGAAGGAAGGAAGGAAGGAAGGAAGGAAGGAAGAGGGAGGAAGGAAGAGGGAGGAAGGAGGGAAGGAGAAAGGGATGATGGAGGAAGGTCATTGGTTAAAAAAAGAAACTGCCTTGGCCCTGATAGGTTAAAATTTAGATAGGCGGAGTAAACAGAACAGAATGCTGGGAGGAAGAGGAAGTGAGCTCAGAAACCATGCAGCTCCTCTCAGAGGCAGACACCATGAAGCAAGCCACCAGATCAGACATACTGAATCTTTCCCGGTAAGACTGGTGCTACACAGATTATTAGAGATGGGTTGATGGGGATATCAGAATTAGCCAGTAAGGGCTAGACCTAATGGGCCAAGCAGTGTTTAAATGAATACAGTTTGTGTGTTGTTATTTCTGGTGTAAAGCTAGCTGTGCGGGAGCCGGGTGGGATGAAAAGCAGGCCCGCAGCTCCTACTACAAAGGGAGGGGGAAGATAGACTCCTGAGTGTACGCAGATACACTGACAGGTGACAGGGTGGACTTATTTCATGGCTGATGAGGTTCCATTCTGTGTAGCAAAAGCACAAAACACTCACTTCTGTGCATGGTGAGCCAGCACTGTAGCCCAGGGTCTGGCATTTGGTGTCTGACCCCCCCAATTCCTTTAACTTTTAATGTTCATTTTAAAAGCCACCTTTATGCCACCACTTGCAGACTCAGGATCACACAATGCATGAGACTTTGGTTCATTTTCTTTTCATCTTTCCCAAACAGCCAACTGCTTGGTCCCCCCTGTGAGCAAGATGGAGAGGAATGAGTTGTTTTTCAAATGTTACCAACCTGTTTTCTGGGTCTCTGTCTGCAAGTTTTGTGGTTCACTCAGGCTTAACTTACAAAGTGGCAGATCTCTCTCTTCAGGGCAAACACATCATAGCCATGTTTACAAAACCACAATAGCCATATTCCAGGCCGCCTCTTAGAGTTGATTCATTCCCCCTTGAGCTCAAGGAGGCGTGACTAAGCCACAAGGCCTGCAGGAGGCTGGAAGTCTTTAAATAGCTATGGAGCCTTGTTCTAGCAGTAGATTGATTAAAGTAGTGCCGCCCTTATATTTTACTTTATACATATGAAAGCACTCTTTACATACAGAAATGAAACTCCTTTCTACCAGGCAGCAGACAGGCACCTTTTCGCATTATTTAACTGCAAGGAGTATTCAAACAAAAATCCAGAACTTCTGATTGTATTTGGGCACATAACTTTTATTTTGACCTTGACTTTGCTCATGAATAACTGTTATATAAATAAAATATAATAAATTTATGTACTTAGTGGCATAAAGTGTCTACACCTCCAGCAAAATAGAAAAAAAAAGAATTAAAAGAAAGAAAAGGAAAAAAATCCTCTCAGTTTCTGAGTTTTGTTTTCAGCTTTATTATTATTTAGTTTGATTTAATCTTCAGAAAACAAATGGACTAAATTTTATAATGTGCATTTGATTAATGCTGAAATTTCTAGAATAGTCTTGACATTGTATTCCCTCTGTACTCTCGCATTGAATCCTGTCATCAATTTACTTCTACTGAAGCTAGTACTGAGTGGATGTGGGAAGGGTAAAGACCCTGTTTTCCACTCTTTTTGGTCACTTCCTTCAGCCTGCTATGATTAGATGGCTTTCTATTCTGGAAATATACCAAGTTGTTTACTCCACTGTGTTTTTTCTAAGGTTGTCATTCCAATTTAGATGACATCCAGTGTGAAAATCCCTATTTCTAAAAGATGCCATGTAGTTTAGGCACAGTGTCTAGAGGCTTCTGGGCTAGAAGTGACCTGAAAACCTCCCCTCTGAGGACTAGCTTTCAGCTACCAGATGACACATGCAAGCGTCCAACAGTCCTATCCAGGTATGACACACAGCATGGCACAGTCATCACGAGCATGCACTAGTGGTGCACACACCTTAGCAGTAACCAGCTGTTCTCTAATTGAACTTTAGACCCCCTAAATGATAGGGAAATCATGTCTGGTACTGAAGTCATGGATCTTCCAGAAGAACCTACAACGACCATTTTACTAAACCAGCATAATCTCTAACTGCAACCTAAATATTTTCTTTTTTTCTTTTCTTTTTTTTTTTGGTTTTTTCTAGACAGGGTTTCTCTGTGGTTTTGGAGCCTGTCCTGGAACTAGCTCTTGTAGACCAGGCTGGTCTCAAACTCACAGAGATCCACCTGCCTCTACCTCCTGAGTGCTGGGATTAAAGGCATGTGCCACCACCGCCCAGCCTAAATATTTTCTTTTATGTACACAATAAGTGTATGTCTTACCCCTCATCAAGGAAAATTCCTTTTGCAACTGAGGGAGACAATCATAGAAAACCACAAGCTATCAAAATGCAGGGTTGTGAAGGCCAGTACCGGTGGATTCATTTATAACCCTATCTTCTACAACAAAGGAAGGCTCAAGGATCCTTGAGAAAAATGCTTTTGAATAGTGACAAGTAACGGAACATGGGGTAGTGTAGCTGATGGAAGATGAAGCAGGAGATTTATTCCTTCTACTGAGAAGTTACTATGACAACCAAGTAATTAATAAATTGAGCTGTGATGGCAGCTGGAGGAAGAGTTTTGCAAGCAGGTTACCCAGCTAATGTACCTCACAGTGATTGGACATTGGGATTAAAGCTCTGAGTTGATTTCTGATGCATACAAACACAGTCAGACCACACCACTCCACTCATCTCTCCTATCCCTGATATATGTATTGGCAAGGCTTGTTGGCCTTACTTCTCCAGCACAGTTCCAAACCATGTGGATTTTCCTCCATCCATCTTTGGTTTGATCTGTATCTGTATCATTTCTTAATGGAACCATGAAAATATTGTTTTATACAGGATGTAATCTAAATTGGAAAGACAACATTAGCAAAAATCATGATAGACATGAAATAAAGTACTTGGTAAATTCCCAGAATAGAAAGTAGGCTGAGAAAAAAGTGACCCAGAAAAGGAGTGGAAAACAGGGACCCTTCCCAACTCTGCTCAGCCATAGTTTCAGCTGAGGCAAGATTGACCAGGGGGTTCAAAAGCCAGAACACAGAGTGTATGCAATGTCAAAACTATCCTAGTTTAAAACAAGTTGCTTTTAAAAAGTAATTGAATTTAAAATTTGGCTTTCACACATGGGGGAATCTGATGCAGACTCTGTATGTATTGGATGCAGGATTAGGAGCTCCCACACCTGATTCCAGTTCTACCTTTGGTGCTCTAATGATGGGGTGTCCTACACCTATGCATCATGAGTATCTGATGTTAGAATGACCCCGTCCTTCGCCATGAGATTTGTGCAACAGGCAATGCATGATTTCAGACATTTTCCAGGAAAGCCCTGAGAAAGAGTTTATTATAATTAAATAAGAAAGAGTTTGAGTCAAATCCAGCTAGACAAGAATACTGAGAACACGTGAGAGGAAGGACTCAGGGGCACTGGTGTCAGCTGCTGATTTTGCCTGTGACATTGATGGTCACTGAGTTAGAGGTTTCATGTCCTGTATTAGAATGAAGGTTTATAATGTAAGATAATGCATGCATTGTTATTAAAAATAACCCCAAGTTCAGCAGGTGCACTGCAGTATGAATTCCATTCTGAGTCTACAGTTTTGTTCCAGAGGTTACTCAACCACCTGGAGATCTTACACCTTCTGGCAATGAGATCGCCTGGGGCACAGTTCTCACATCTCTCCTTGGACACCATATGCACACTAGACTGTACAGCGGAGGGAAGTGGGGTGCAGAGCAAATTGTTTCCTGTTGTGCATCCTGGCATCATGCACTGCCAGGATTAGTTTTTCTTTAGTGCACCTGAAAGAATTCAGTCACTTGTTCACTCAAGTTCCAAGAAAAATGTTATGTCCAGAGTCTAAGGAGTGGGGGTCATCGTTCGTCCTAAACTTAAATATTTTGCAATAAGATAGATCTGATGTGCTAGGCATCAGGTGCCACAGACTTGACCACAGTTTTCTCGATTTCTAAATTTAAGAACCCTTGGCAAGCATGGCTTCTACAGGCCTATCACTGCACTGAAGAGGATCATTACTCTCTCCCCTCTCTCTGAACTCAAGGCTGCATTCCACACTGTGAGTCTGGGATGCTGTGCTCCCAAGGTTCTGTACTATTGGGTCTCTGGGCAAGTCTTCCGATCAGATCAGACGTATCTGCCCACAAGTTCCCATCTCAAATCCAGCCAGTTGCATGGTCAGCCTCGGATTTCACTTTCATTGGCCAGTTTGGGGAGAGTCTTGTTGTGGGTTCCCTCCCTGAAAACAAAACTGACGTTTCGGCCGTGAGTTTCAGTTTTAGCAGAGAAAACAAAGTCTTCTGTCCTTCACCTGCCTAGTCTGTGGAGGAAGAGTTGAGCCTTGTTGTGGAATCCGAGAAAAAAAAAAAAAAGGATAGAGACATTAGTTGAAAATATCAGGATGTTTTTCCGTGTTTATGGCCTAGCCATCTGTAGACCACACTATACTTCATTTTGGGGATGATTTCCGAAAGGTGCCGGAAAGTAAAGGTGCGCACGTGGAATGTAATGTGCAAAACAACTCGGGAGAAAAGACAGCCTCTGCCCCACCACTGCAGCTACACCAGGTTAGCAGAAAATAACGGCAATAGTTGACAGATTTTACGTTCAGGCATGTTCTATGCATGATCACGTCCATACAGACTTTCCAGAGCACGTGGAGACATCTGCGGTCATTATTCTGATTCTTCGTTTTCCTCATGGAATCCCACCCGTCATACTGTGAAGGACTCTCTCAGGGCTGCTGTTGACGTGCACAGAAACGTCATTGTTGATATGGTAAATTTCCACGGTCAGACTTTTCCAGATCATTTCAGGCTCTCGTTTCATGTGTAGTGCTCCCACTCACACGTTCTAATAAACCACTCTTCAAACACACTACAAACACACTCACAGGATCCTGGCGTGATATTTATTTCATGAATTTGGTGGTTTATTGAATATTTAATTGTCCATTTAAACATTGAGGGATGAGTTATATAAAATATAATATGGTAAAATAAAACACCATTTTTTAAATTAAAACCTAGCATCCATCTCCCTAAATGCATTATCTGTCCAACTATTATCTCTTCATTTACATATCATCTATTCATCAATCAATCAATTAATCAGTCAATCAGTCTGTCTGCTGCTATCTCCAAATGGTTGTGTATACCTATGTCTATATGATTTATATTCCTTTAGCTTCTCTGTGCCCTTGTCCCATAAAATGAATGGTCTGTACTCTGTCCCAGAGGAAAACAAGGCTTGGGTGTGTTTCTTCCCAGAGGGACTAGGCCTGAGGGCTTCCATGAATGTGATAGCAACCATGACACATGGAGGGGCTCACATTTTCAACTCCCTGCCCCAGAATTCCTCCAGCTTCTCATGCTCGCCCCTCTCATTCACTATCTCCATTTCACTGCTTCCTTTCCCTTCTTTAACTGAGGAAGGACATACATATCCCTCCTTTGTACTTCCCCCGTAGTGGATGCTCTCATGAAAATCACAAAACCCCTACTTTTTCCTAGTTTTTAGTAAATATTTCTATTTTCACCTTTTGTGTACTTATTTGTTCCTTTCTTCAGAATTAGAAAACCAATCGGGTTCTGTACTAATTTTAGATAGAAACCTTATTTTTAATTATTTTGTTATTCTGCTTTAAATTTTCAAATTGAATATCCCCTATTCAATAAATTTTGTCACTTACTGTGGTCAAAAACAAAAGAATCCAATTCCTGGGGATGCGATACAAACAATATAACATATCTCCTCAGTTTCTTCTCATAGTTTTCAGATGATCTTTACATTTTTAAGCCCACATTGTGACTTAATTTCTGACAACCATGTCTGAAGAGTTGACTGTTTCCTTTCTTTTCTGGGGAGGTAAATGGGAGGGTTTGGCTCTAAAGACTGAATGATTCTGCTGCACTTGGGAGCTGTGTCTGTGCATCACAAGCAGTAGAAATATCCAAAACATTATGATGTTTTCAGCTTCTCTCTCTCCTCCTTGTCACCATGATTCTAATCCAGACCATGGACTTAATTTCTGTTCTGCTTCCTTCCCTGGAACCGAGCAGTTTAAGGATGGGTTTTATGTCAGCCCCACCCCCTTTTAATTGTTTATTTCCGCTACCATTGCTATGGATGTCCTTTAATTTCATTTTCTCTTGTGGCTCAATCATCTAAGACTCGGCCTTTTCTGTTCACAGTGTGTGTGAGATAAAGGTCCTCATGCAGTTTCAAAACTGTGCTCTTGCCTGCCCTTCGGGTCTCTGCCTCCCTTTGTTGTAATAATACCTCTCATACATCATTCTGCATGTGGTAGTGTTTCTAGCAAGTGATTTCCAGGATAGACAATTGGGATCTTAAGTGTTTTCCTTCTTGATTGAAGGAAGCTTCTGGAAACTGTTGTTCTCTGGGTTTTCTCGTAAATATTTATTTGGTTTCATTTCCTGCAAAGCTTGTCTTCTGAGGAACATGTCCACTGCCTCTATTATCTTTCAATTTGGAGACATTTTTATAAGGCCAGTGTCTGCAGGTCAGCTCCTTCATCATTCTTCCTGGCGGTGCCCAGCAGCCGGCTCCCCTCTCTCTGATTCAGTTAGGAAAGGCAGGCTGACCACACACAGGTGGTTCAGGACCTGTGAGCATGCAGCACAGCTCTGCTTTGGGTCTGATGACCCAGGCTGAGTAACATCTGTGGCCTCTTTCTTACGTCATCAGCAATGGCACAAGGAGGGACGTAAGTCCGCTGAGCACATCCCCATCACTTCCTTTGACTTTCATGAAGAACTGGCTTTGGGCTGCAGAGTGTCCCTGCATACAAAACCCTATTATTTTGTGTGATGATTTAATATCACACGATGGTTTTAGTCTCTACATGAAAGAAGAAAACTGACTGCAGTTGGGCATAGCTTCCTCCTCTGGAGGGCTTAGACCTTTTTCTAGTGTGTGTGGAGGGGAATAGTTGATTTTCTATTTTCTTTGATAAACTAGGAGAGCCACGTGCCACCTTGACTGTGGTAGTCTGGTAGTTTCATAGGTTTTAATTGTCTGACCTGACTCCTCTAGGTTCACTGCGGTCACCTTTGGTACCTGACTTGTGTGACAAGTTCACTCCTCTGCTTACCAAGTAATTTCTAGTTCATGATAAACTTTCCTTTTCTCTACTCTTTCTGGTAGGTCAATCCTTTAAATTTTTGAATGTCTACATCATTTGCTATTGACTTTGTCTAACAGCATTTTCAAATATATCTGCATCTCAGGTTGTTACTTTGTTCTCTCTCATGTTCCCCCCCCCCCATTTGCTTTATAAGACTTGTTTTTAATGCCCCCTGTTAAAATATAATTTGTTTAATCGTTTTACGATTTTCACTTAGTGAGCTCTTTCTGTCCAGATTCTATTCATTTGTAATGCTATTTTACCACCCAGCTCTTTCTTTTTGATTGTTTTTCTCAAGTGTATCTTGTGAAAACAACATGTTCCTAAATCATTTTTTGGTTCTTCACTGCAATCTGAGAGCTTTTGTCTTTAATCAGAAAGGTTAATCTGCTCAGAGCTGTTATAATCACCAAGCTCTTAGGGTTTCTACTTACATTGGATTTTAAGCTATCATGCAGTCTTTTATTTCATACTTTTCTTTCTTACTGGAAATATCAATTAAAATTAGACTTTTTTTTTATTTTGAAAGTTGCTTATTTAGCAATCTGACTAAGGCACAGACCAAGGCATATCTTAGTCTCTAGGAGCTAGCTAGCACTGTGTGATGTGGGAACTTGGAAGATTACCATTAATCTATCAGAGTGTGTCTATACTGCACCTGCGCATTAAGCCGTCACTAGTGATTCTAGGCTACTCTGTCTCAGTACGCTGTGGTTCCCTCTAGGATTTAGTGTGTCTGGCCACACATGTAAGGGCAACTCATAGGAACTTGTTCCTTCCTTTCAGCTTGTGGGGTTCGGAAATGGATGTGAGGTTGCTCACTAGGCTCAGCACCTTTACACACTGAGACATCGCCCAAGCCCAGTGCCCCATTTTTTGATGCCCTGGATGTTTGTTATTTTAAGACCTTCAGGAAAAGATAATCAGCTTATGCTGCAGATAGTTGAAGCTTAATGTTTGAGGTAGTGTGTAATGAGCAGGCAGTAGCCGACCGAACTCTCTGCTGCTGATGGCATTTGCTCAATCCAGTTTGAAGAGGCTCATGCCCTTGTTTTAATGTGCCTGCTATTTCCATTGCCGATCTTTCTCACTGCTTCCTTGGGTACAGTGAACATTGGCTGCATCCAAGGTCACATGATCTTCCATTACCCCTGGTTTAGAGTGACGATCTTGGTTGTAGTTTGAGAAAGCAAAATCGGAGTGATCATATTTTGGTGGAGGAGGTCCTTCTGTCTTTGTGATGCTTTCATTGGTTAATAAAGAAATTGCTTTGGGCCTGCTGATAGGGCAGAATATGGTAGGTGGAGAAGACATAACTGGATTCTGGGAAGAAGAAAGCAGAGTAAAAGAGAAGCCATGGACCCATTGCTGGAGATAGACATGCTGAGACTTGGCTAGTAGGCTATGACCTCATGGTGATACACAGATGAATGAAGATGGGTTAAATTAATATGTAAGAGTTAGTCAATAAGAAGTTAGAGCTAATGGGCCAAGCAGTGATTTAATTAATACAATTTCATGTGGTTACTTCAGGGCTAAGCTAGCTGGGCGGCTGGGATGAACAAGCAGGCCCCTCTTTGCAACAATATTTCAAGGTGCTTGATACCTTTGATCCACTGTATGACTTCTCCAGATAGCACAGCTAGGTCCTGGAAAAAACAAAATGGTGAAGGGTCAAGAAAAAGTGCTTTAAAAGATGCAGATATGATCCTGTCTCCAAACGGACAATTGTTATGCGTAGTCCTTCCCTGTTAGTTTGAGTATCTTCATCGGTGTTTTCTGGGTCTCCTAAATTTGCTGAGCTGAGTTTCTCTAGTTTTTAGGCCACAGTCACACTAACTGAATGCACTGAGCATCTTTTGAACATGGTGTTTTTCCTGAAGGCAGAGTATACACATGAGCTGTGTGCAATGCTTTCTTTAGATAAGGCCCAGGAGCCTGAGGTACTGCCCCACCCAGTGGCTACAGCTCAGTCTTCCCAAGAACCTTCACAGGGGATTTCTCGTTAGTTTCCTATGCCTTGTGTTTATAGCAGTCTTATTGCTTAAAGGGTGTAATTTTTTTCCTCTTCTACCAAACAGCATCCTCCTTAGTGTAAGAAAATATTCTGTCTCAAGTACCAAGATGTCTCATAGCAAAATTCTCAGGACTAAGTTACGATAGCTAAATGACTTCCGTATCAGATGCCTCAAGGAACCCAAATGGCTAAGTGCACAGGACACATCATCCTTTTTTAAATGGAATGCCCTGAAATGGAGAAGTTGGTTTTTTTTTTTAAACATACAATTTTTTTGAGAACTGGAAAATATTCTCTTGCTTTTCAATCATATAAATTAGCTCTGCTGAGAAAGTGCCATCCCACGGTTGTTTACCATTTCCCCCAAAGGCTTATCTGAGTGTCTTGCTGCTCGAATGTCAAGTGCAGTTAATGTTTGGTTTCCTAGAGGGTTGAGTCAGGCTTAGACAGAAGGCGGGTGAACAAAAACTACCAAAAGGAAATGTTTGTCCTCGGAACCATAAAAGTGAGTTCCGACGAAATCAACTGGAATTATCAAAACTGGAAAAAACTGGATGGAAAGATGAGAGAAAGCGACAACCTGCAGATATGTATAAAAGCATACTATTTCAAGATTGTTAAAAAAATTTGATTACTTGGTAAATTTTGCACACATACAAAAAGACATTTTACCGTACCCAATCTTCCTCCCCTCTCTAACTCATCTCAGATCTTCTCTCAACACCTACCGATTTCAGTTCTTCCTCCTCTTTCCCTCAATAGCACAGCACACTAACTAGTGAAAGAACAAAACCAACTACCAACTCTATTTTGTGCTAGGCCCCCAGGTGCCTGTCGGCAGAGTGGGAAGTTCCCTAGATTGCAGTCGATCAAAGAGTCACCTATACCCTTTATGCCCATAAAAATAGATTTGTGGGATTTTTGTCCTTATAAACTCCACCTAAGAATGGAGGGGCATCTCCTTTGGTCCCCGCTGCATCCCTATCATGATTTGCACTACAGAATTCAACCTTGCTTTTGCATTTTGGTGAGTCTGTGTCTCTGGTGGTCTTCTTGGGGTCCCTATGACTTGGGTACTACATTAGCAACAGCAATGGCATCTGACATGAGTACATGGTCACATTTTACTTTTAATTGATTACTAACAAGCTGGACATGGTAGCTTATATTTGTTATCACAGTAATCCGGAGGCTGAGGCAGAAGAATAGCCATGAATTCAAAGCCAATATAAAGGACATAGTAAGTTGCAGACCAGCCTAGGCTACAGAGGGGACCTCTATGTTTAAGGACAAATAAAGAAAATTTTGAGTAAAGTGAAATGCTGTGTCCTATAGGGGCAGTAAATTACCCAGAATTACTTCTACTAGGATTTATGTTAGTTTAGAAGAAACAGTGCAAAACATTTGAACTATATTAACAGCTGCTGTTATGACTGTGACCTACAGTAGAAGTGGATGCTGATGTGAGCAATTACACAATCCTCATGCCCTTCTCTAGGGTGCTGGTGCCGTCCCAAAGACTGCCTGACCCTGAATAAATAATGTGAAGTTGCAAATTTGCCTGTTTTCTACATCTTCCTGTTGCTTTTTCAGCTTCTATTTTATTTTGTTCTTTTCATTCATATCCTCAAGTGATAAGTGTCCATGTTTTACATTTTAAATTTGGTTTATCACTTTGTTTTCTATGTAAAATGGAAAAACCCTATGGAAGAAGACAGCAGATATTGGATTCCACTTTGCTATGGGGCATATGCCACATAAGAAACTTATCTCATCTCTAACTTAATCTCAAGGGAAAGTTGTTAATGGAAAAGCTAGCAATGAAAGAAGCGTGCCTTCCTGAAATGTATTCAAGTATAAATCCATTACAATAGCAATCATATATTGCAATAATATAATAGCAGTAATATATTTCTTCCTTTGCTACAGTTAGATAAGATTTATTGTCTATAACTGTCGAATTTCCACGGGGTGAATGCATAAGTAAAGAGGTCTTTAAATGACGCGATCTAACTCTCAGCATCGGATAGTGCTGAGGGTGTAGTATAAATAAGTCAACACATGCCCCAGAGCAACACACGTTAGTCAGCCTGAAAGGTGAGCCACAGAAGTGAAGGAATGTGCTGAGTACTGGTTCTCCCACTTGAAATAGCTCAACAAAGATGAAAACCTGGGCCTTAAAACATACAGCAATCTCCCTACAATATCCCATAAATCTGATGCTACAATCACTTGTTTTTTTTTTGTGTAAATCTAGGCATGAAAGGAGACGCTTTCTGTTCTCATTATGGCGCCATGTTTGAAGTATTCTGTTCATATTTTTAGTGCCTTTAGTATCTGTTTACTCCTGTAGTCCAATGGTGTATTTGGGCTTTCTGGGCCAGGAAAAAGAAATAATTTAAAGACAACAAAGTGTATTCCAGATGATGGACTATCAACATTTGAAATGTGCAGCTTAGCACAGATAACACAGAGTCCTTAGCCAGAGAAATGCAACTGCAATGAGCACTCCCTTTACTATTCAAATGGATTTAGGCTGGTGTTTATATCAAGCAATTAGAGTAAACAGTCTATTCCACATCCCAGAAACCTTAAAACAATGTGTTTGCTTTGGGGCTCACCCTGTATTCATCTTTTGCAGTAGCAACAGTCACACTGCATTTTAATAGACTAGAAAGGGTCAAAAGGTCTAGATTCTTCCCAGTCACTCAATATTTTTACAGTTCAGCTGAAGGTTCTGTGTCATTGTATTCCCTAGCAAACAAAGCTGTCCTTTGCCAACGAATGTAAAATATTCCATCGGACAGCCAGGAGTGGGTTTTTCCTTAATAATTTTCATGCAATTTGCATTCTCTATTTTACATAAAATAGAATTCATTGGCAATAAAATGACTATCAGAAATAAAATGCATATCAAAGCAAAAGAAATGGCTCCAATTATGTTCTTCCCTTGAAGACAGCAAGGATTACCATGGAACCTGTTCAGAGACTTGTGTGTTGTAGTAGGAGCGGCGGGGCTGTGTCCCCAGCACCCCGGCCGCCTGGTTAGCTTATACCCCGAAATAATTACACGGACACTGTATTCTTTTAAACACTGCTTGGCCCATTTCTATCTAGCCTCTTCTAGGCTAATTCTCACATATTAATTTAGCCCATTTCACATCATCTGTGTAGCACTGCTAGGTGCGCTTACCGGGAAGATTCTAGCCTATGTCCATCCTGGGTTGGAGCTTCATCACGTGTGTCCCAGAGAGCAGAGCTATCACATCTACCCGGGAGAGGGGAGCATGGCGTCTCTGAGCTCACTTCCTCTTCCTCCCAGCATTCTGTTCTGTTTACTCCTCCCACCTATGTTTTAACCTATCAGGGCCAAGCAGTTTCATTATTTCTTAACCAATGAAATCAGCAGATTGATATATGACACTCCCACATCACCTGTGCCCCTGGATTTTGGTGACATTTCTTAAAGAATAGCGTGCAGTGTGCCTTGATGGTCCCAAATGTAGTAATACAATATAGTAAATGGCTGACAGATTCTGTTGGGTTTACAGTAAAGTAACTTTGCATGGTGAAAGAGAGTTAATAAAAACAATTATATTATTACTAATAATTTCACTATGAAATTTATAAAGGATAATGTTTGGTAAGAAAATTTAAGAACTTAGGAAGTGGTCTCCTGTGCTCTTGTGTTTCAGTCTACTTCCCACTTTCTCTTCTATCAGGTTCAGTGTGGTCAGATTTATATTGAGGTCTTTAATCCATTTGGACTTGAGTTTTGTGCATGGTGATAGATATGGATCTATTTTCATTCTTCTACAGGTTGACATCCAGTTATGCCAGCACCATTTGTTGAAGATTCTTTCTTCCATTGCATAATTTTAGCTCCCTTGTCGAAAATCAGGTGTTCATAGGTTTGTGGGTTAATATCCGGGTCTTTGATCCGATTCCATTGGTAGACGTCTCTGTTTTTATGCCAATACCAAGCTATTTTCATTACTTTAGCTCTGTAATAGAGTTTGAAGTCAGGGATGGTAATGCCTCCGGCAATGCCTTTATTGTATAGAATTGTTTTGCCTATCCTGAGTTTTTTGTTTTTCCATATAAAGTTGATTATTGTTCTCTCAAGGTCTATGAAAATTTTTTGGGGGATTTGATAGGGATTGTGTTGAATTTATAGATTACCTTTGGTAACTTGATTTTATGTTTTGGTTTGAAGTAGATACAAGGATAAATTTTTCATTTTGTAATTATGTTTGAATACTTCTATGTCCTCACATGTGTGGTGATTCTTAATTGTACAGACCCCTGATTTTTCATAATTTTGGTCAGCAATCCCTGTTGACTGTAGATGGAATCTATGACTTGGTGTTGACCAGTTGAGGCTATAATGGCATAGTTAAGCTATTTTATGATGACTCGACTTCCTCAGAAAGTGATTCTAGAGGTGAGCTTGATTCAGAAGGTTGCCATGCTATAAAACAGCTTTAAAATGTCTCTTGGAATTGCAGATCACCTTTGGGAGCTGAGTGTTTCTTTATCCTGCAAGAATCAAGAGTCCTATGTCTTTCATGGAGTAAAAGGAAAAGATACTCTGTTAAGAGGTTGAGTGTCCTCGGAGGTAGGTTATTTCTCTCTGTCTCCTGGAGGAAGCTGTAATCCGTCTTACACTGCTATTGAGGCGGGATCATGAAAGAATAACTCCCCCACATCATTTCTCAATTCTAGCCCTTTGAGACTGTGACGTTATGACTGTTTTAAATTGTAAGCATGTTAACTTGATAAAATTCCTTCAGTGCAATAGAAAACAGAATCTCCAAGTTGTAATAGCTTATACTTGACTTTCATGCAGTTCAATGAACTTGGATTTGGATGCCACGGACTCTCAAAGCTGCTTATGGTAGGATGGCCACTTTCGCAAAATTAATTCTTCCTCTCTATGAGCTTGGAGGTCTTCCAGCTAACTGTGACATAAATTGATATCCTTTTCCTGAAGAGAAGGTTTATAAAAACTGAACAGAAATTCTGAGCAGATGGACTGTGCAGTGGCTCAGCTGACGATGGTGCCACCCCCAAGCCTGACAACTTGCATCTGCCTCCCAGCACCTGCATGGTGGAAGGAAGACCTGGCTCTTGTGTGTTGTCTAATGATCTCCATGTGTAATTTGGTAAAGGCTTGCCTCCACAAAATATTTGTAAAAATAAATGATTTTTAAATTTATATGTAGATAAATATATTAGATAAGATTCAAACCATTTATACATTTCCCAATGTAGCGGGGCAGAAAATGTTTGATAATAACACATCTGTCTCAGTGATACCCCAGGAAAACATGGTCAGACTCAAAGTCATATCTACAAAGTTCAACTGAGGGTCTAGACACCTCCCTTTACAGACAGAAGGAGAATAGGAAGCTCGTGTTTCTGTGTTTCCCTATACTGAGTAATAAGCCATCATGTCATTACTACCAGTTACGGACTCCATCCTGTAGTACCAAATTTCTTGAGAAAATCTTGCTGTCACAATCTGTCAGTCATTCAGCAGTTTTTCATGTCTTTCTTTCCAGGCAGAGCTACCATTCCATTCACTTTCCCAAAGAGCCTTCTCTAAGTGTCAATGGATTCCATGCTAGAATTACAGACTCCTCAAGTAATGGGTGAGCCACATTCTTCAGGTTGCATGTACCATTGATATAATCTAACACCCATTGTTTGAACCATAAATTCTTCATCAAGTCTAAATCAGAAATTGTTTCAACCTAAAAAATAAAAGAAAAGGCAGTGAGAAGATTGCCATCACCAACACAACTTCACTAAGCAGCACAGAGAAAGGAGACAGACAGAACAGTAAGTTAAACCTGGGATATTTGGGTCCTACCAGAAGATCGGATTCTATTTTCAACAAATTCCCTAAAGGAAATGAAATAAAAAGCAATAAGTGATAGTTTTTACTATCAAATAAGTATTTGAGGAAATAGTTCATTATTTCCAAAATTTGGGGATAGACATAAACTACATATTCAAAAAGCAGATTGAGGCACAAGCAAAATCTCCAAGTGAAACAAACTAAGAAAAATATATAAGAATAGATGTCAAGACACACCATCATCAAACTGCTAACTACTTGGAAAACCTTTCCCAGCTGTCTTAACTAAATAAAGTATTACCTACACGAGGAGAGAGCTTAAATGACAGCTGACTGCATCAGAAGCTAGAGCAACCACAAGGAAGGGTGCCACATATTTCAGTAGTAACAGTAAAGAACTGTCAACCTAAGAATCGTATATTCATTGCAAATACCCACCAGGAGGAAGAAAGCAATCAATATATCACCAGACAAAAGAAAAGCCAGGGAACATGCCAGTGAACACGGTTTAGTAGATTGACCAAAAC
Organism: Microtus ochrogaster; assembly: GCF_000317375.1. Lineage (NCBI taxonomy): Eukaryota > Metazoa > Chordata > Mammalia > Rodentia > Cricetidae > Microtus > Microtus ochrogaster. The sequence continues at coordinate 44,584,365 of NC_022022.1, read as the reverse complement.
ATTTTCCCCATACTGAATGCAAGCACAATGGTGGAAGCAGAAGAGATGGAAGATGAGTAAGGAAGAGAATGAACTTGTGAAGAAAGGGCTCACTGTGTGAAAAATTGTTTGAAAATTGGCATAAGGTTGAACCTCTCTGGTGCTTCACCGGGTATCACTTTTCTCCCTTGGCATTGTGCATAGCCCCTTATAAAACCGTGAGAGCTAGTCCTAAGGGGCTGGCTTCCAGAGCAGACACAGCTTGATTCTGCCAAGCACTGTGCCTGTGTTTCTGCGGGGCCTTCAGCAGCAGGTATTTACCTCCAAATTCAGGAGGCAACAAAGGACAATAGCAATACCATATATTGTTTTGGGAGTTGCTTGGAATATTTGTCATGTAATTACCATGCAGCACAGCATTGTCTAACATCTGGCAAATATTTATTTGATCACTGTTTTTTTTTTGCCTCAATCCCAATTGAAATGTAAGGCTCATAATCAGAATCAGTCTACTGGGTGTATATCTGCAATCCCGGAGCAGAGATTAGTCACTGACACAGATGACAAACAAAGTAAATATTTGCAAAAAGTTGAAGAACATAAATCAAAAAAGACACGGAGCTAAGGAAAAAGAGTAGACTCCGCATAGACGATGGTTCAGAGCATCTAGACATGAAGAAAAGGGGAGGAAGGAGGAAATGGTAGCTCAGGATAAGAGGGGAACTTGAGAAGGGGTGAGTGGAGAGCAGCCCAGTGGAGTATTCTGTTTGCCCTTGTCTGTTTCTATAGAGTAAGTGAACTCAAGAAGAGAGATGGAGTACCCGCAGGAATGGAGATAAAAGGGAATTGGAATCATTTTTAGAATGACAGGAGCATGGACCCAGACAGGACTGTTTCCAGAGTCCCTGGATGCAGACCAGAGACAGGACCCTGCTATTCCTACCACCTTCGTGTTGTAAAGGAATGAGTGAGTGGTGGCTGTGTAAGATGGTGATTATGGTTACTGCCAATTGTCATCTTAGCAGAAATTAGGATCACGTGGGAGATGAGCCTGTGCTAATTGAGATGGGTGGGGTTGTTCCCAGGCTAGATTCCAGGACTGTGCAAGCAGAACTGAGCTGTGCATGCACCACGGACCACATTCTCTGCTTCCTGTTTGAGCATAGCATGTGAGGTCCTGCCGTGGTGATGTCCACATCATAGGGCTGTACACCTGAGCAGTGAACCCAAATAATCCCTTTCTGCCTTGACTTTCCTTTGCCACAGTCTTTTGTTACAGAAACAGTAAAGTAACCAGACAGTAGCAGGGCTCCACCTGGGCAAATGCCCCATTTTCTTTTTTTTTTTAAATTTATTTATTTATTGAGGATTTCTGCCTCCTCCCCGCCACCGCCTCCCATTTCCCTCCCCCTCCCCCGATTAAGTCCCTCTCCCTCATCAGCTTGAAGAGCCATCAGGGTTCCCTGACCTGTGGGAAGTCCAAGGACCGCCCACCTCCATCCAGGTTTAGTAAGTTGAGCATCCAAACCGCCCAGGCCCCCCCAAAGCCAGCACGTGCAGTAGGATCAAAAACCCATTGCCCTTGTTTTTGAGTTCTCTGTAGATACAGACACCATGCTTCATTACTCAATAAAACACTTACAGTCATCCTTGAATTTACCAGTATGCTACCCTGTCCTCCACGTTCTCCACCATAGGGAACCCTCACTTGGTACATCTGCTTGTCTTTTCTTTTTATCTAGCCTCTGAAGAAACTTGTTAGTGAGTATAAAATATAGTTCTTTTATTCTTAGCTCATTAGCTTTCAGGGGCATTCGTATTTCTCTTTTTGTGCCTAATCCAAAATATTTCATATTTACTTCATAAAAAACTGCCAACTATTTTGGAGAGAATGAAGAATACTTTGCTATATCCGCATATACATTCCTATTTCTGGGTATGATTTCTCGGCAGTATTTGAAGATGAAAATGTCCCAACTCATATTTTGAATTCTAGTCATGAAAATTGTGTGATCAACTGCTGTTATTTAAAGAGCTTGTTAGTCTTTCACAAATTAGAGGTTTTATATATGTGTGCACACATGTAGTTCATGTGTGTATATGCTCCTGCATGTACATACGGAACATATATTTATATGCAAACAGGTTGTACTCTACAAAATCATTCTGAATGACAAAAATGAAGATATGCATACTCTTGCACACTTAAAATATAAACATTTAAAAACTGAAAATTCCACTGTTTATTTATTAAGACCCATTTGCCAGTGATAAAATGCCTATTTTTCTCAGTGTATGAACTGAGTAACTCTCTAAACACAGCTATATAAAGGGCAATAAAGCTCACTTGACTCTCAATGCTACCTCATCTATGAATTCATCTCTTCTTCACAGTCAAGTTTCATGAGACAGGTTGCCAGTTACATATTCTAATTTTCATCTCACCCCTTTGTAGATGTGTGGAAAGATGACCTGTTGATGTTTTTGTTATATCATCCTATCATGCTTTCAATGAGAGGCCACTCACGACTTTTGCAGTAAAATGTCACCTGAAGAGATTCCACGGGCAATACAGATAACTAAATTCCTGCCTGGATGTTGCATGTGCCCATTACAAAGGAGCTCTTTCCATGGATATAGGAAGCAACTTGTGAGATACTCTTTATGGTTATGAAAACATATATCTCTCACAAAGCATACAAGGCCCTTACAGAACTTACAAAACTGTTGGAAGTTTCTCATGATTGTTTTGAAGCTATTCTAATTTTAAGAGTTTGAAAGATGGTGAATCAAACTCTACCATATTTTCAGCTAATAATCTAATAGGTATTATATATATTATTATTCTGTGTTATTTTATTTCTTCCATGTTATATTGGTATGCTTGTTTGTTAATTTATGATGTAATGGTTAATCTTATGGGATAGCCAAACTATCTTGGACCTTACCATGCAGCCCAATCCGGCATTCATCTGAGGTCATCCAATTGTGGTGAGCATGCCCGTAAGTCACCAAAGACAAAGCTAGAAACTCACAATATGATACTATGTTATTGTATTTAGTAATCGACCAAAATACACTTTTTATTTTTCCATTTGATAGTTGTTTTCCTTATAAGAACCTATCTTAGAGGAAACCAATGTAGATACTTTTTTAACATCATGGCATACATGGCTTGATTTCAGAACTGTGCCTGGAGCAGTGAAAACAGATATGCATAACAGTAAAGTCGATGACGTTGATGTTTGTTTCTCTCATGGCTAAGACAGGAAATCTAAGTACTCCCTTGAGAAGAATGGTATTTTATACTGGGCTTCAGTATGCTTCTGTCATTGATGGTGATTACTATGAAACTGTGTTGTTAACCTTTGCTTCCTATTTTAGTATGATTAGTCTTCATTCAAAGCTATTTTGAATATGGAGAACATTGACGTTGCTTCATAGGGAAATGTACAAGGAATCAAAGACATAGAGAAAAGTTACCCCCCCCCCCATCATTCTCACTTCGCACTCATCTCCATTAACACAGGAAGCAAGCTCGATTGCACTAAACCTTGTAACTGTGGTACAATCTTGTACACTGTGAAGATGTGTCCTTGTCACGGTACCTTCTGATTGGTTTAACAAATATCTAAATGGCCATTAGCCAGCTAGACAAAATGTATAGGGAGAAGAGTCAGACAGAGAACTCCAGGAAGAAGACAGGCAGAGTCACCAGAATACACATAGGGAGCAAGATTTGCTGGTGGACAGGTAAAGCAAAGAGCCACGTGGCAAGGCTTAGATTAATAGAAACTGGTTAATTTAAATTATAAAAGCTAGTTACTTACAAGTCTAATCTATGCCCAAGCTTTTATAATTTGCAATAAATCTCTCTGTCATTACTGGGGAACCAGTGGTCCTGAAGAAAAGATCCAACTACACCTTGTCCTGTCTAGGTGCTCTTCGTAATATTGCTAAAGTACTCATACACATATGCTTTCTGGATTTCATTTATTTGACTCAGACAAATATGTAATATATAAGTACTAATTTAGGTATGTATATAATGATATATATTACCTATATAAAATAAATATCTGTATATATGTAGAAAATATATTTTGTATTTGAATCTGTCCCTCTTATTGCCTTATGAAATTATTTCTTACCAGTGCATATGAATTTTTAATATATTTTACCATTAACAAAGATTTAGTGGCTTCAATCTCCATAGTAACTTCACAATCTCAGCTACCTCTTTTTGCAAATATCAACCTTTGATTCTATTTCTTATACCTAAGTCAGTGAAATTATTCTGCTTTGCTTGTACCCCTTTCCCTCTTTTAATTTTTTTATTATCATTTTATTATATTCTATTTTATGCATGTGGATATTTTCCCTGCACACATTTCTGTGCACCACATAGGTGAAATGTCTGTAGAGTCCAATAGGACCTCAGAATCCCCAGACAGGTGTGAATCACCATGTGGGTGCTGAGAATTGAACCTGTGTCCTCTGTGAGAACAGCAGCGACTGACTCTCTGCTGAAGTATCTCTCTATCCATCTCAGCTTGGTTTATTTTCATGTTTATGTCTCTTATTATTATGCATAATTGTTACTCCTCTGGTTCTAATGGACACCTCAGACTTAGCTATAATTAAGTGATAAATGTACCTCCACTGTCTCTGAGGTTTCTACTAATCCCTGATAGAGTCCCTGATAGAGTCCTTAGGTATAATCAAGATGGCTGTGTATTTTCGACCTGTGTATGTGTGTAATGTCTTTCCAATAACCGAAGTTACATAAGATATAATATTCACACTTTGCCCCTGACTTTCTATGTCCTCTTCCTCATGATACAATTTTGTACACAACTTCAAAAAGATCCACCTTACCTTATAGCCACACAGTGAAAGTGCAAGGTGCTTATTATTGCATTGCCACTTTGTGTTTTTTTTTCCTCAGGCTACAGATATTTTCAGCTTTATGTCTGTATCATCCTTGCAACACTGAAATAATGTCTACTTCTGTGCATCTTACTTTTGTGTATTGACTCCACAGGAGAAGCTGAGTGATTTTCATCTGACCAGCTCCACTCCTGATACCAGTGGAAGACCCTCTAGCTAAATTTCAAATAAATTACAAGGAAATTTTTATTAGCAAATGATAACAGGCCCTGTGACACCAGGACTTGCCCTATCAGGCATGTAAATGCTAATACTTAAAATTTATCACTAACCATGTATCCTTAGTGTATTGGATCCTGGAGATAGATTTATAAATAATTGATCTATTTTGAATGGAGCTGAGGCTGTTAATCAGAAGATAGGAAAAGAAATCTGAGAAAATAAAGGCCTGGACTTGAGTGTTAGATCAAGACCATATGCACCTTAGCTCTGCAGGCAAGACAGTCTCTCAGGTTGCCCAAAATGTCCAGGCCAATCAGTACCAGTTAATAACTTCACATAAATCATAATAATGGGAAGCATAATAGTTAGACATTTCTGTTGTTTTGAAATCTTTTGTAAATAATTCCTGAGTTTTATAATCTGCTCTAAATTTCTGCATAAAGTAAACTGAAGCACATTTGGAACTTAAGGAAGCCATCCTATCTAACAGTAACAGGACTAGAGAAGGGAAGGGAATGGACATTAGTGAGGGTTAAAGCTTACCAGAGAATTATCTAGTTAAATTGGAAGATCTAAGCATGGAGAAACCTTTGCTAATGAGGATGCAAGAGTTATTGAAATTGAAAAAAAAACTAGGACGCAATTCTTACTTATTCAGTAAAATTCAAACCTATTCTGTTGTTACTGAAACAAAAATACAATAACTTAATGTCTGCAATTTTTGACAATCTATTCAAAAAATCTCTTGCCTTTGACTTTCTTTCTCCTCTAAAAGCCTAAGAAAACAAAATAAATAAAATAAAGCCACTTTACCTCAACATAAAAATCAATGCAAAGAACGAAAAAAGTATTCCAGCCAGTATCATTTCTTAGGCATGAAAAATTCTAATACTTTTTGTAAATTAAATTATAAACAAATTCAGCAATCTGTAATGCAGTTATGCTTGTAGATACATAAATTTTATGTGGATAACTGCATGTCAGTTTCTTAAAAAATGTACATACCACCGAGGAGCATCTTACTCACATACCAATAAATCATGGGTTCTTAGTGGCTTAGTTGTCATGGATACATACCTTTTGTGTGAGCTATCTATCAGATGTGCATGCTAACCTCTGTTTGGCATACCTGCAGTGATATTTCAGCTATTTTACAGTAGCAAATAAAATTAAACCACTGTGCAATTTATGCTTAAAAAATAAATGCACTCACTGCATGTATTTTAACAAATCAGCCCTGCCGCCACCTTAGGTACAAGAAACAAAGGCATGTATGCACAGCTCATGAGATGGTGCCTTGATCCTGTGAGGATACAGGTGCTTGGTGCAGAAGGTCATGCGACCCAGAACAGTATGAATGGGCACATTTATTCAAGCATGATCTCTCTTGCTCTCAGGAGACCTCTGCCCTATGAAGTGTGAGCCCTGTAGGTCCAGATCCTGACTGTCACTCTGTCCCTGCTTCCTGTTCTCAGGGTCACTACCATATCACCTTCCTCTACCTGTAGACTCATGAAAAATATGTGTTTCCATCTTCAAGCCTTAAACTAGGAAAACATGAAGCTATATCTGTATTTTGCCACATGGGAAAGACACTGAAACAAGAAAAAGGGAAGCACAAAGAGCCGGGGACGTAGGAGTGGGATGGAAGAGTCTGTAATTTGCTGTCACTTTGTTCGTCCTCATAGCCTGGGTTTTTGGATGTCACTGGTATGTCAGCTTGGCAGTCATGCCAACATTCAGATGAATAGACAGAATGTTTAGTCTATAGTATTGCCAAGTTGATGAGCAATGCTTGAAAACAGCAGATTCTTTAGAAGTTATTGCTAATAAAGGCCATCTATGGCAAGAGGAGCACAGTATAGCTCTGTCTATTTCAGTGAATGGACACATATATACTTTTCTAGTAAAACTAAGTATACTTTCTAATAAGATTAGCTATATGTTTCAAATTTGGCCTCATTGCCGTTATAACGTCTTAATCACATTATTACAGACATGCTCTCACAGTTGACAAAATTTTCAAAAGTGAGAAATTAGGCCGGGCGGTGGTGGCACACACCTTTAATCCCAGCACTCGGGAGGCAGAGGCAAGCGGATCTCTGTGAGTTTGAGACCAGCCTGGTCTACAAGAGCTAGTCCCAGGACAGGCTCCAAAACCACAGAGAAACCCTGTCTCTAAAAACAAAAAACAAACAAACAAAAAAAGTGAGAAATTAGAAAGATTGAATGAAAGTGTTAAATTACTACTTGTCTGATAGACACATTTAAACCTCCAGATAAATATTGTACAGAGACAGTTATGAGACATATTTTACTTTTTTGCACATGTTGCATTTAGCTGTATGTGATCTGGGAGATGTGCCATGAGGTGCTTTGGGGATGCTTATGGTTCCATCTTATGGAGAACATTTTGTTATGTCTTTAAATATGAAAATTTTTCTGTAATTTTTAAAAGGAGAAGCATCATCCCTAGAATCATCTCTGTTACTAGGATAGAAACCAAAGTCAGAATCTATTTCATTGGCACTTTCACTCTGGAAAACCCAGTACACTTTGCAAACTGACTTAAGTGGAAACATTAACACAGAGTAGATATAATTTAAACCCTTGCTTATTCATTTAAAAAATATCTGGAACAATTCAGACAGCTAATGCATATGAAAGGCTTTCATGTAATATTCTGGAAGGTTAGGACTTCAAACAATGACACTTGGTTGAGGGAAGGAGGAACAAAATCCCATAGTTCTATGAGGCTGCTCGTTCATTCCTAGCTGCTCAGCCCTGAAATAATCACACAGCAACTGTATTAATTAAATTACTGCTTGGCCCATTAGCTCTAGCTTCTTATTGCCTAACTCTTATATCTTAATTTAACACATTTCTATTAATCTTTGTGCCACCATGTGTCTGTGGCTCACTGGCTGCTCTATTCCCAGCAGTAACTACATGGAATCTCACTGACTCTGCCTTCTTTCTCCCAGAATTCAGATTAGTTTTCCTGCCTAGTTCTATTTCTGCTAAGCCACTGGCCAAAACAGATTTATTCATTAACCAATAAAAGCAACATATATACAGAAGGACTTCCCATATCACATAGTAAATGAAATCTTTCCTTATTGCAATGCATACTTTATTTTTAATTAAAATCACAATTTCTCTTAAATGTAGTCAACAAGTATCAATTAAAAAAGGTATTTTAAAATTTTCTAAAATTGTTCTTCCTAGAGTTCTGTGTTGGGAGGGCTGGATTTGCACTTACTGGGTGTCTGGAGCTACTGCTTTGATTATGGCATAAGGTGGAAATTACTTTGTCTTCTTGTCAATCTTTCACTTTTTTTGTTTTTGTTTTCCTAATCTTTTAATTGAAATTGTATTTTACATACCAACCCCAGATCCCCTTCCCTCAATTCTCCCACACCTTCCCCTTTTCCACCCCCATCCACTCCTCAGAGGTGGTAAGGTTTCCCTTGGGGAGTCAACAAAGTCTAGCATACCAAGATGAGGCATGACCAAGCCCCTACCCTTCCTGGATCAATGCTGAGCAAGGTTTCCCACCGTAAGAAATGGGCTCAAAAAGCCAGTTAACATACCAAGAATAAGTCCTGGTCCCACTTCCGGGCCCCCACCAACAGAACAAGCACATAACTGTCACCCCCATTCAGACGATCTAATTTGGTTCCATGCCGGTTCCTCAGTTGTCAGTTCAGAGTTGGGTCAACTATCTCAGTGATTTTCCCCATCATGATCTTCAACCCCCCCCCCTCATCCTTGCTCATATGATCCCTCCTCCCTATCCTCAGCTGAACTCCATGAGCTCAGCCCAGAGCTTGGCTCTGGGTCACTGCATCTACTTCCATCAGTTATTGGATAAAGGATGAAAATTAGGGTCGTCACTAACCTGATTATAGGGGAAGACCAGTTCAGGCACCTTCTCTACTACTGCTAGGAATCTTGGCTGGGATCATCTTTGTGGATACCTGGGCCTAGCCCCAGGTGTCTCCCCTAACCCCATAATGGCTCCCTCTAGACCCAGAATGACAAGCATGGTATGTACTTACTCTTAAGTGGATATTATACATAAATCAAGGAATAACCAGCCTATAATCCACAATCCCAAAGAAGCTAGGTAAAAAGGAGGGCTCTAAGACAAATACGCATTGAGGGTCCCAGGAGTGGGAAATAATTCAGGTCTCTTGGGTAAACTGGGAGGGGGTGTGGGAGGGTGGGGTGGGGGTGGGAACATGAGGGATGGAGAAGGCTGACTGAGGGACAGATGGATGGGGAGTGCACTGTAAGTGAAATGTCAAGGGATATGTTAGTAGAAGTCACTAAGTAGTAGGAAAACAGGAAAAAAGCTATTCATGTTGAATGGAAACTAGAAGGCACTGGTTACTTAGTGTTAAAGTATATACCACACACACAGATACACAAATGTGTGTGTGAGTATATGTGTGTGTGTGTGCATTTAATGTTACCTCTATCAGGGGAGAGGGCCGGCTTGCTGGCTCCTGAACCTTGAGCAAAGAAGTCGGGACCACGAGGGGTGCACCCGCCCACTGAGACAGTGGATCTGATCTACTGGGAGCTCACCAAGGCCAGCTGGACTGTGACTGAAAAAGCACGGGATAAAACTGGACTCTCTGAACATGGCGAACAATGAGGGCTGATGAGAAGCCAAGGACAATGGCACGGGGTTTTGATCCTACTTAATTTTCTGGCTTTGTGGGCGCCTAGCCAGTTTGGATGTTCACCTTCCAAGATATGGACGGAGGGGGGAGGACCTAAGACTTACCACAGGGCAGGGAACCCTGACTGCTCTTTGGACTGGAGAGGGAGGGGGAAAAGGGTGGGAGGAGGGGGAGAAGGGTGGGAGGAGGGGGAGGGAAATGGGAGGCTGGGAGGAGGCGAAAACTTGTTTTTTTTCCTTTTCTCAAAAAAAAAAAAAACTGAAAAAAATTATTAACTGGGAGACTGCTTAAAGTTTGTTGCAGAAAAGGTAGTGGAATGATAAAGTTTCAAAATAAAGATGTCTTCTGGTGTTTAAAAAAAAAAAGAAACATGTATATGTACAGAGGCAAATACCATACCATGATATTTCAAACAAGAGTTGGGGTTGTCTTCAGTAGAGCATGACTCAAAAAAATATGCTCAGAAATTAAATTATCCTGGCAGAGATCAAGCGTAGGCATCATTACAATCTTATATTTCTGTACCTATTTCAATGACAACTGATTCACTGGATAAAATTATGTGCAGATATGTATGTTTTATGAAAACAAATTCTATATTTCCCAGTGTAATCTCTGTCTTGGATAACCTCTGCTAACGTAGGATAATTCAATGAAAATGAATATTCTCCTGGTATTCATTAGAATAATTTTAAACCAGGGATGACAGTTCAAAATAAAACCTGACAATAGTTAATAGAAAAATCTGAGGGAACAAAAACCTTTAAAAGTTCATGTTGTTTTTTGCTTCTAAGGGAATGGTCTGAATTCCACCAGTTATTAAAATTAGGGGGAAGGTCAAAGAAACTATTGATTGACTGAAAGGATTTATTTTAATAGTTTTATTTTTATTTATTTTGTCTATGTTTTTTACATATGTGGACTTGTTTGTATAAGGATGTTTATGGTTTCATCTTATGAAGACCATTTTTTAATGTTGTTAAACACTAAAACTTTGCTTTAATTTTTAAAAAAGGAGAATTGAGTAAATCATTCTACTTAATTTGAAATAAATAAAGAGAGGTTTAATTTATATTGACTCTGTCTTTATATTTCCATTTTATGACAGTTTATAAAGGGTGATATATATATATACTTATACATATATATATATATATATATATATATATATACTTGGTGTATACACACACACACATACACACACACACATGTATATATATCTGCTTATGAATGAATTCATATGTGTGTGAATGCATGTGAGTGTAGAGATGTGTGTGTTGTGGTTACATATGTATATAAGTTGACATGTGTATGCATGTGTGTAAATAAATGAGTTAATACAGACTTGAATTTCCCAAAGATTGACCAGACGCACATGTAAAGGGCCCAGTTCTATGATCTTGCCCCAGTTCAAATGCCCAAGGCTGTGTGTACTTCTAAGCAAGTGAGTATAAAACTGGAAGTCCCTACCTCCCTTCCCTTGTTGATGACTGATCAAAATGTCTCACAGACACCAGGAACATCCACATCCATTACTGAAGATGGCGGAAATGCCCAGTTTGTTACAAGTTGACATCCAGGGAAGACAACAACAGAGGAAGGTCCACATGAGTTCTGATCATGAAGTCCTGTCCTGGTAGAGTATGGAGCTTTGCCCCTCCCAGTCCTGATGTCTTTGAAAAATTTTGGAAAGGTTTTTCAACTTCCTCACACAAATGATCCAGAGCAATGATAATAGAACAACACATACTATTCTCTTGCAGAACTAAATACAACAGCATCAAATGCCCTGGTTCTGCCCTCACTAACACAAAATACTCCTGGCATCAGGATCACTTCAGAACTTGGAGAGTTGGAACTGAGCTGGCAGAATTAATACAAGGAGGCCCTCATTCTTGCTTGTTAGAAATAAAAGAGGCAGAAAACACAAAAATGGTCATTTTAAAGCTTACATAATAGAAAAATGGCAAATAAAATCAAGAATAATAAAACATTAATTGCTGATATTAAAATTAAAGTGGAATACATTTAAAGATACTTCAGGGATTAATCAGAAAATAAAACAGATTTTTAACAGCTTGATGGGAGTACACTCTGAAATTTAGAATAAATGGACACATACATACAGAATTACAATGTAGTACAACTAGGCATGTTTAAATAATGCTAATTCTTCTTAATAGAATTAAAAGTAATAGAATTAAAAACTAATACACAAAGGCCAGTCAGAATAAATTCAGACTCTGTAAGGTATTTCAAGATATGAAGTTCCCATTTTTCACAATGTTAACAGATTCCCGGGTAAAGGAGACTTTTGGATTTCACTAATGACAACAGGATCCACTGATCCCCCTCATTAGATACTATCCTGTCTAAGAATGAAAATGCAAGCTGGTTTCAGTCACAAACCATAGGGCAACATTACAAGATAAAATGTGGATCTATCAGTCAATGGTCTCTATAAATTTTAAAGACTATAGAGCTGAAGCCATATACGTTAAGGGCCAAAGCCATCTGGTTACTTTATAAGTTAAATGAAAATATCAGTTAAATTCCAAAACCTATTTGTGATTAATTACAATTGTAGAGTATTAGAAACTGAAATGAACAGTCAGAAAACTCTAGAGCTGGTACGTTTATGGTGACATACTGAAGTCATTACTCTTTTTTGATAAGGACAAATCACATAAGCAATTATGAATAATATCCATGATGTATTTTTTCATGGGTTAACATTTTCATTGTGTGTATTGATTGCACATGGTACTGTTACATAAGGACACTCTTATCCAAGGACCTTGGACACAGAGAAACCATCGCATCAGTGACACAACCTATCCCTCATTATTTCTCTTTTATTAATTTATAATGGTAATACGTGGATGGTAACTCAGAAAAAGATAGATGCTATTTGTGAAGTAATTGGTAAATTCAGGGAGAAAATGACATTTCATAAAAGATCAAATGGAATTTCCACAAATGGAAAGTAGAACGTCTTAGAAATCAAGTTTTCCTGGGTCAACTTAACAGTACTTGAGACTCTGATTCTCATTAAACTTGAGGACAGCACCATAGAAATCATCAAAATTGAAGAAGAGATACAGACAAAACCTGAAAAAGAAATATACTCTGTAAGGCTAATATAACACTTGACATTCTCAATAATTCACAAGACAAATTGAATTACTAACTTTCGCAATTTTTTCTTCATTCTTGAGAATTTCATAAAACTCTGCAATGAAATAAGATCCCAGCCCCCTCAACTGACCCTCTCCTCCTTAACATGTCCTCTCTTAACTCTATGCGTCCCCTTTTGAGATAATGCACTAAATTCAGGCGGTCATTCCCAGGAAGACCTTCCTGTATGTATGTGTACTGGCATGGGACCATCCATTGGAGCACGAGAACCATACTAATAGCCAGAATCTCTGAAGAGATTAATTCTCAACCCTGGCCAAAAAGGCTCTGGAAGAGGAGTGAAATAAGTGAAGAACTGTGGGTGGGGAGCAGAGCTGTGGAATACACTCTCCTGGGTGTGGCAGTGGATGCCTAATCCCTGTGTACTGTTTAAACGTGGACAAGAGTCATCACACCCTGGCTTACTGCCCCAACTACATCATGGCCATTTTGGAAACAATGATCCGCAAGCTACAGTTCATGACTTTGGAGTTGACTAGTAATATCAGCATCACCTCTGCCACTATGCAACCCAGTAGGAAGTGTGGTCCTTATGGAAAATCTGATTGAATTAATTCATACCTATCTGATGATAACCCCTGGAAGGGAGTAGATGGGACCGAAAAGGCAAGTGGCCTTCCAGATGCAAGGGACATGTGGAAAATGTGTTGTATATTACTTACTAACTCTGAAATTCTAAAGATATGGCACCATAAGCATAATTTTGGAATTTTTGGTTTTTAAGCCTGGGCAGGACTCCACAACCTAAATGTGTAATTATAATCTTTTTACATGAATTAGACTCGTGGGCACACTTAATACTTTTATGGATGTGACATATGGTTTGTTCTTAGTAGCTAATATCCAGATGAGAGTTAGGATTGCTCTACAGCCATTTGTGCAGTGTTAATAGGTAACATTTTTGTTATTTTTGTAGTGTAATGAGTGAAAACTAAGTCATTTATTTTTCTTTAGGGACCAGCATTAGTACTGTTTTCATAATAATGGCAAAAATATCATTAGAAAGCCTACTTTTGAAGCATGAATTTGAAAAGACATTCCTGATGGCATATTTAGAACAAAATAGAAAAAAATGTTATTTAAAGTCTGGTAATCAGAAACAACTTAAGTCTTTCTTTTATTTAAATAAGATTTTTTTCATTTATTTTAAATACCAACCAGTTTTTCTTTTCTCCTCTCCCTCCATTCCCTTCTTTTTCATCTGCTGCCCTTCCCATCCACTCTCCCTTTATCTCCATTTAGAAAGGGACAGGCCTCCCATGAGCTTGCTCAAGCAAGGCACATCAAGTTGAGGCAAGACCTAGCTTCTCTCCTTATATCAAGGCAAAGCCAGGTAATCCAACATGGGGAACAGGTTACCAGAAGCCAGCTAAGCACCACAGAGAGGTTCTACTCCCCCTGTTAGGAGGCTTTCTAAGAGACCAAGCTACAGGATTGTCACACACATGCAGAGGGCCTAGGTCAGCCACATTCTTTTATATATGTATGTATGTATATGAGTCCAAATCAAAGCCTTTAATTTGTTTAGTTTTTATTGTACCAAGCTTTTGTTCTGCAATTCTGTTAGATAGGATCACAAGGTGTGATGGGTTCCTGCTTGTACCTTTAGCACCGTATGATGAGATTGAGCATGACTGATCCTCATCAACTCATGGGGTCACGTTGAGAGGCTTCATGTGACATAATTTCCTTTTTAAAAATCAGGAGAGGCTTCATGTGACATAATTTCCTTTTTAAAAATCAGGATTGCTTAGTTTCATAAAGTAAAAGCAAAAGTATAGATATTGTAAATTGATAACTCAAATACACATAATAGCATTTTAAAGGCCAATACTGTATATTTTTCTGGTGTCTTGGGTTAGTAATATTGCTGATATTATTTTTAAAATTAGTGTAGTAACAATAATCTATTAGTGCTTAAATATGAAAGGTTAAAACTCGAGATCGATTTATAGCTGCTTTGTTAAAAAATAATGATTGAAAACGTGTATTAGGAAAGGGGCGAATGTGTAAAGTACAGAAGGGAATTTGAAAATGGGGCACTGGTGGTCTTTGCACAGTTGCTGGAACGTTACTCAGCATTGGTTCCCCCAAGCACTTCTTCTGCTCCTTTTCTTTAGTTCTTGCACTGCTAAGTAGTGGTTTTGTTTTCTATCTCTATATTTTATGAACTATGTAAGATATCCAGAAAAACCTCCACACATACATATTTCTGTTTATCAGGTGAGAGGATTAGAGTCCATCTTTGGATGTTCACTCTGTCTAGCTTCATACACCCAAGAGCTGAAGGGTTGAGCACCTTTCGTGCTACTACCGTGAGTGAACATGATGAATTACTGAGCTACCTCGAACCATGATGGAAAACTGAAAGTGCCATTAGAAAGAAATTAAAGCTACTTTTGACACCTCTTTTCTCTTTTCTGTTTTTAATGTGCATTTTATTTAATTTTTGAAATTTTCAGGCATGTATACAGTGTGTCATCATCCCTTCACTTACTATACTTACTACCATTTTTCCCAAATAAGCACATATCCCCACCTCATTCACATCTGTACGTATCTATGGGACTCCTAAGATTAATTAGCAAAAAGTCTCAGATTAAGAAAACCTGTAAGCTTTTTTTCCTGTAGAATAATTGTTTAATATTAGAAAAGATCACAGTGTTTTTTATAATGTTTCATTAGTTTTGTACATATAAGTTAGTTCCCTGATTTTTTTCTTTGTTTATTTTTGGTCTTTGGTTTCTTTGAAATAGTTTCTCTGTTTACCCTTGGAACTAGTTTTGTAGACCAGGCTGGCCTTGAGCTCACAGAGATCTTACTATTTCTGCCTCTCAAGTGCTGGGATTAAAAATGTACACCACCACTGCCCAACAAATTTCCTGTATTTTATTTATTTATTTATGTTGTGTTTCTGTGTGGTGGTTATGCAATCATGCGCAACCATAGTTAAGTATTTGGATACAGATGTCTATGCATGAACAGAGTCCAGAGCAGGACACAGATCATCTTCACTATGACTGTTTGCTTCTATGACTTGAGAGAAAGATCCTCACCAGAAGCTCACAGTATGGACTCGGCTTCCTGGACACAAAGTTCTCAAGATTTTCCCAAGTATTCTTGTGAAAGATGAGGTTACAAGAATATACCCAATTTTAGTTTACTGAGTATCATGGTTTTCCTCAATTAACATATGATGGTGTGTGAGATCCAGAAAGAAATGTAAAATGTGACGTATGAATTTTCAGGCAGTAGCTAGTCATGATTCATTTGTTGAAAAATACTTGAATTAATGGAAATGATTTAAAATTATGCATCTTGCAACAAGCAATTCTTGAAAATATTTGAATTAATGAGAAAGTGTTTCAAATGATGTGTCTTGCTGTAACCATATGAATTATTATAAAAGAGTGCATTTTACAGACTTACAATACATTGAAGTCATGATCTATTTTCTTCTTGCAATCTCATCTTGCTACTGTTTTGGTGGCTTTGGCTACTCATCACATCATGCAGGGGAAGTAGCTGACAGTTCATACTTCGTTACTACAGGACAAATTTTACTAGTGGATAAAAACATTTTCACTGAAAAATGTTAGAAATACTCAATATCACGTGACAAGTGTTATTAGTGGATACCATCTTACTAAAAGAAGAGAACTGAATTGGTCAAAATGTTACTGCCTGCATTTCTATACTTGAAAATGGAAATTTCCTTTATCCTAGTCTAAAAACTGTGTGACGCTTTTAATTTTTATTCATCATTTTTCTGAGCCATTAATCTGTGTCAGTGAAACAAGGTAATCTTGTAAGCTGGACTCTAGATAAATGGGGTCCCAAGCAGAAATTTATTGTTACCTCAAAAGAATTTTAGTATCATTATAGTTTCTTTGTAAGGAGCATGAGATATTTACCAAATAGTTACTGTAACATTAGCATGGCAATGTGAGTTCTATATTTTAAATACATTATAACAATAGATCAATCTAATAGATGGTATTTTGATTATGTAAAGACTTGGGTATGAGCAAATGAGGGACATCATTAACACAGCAATGGATTCATCCACCATCCATCATCTGTTTGGCCAATTCCATCAGCAGACACAGTTATTGTGCAGGGATGTGTGTGCTCTAAAGATTGATGTAAAGTGTATTGTATCCGTAAGGTCACTGTGGTAAAGTTGTCAAGCAATGTCACTCTTAAGAGCAGACATAAAGAGAGACTATTGAGAGAGTGAGTCATTTTGGCAGATCTCTCCAGTAACTGTCTGAGATATCATTCATGGTGTTTTACTGAGCTTAAGGCTGCATCTGTCTCCACAAACTCTAGCAAAGGACAGGACCATGTGAAAAAACAGAGTTTGAGTTGTGAAAAAACATAGGGAATGCAGTAGAAAATAAGGGGAAGGCATGACCCATAATGTTTAGTGAAATACTTCAAAACAAGGGATATATTAGAATTTATATTTATTTTCTATGCAAAAAATGGATTGGACTGTAAAACATCAAATGACATGTGCAGATAACATGCTAACATGTGCAGATAACATGCTAACAAGTGCAGATAACATGCTAACATGTGCAGATAATATGTTAACAATGTGCATATAACATGCTAATATGTGCAGATAACATGCTAACATGTGCAGATGACATGCTAATATATACACATAGCATGCTAACATGTGCAGATAACATGCTAACAATATCTCAGCAATCCATTATCTCCTGTCATTTGCTAGACTGTCATTTTTTCCTTCTAAAACAACTAACTTACTTAAGAAAGTATATATAATCAGTATAAACAAAAATATTTAATACTGAAAAGAAAGCAGATCAAAAGCCCTGTTAGCTGTGATGACTGAAACAAGCTATGGTTAGGGAAGGGTAGAGTTCTTGTTTCCTAGTTACTTTTAGTATTGAAGGTTTGAAAATTGCATGTGTTGAAGGCAGCATCACAGACTGAAGTCTGGCAAGAAGACAATCTCATTGC
>NC_022022.1:44558130-44565784 GCF_000317375.1 Microtus ochrogaster | reverse complement strand
TTCACCCATGCGCCCCCCACACACACTTTCTCTCTCATAAACACAGAAATAAAACACATCTTAAAAATATGTATTACCATGTACTCCTTCTCCAGTTGTTCTCATGGTGACAATGTTTCACTACAGCACATCAAAATCAGGAGGTCAGTTTTATTCTTTCCTATTCATTAGACTTTATTTGGTTTCCGTCTGTTTTTTATGGAGTCCAACCTGACTTTACTGCATTATAAATATGTGTGACAATCATCATTGTCAGTATTTAGCACTAGTCAACACCATGGATCCAAGTTTCTACCTCTGTCATCACAATGGGCTCATCTGTTTGTAGTGTCTGTGTTTCAGTCCAAAGGGCCACACATAAACAACAGGGCCACACATAAACAACTCACACGCCATGACAACTCCTCAGAAGTTTTTAACTGAACATAATGATCATGGCATTCACTCTAACTGTTTTATTCAAGAACAGTTGTTACTTTAGACTATTAACTTGTATTCCCTTGTATGGACAATTCAGCTCAAATTGCAATAAGGTATGCATTCTTTAAGGACTCTGTCATTTTCAATATTATTTCTCATATTATAGTTTAAAAAATAAAGCTGTGCTTGGTCAGTTCCCAATAGAACATCCCCATTGTCTCAGTGTGTGGGTGCACCCCTCGAGGTCCTGAGTTCCATGCTCGTACTCTCTCTCCTTCTGCTCCTGATTTGGACCTTGAGAAAGGCCAGCTGGCCTGGGTCTGAAAAAACCTGGGATAAAACCGGACTCTCTGAACATAGCGGACAATGAGGACTACTGAGAACTCAAGAACAATGGCAATGGGTTTTTGATCCTACTGCACGTACTGGCTTTGTGGAAGCCTAGGCAGTTTGGATGCTCACTTTACTAGACCTGGATGGAGGTGGGTGGTCCTTGGACTTCCCACAGGGCAGGGAACCCTGATAGCTCTAAGGGCTGACAAGGGAGGGGAACTTGATTGGGGGAGGGGGAGGGAAATAGGAGGCGGTGGCGGGGAAGAGACAGAAATCTTTAATAAATAAATAAACGGAAAAAAAAGCTGTGATTGATAATTGTATGCCACTCTTCATGCAAACAATGGTTTCAGGTACATATGGAGCGGGGTCAGTGAACCACACAATAAATCCACATTTAGTTGAGAAAGAAACCATATATTAAAACTAAGATAAATTTTGAAAAACAACATACCATTAAGAGTAGTTTGTTTTACCCATGAGATTCCCTTGGAATAAACTAAGTTTTAATTTGTAGGTGGTTAATTGGAGATGACTTTGGGGTTCTTTCAGCTCTAGGTCCCCATCTGATACAAATGTGTGTAAGCCCTATGGTCACAGCCTCAATCTCTGTGAGTTCATATGAGCTTTACTTGTGCTGATTTAGTGGTGTTGTTATCTTGGTGTCCTCCAGTCTCTCTGACATTCCTTCTGCTGTCATTCTTTGGGTTTTCCTGAGCCCTAAGGGGAGGAGTTTGATGGAGATATCCAATTTAGGGCTGAGTGTATCAAGATTTCTCATTTTCTCCATATTGTCTGGCAATGGGCCTCTGTATTTGTTCCCATATTAGGCAGAAAGCTTCTCTGATGATGTCTGAGCAAGGCACTGATCTATGAGTATAGCAGAATGTCATTAAGAGTAATTTTATTGCCTTGTTCCTTTTGTAGAACAGTATATTTTGTTTGTCCTTGGTCCCTTGATATCTAGTCTCAAGTTCTTTGTCCTACAACGGAGTTGTATATTAGTTCCCTCTTGGATTAGGCTTTAGGTTAAACATATTGAGTGATTACTCCCACAAGTTTGTGGAACAATTGTACTACCATATCCTGAAGCTGGGACAACATTATATATCAAAGAGATTTGTAGCTTGGTTGATGTTCCTCCTTTGGTAACATGTAAAGTATCTTCCTGTACCAAAGACACTATACACAGGGATGAAGGGTCTTTGTAGGCACCAAACTCAACTTCTTTATGCTCAATGCATTGCCATCAAGTTGTGGAGAGCAACGTATAGTCTTGGCAATATTCTTAGTTGCTTGAGAGTTCCCATAGGACCTCTTTAGTCAAACACTTGATTAGATACAACCCATTCCCAGAATTGGAAGCTTTATTTAGTGACAGATGCACATCTGGGGCTCTTCCTCCCACAATATTTGTCATTTCTTTTAGAAATTGTACATGTATTCATATATGTATATATTTTAGGAAGCTTCCGCTGTATTAGTTTTTCATACTATTCTTCACGAACTTTAAAATCATTATAAGTGTGGTAACCCAGACCCAGAAAAGATATTACTTTATTCACTTATATGTGGAAATTTGCTGCTAAAATAATGATAACCAAGCTACATCCCATGAAACCACAAAAAAATGGTAAAGAGAAAGGGACTGAGTGACAGATCTCCCTAGGAAAAAGAAATTGAAACGGTAGTTTAGGGTGGATGGGAGTGGGGACAAGAATAAAAGGAGCACAAAGGAGGGAATATAGGGAGAGAAAACTATGATTAAGAACCATTTTATTTCTTAAAATTAATCAGTAATCTTAAGCACCTTTTTACAATAATGGAAGCTAGCATTTTTGTTTTCCCTTTTAAATGTATCTTTTTATTTTGTGTGTGTATTGGTGATTCAAGTGAGGGAATTATTTTCTTTCATGCTTTTGGCAATGAAATTAATTAACATTGATCATAGACATATACTTTTAAAATTAGAATAAATAGTTTTGACAATTATTTCTGATTTTTTTAATTTGTCTAGTATTGCATTTGGCCCTTTGAAATTTATCTGAAGTAAATTTCATTCAAATCTTCCAGGAACCTCTTCCGCTCCTCCCTCAGAGCCCTCCTCAGTCCCCTCAGTGGATGGTAATTCACTATTCTAGGAAGAGTGTGAATCTCACACTCTGAAAGGAGCAGAGTCAGCCCTCAGGGTTCACATCCATTTCCTGCTCATTAAAAAAACAACAACAGCAACTTGAAACTTCGTAACTAAAAATGCATTTCACCTTCACGAAAAACAAGTCCTAAATAAGATAATGTACCTATCAAATTTGTAGGCCAAGCTTGAACATAGAGTCGGGACTGTGAAGGGCATATACTCCAAGAGCAGGGGCCAAGTTAACCTTTTAATATTTTGCTTGGCATACTTCACTAGACTTAAACCACTTCTTAGGTCATGACTAATTTTCTTCCATCTTGAGGAAACCCAGTGTGAGTACTCGATCCAAAGTCATTCTGAGATTTTTTTGGTTTGTATTTTTTGGAAGGGTGCCTCCAGGCTACTATGTTGTAGCCCCTTCATGTAATGTTTTTTTCCTGGACACAACTTACAAGAATTATCGATATTAACATGAATTATGTAGAGGAATTCCATACAACACAGGGGTTCCTTCTCTATGGATCTCTTTCTCTTGTCCAGGACTCTAACTTTAAATTTTCTCTCTTTGCTTTCTCTAGAATTACTGTTCATAGGATCATGAGTAACTGGATGATTACTCTGGCAATGAGTAGGGAACTTGAGTACCAACATCATTGTGCTGTCTCTTACAGAGCACTGATGCTAGTTATCTGACTTTCAATGATGCTGGTTTTCCTTGCTGTCGTCAGCATATTCTTTGTTGGATTGAGACAGAAATATTCTTCTTGATTCATCTTGACTAGAAGAGATTTAAAAAAAAATTAATATACCCTATATTTACTAATTCACAATTACATAAGCACCATGTAACCTCCACTCAAAAACTGCTCTGATCCCTAATGGCTGGAGGATATGCTCCTTACAGCATGTGAGCTATAGCTTACTAGTGTCCTCTATTAATCCAATTGCTGAATTTGTCTCAAGCAACATTTCTTTTAAGTCTTCACAGTAAACTCTGTGGTTTCTTCAGTCTCTGGAATCTCTTGTTGCTCTTCTCTTAGTAATAATGAATAAAATATTATTCTTCCATGATTTTGCCCTCCATTGTTGATGTTCAATGTTTGATTTTAAATTTTTATTGCTGTTTCCTTCTGGAAGGCTTTCTTGGTTTTAAAGCCTTTGTTTATGTCTTAAATGTCTTTATTTTGTTCTGAAAAGATTAAATAGCTTAATGATGCACTGCGCACTCTTCTTGTATTACTTAGAGGTCACATGGTTATTCATCCTTTGTATATAAAGCTTTTAAGAACCATGTATAAAATATTTTTATGGCACATCTTGTGACTGCTACTCCATATGAATGTACTCATAAAATACCTAAATACATACTTCGCTCCTGCATACAGATAACAATAATACAACATAAAGAGACTCACTGCCTCAGATCCATTATGCTGTGATCTGGAAGAGGGTTGGCAAGTGAACACATCCTCCTGAGTACTCGTGATATTTTTAGATTACTGATTGGCTATTTCTGAAAAAGTAGGTCCAAATGAAGACACAATGGATTTCTATTTCTACCAAGCTGAATAGAAGAAAAACAAGCAAAGATGAAGCTCCCATAAGGGTAACCTCTGTTGAACTAAGTGCTTTCTGTGGCAGAGCAGAGGTAGTGTTGTTTGTATGCTAATGTACCTCTAAAATCATCATGGCATTAGCTATGTCAGATTTTTATTTAACATACGATATACTCTTTTATCAAGGAAAATAATTGCGTGGGCAGGGAGCAATTGTTATTGGCACTGCCATTCAGTATAATCCAATGCATGCTTAATTTTGGGGCCTCCCATCATGAGTCAACTACAGGAAGAAACTACAGGTGGGAGGAAGGGTTTGTAAAATGACAGGGAGAAGGACAAGAGGGGGTGTTAGAGTACATGTGGCATTATGAAAGGGAGGGACTTAATAGGAGTCAAAGGGCATCAGCAGCTGCACACGTTAGTGTGGGAGACAAAGGGCAGAAGGGAAAAAAATCAAAGCATCATGATGTGCACCAGTGAAAATGTCATCGTGGAACTTGGCATGACTTACACTAACCTATTTCCACCCAGCCCCTCACTATGGCAACACAGATTGGGTGCCAAGCCTATAATTTAGTATCAATTACTTTATCAGCAAGCATAGGACGGATATTTCTTTTTCTTACCACTTTTTCTATCCCTAAACCAAACTATGTACAAATATATGTCATTTGTATTATATTTAAGAGCATGTGCGGAGAAATACAAATAATGCCCTGACCTGGGAAGGATGAATTGTGGTAAAAAAAAAAAAAAAAAAAGAAAGAAAAAAAGACATGCAAACTTAGGTCTGGCTTCAATGTTCCTTCCCCATTGGTACCAGGGAATCGAGGATTGTATTTTTAGTCAGGCTACCTTATGACTGCAAAACTCTGCATTCAGTAAGAAAAGAATTCACCAAAACGAAGGTACATGTCTCCTTCTTTTTAATGGTTATTTCACTTTTACATATCTGTGTGTGCATGTGTACATCCCTGAGCACTCGAATGTCATGGTATGCACATGGAGGTCAGAGGTCAACTTAAAAGTAGCTTCTCCTCTTCCGCCTTGAGGTGGCTGAGATCAAACTGTTCATCTGTCTTGGTGGAAAGTACCTTTGCTGAGCTATCTTATAACAGATGACTCTACTTGCCCACAGATTGTCACTGAGCTTTCTAGAAGGTAATCTAGAACACACCACCATAGATCAAGGACACCTATGGTTTATATTAAAATGACGGTCCCTGAGGTCCATCAATGTCCTTCTAATACAGATTCTCAAATATTGGAATCTGTTTCATGAAACAATCAGGTGATTCTTATAGGCAAAAAAAATGTTTATGATAGATGTTCTAGGGGTGGAGACATTCAGTTTCTGATTTGAGAAAAACTCCTTTCATTAAACAACACATATTGTTTGGAGAAAGCAACAGGAACTAAATTTTTGCTGGAGACAGAGGCACAAAGGTGATTACATGGTGATGCCGTTTAAAGCCATGGGTCCAGGTTGGGAGTGAGCAATCTTTGCCGGGGATGGAGGTGAATTTCCTAGCACATGGTTGCTCTGAGAACTGAAGTATAATGTGGAATTTAATAGATAGAGAAAAGTTGAAGAGAAGCATTCTGGACACAATGGCTCAGAACAAAGCCAGGAAAATATGAATGAGTTGTAAAGTGCTGGTTCAACCGTGGGACCTGAACTCAAGTGGGAGGGGAATGAGCTTTCATTGTCAGTCTCTTGTGACTTCAGTCTGGTGTATGGCCTCTTATTCCCTTCGGGAGTACCTGCAGAGACCTAAGTCAGACACTAAATCTTTAATCTTATGTCTGGTTTGCATGCAGTTGGATGTTGTTCTCACACATAAACATTTTAAGATTCACAATTTAACGTCTTTCTTACAGGCTTCACTTCAGCCAGGGCCCATGTGATCTTCTTTAAAAGAAACACTGATGAAGAGCTCCAGCTGGCACGCATTGATTCAGCTTTAGTTTACAAAAGTTTGCTGGTGTCCTTCCGTATGCAATAGGTGCCTGTGTGCAGAACACATTATCTTTGCATGAGTCACGATTCAGTTTTTGTTGATTTTTCTTCTTAATTTCATTTATTTCCATAAACCTTGAAATTGAATGTCATGTGCCCATCTGTGATGCACATACACAGGAGTTTAAAGGCAGAGCTGTAATAGATAGAACAACTGTACTCATTCTCGCTTGTCCTGTGTATTCGCCTCCTAACTTCTGCAACTGTGACTTTACATTTGTTAGTAACTTAGGGAGCACAAACGGCGCTAATATAACCAGACATACATTTAGGGAGCAGTCACAAGGATAATAATTGGAGGAGTGGCTATGGAAGCCCGGCTTGGAGTGGGGTCTATCAAAGCCAGAGAAAACTGCTTCAGAGAAAGCATAGCAACCCTCCAGCAGCTAGAAAAGAGAGCCTGCCATCTTCATCAACTGTCTCCAGTGGGTAGAAGTTAGTTGACTCTTCAGCTTCAGCCCACGTCAGGGCCAGTGAAGTGGCTTAGAGAATGAATGTGTTTGTACTCAGGTCTGATGGCCGGAGTCATATCTGCAAACTCTTAGAATCCACACATTAGAGAGAGAGCAGCCAATCTCCTGCGCTGTCCTGTGACCTCCACATGCACATCACACACACACACGTGCATGCCTACACACTCATACAAATAAATCAATGGAATAAAAAATTTAAAGTAAGCCCATTTCAGAAATTTCATCTTCTAAAATGAAAGGAAACATGTGGCTAAGCCCTGTCAATTCGCATGCTTTATCATGTTTAATAGAAAACAAATGCTTTTTTCCAGGTACGTAAGAACCAGGCAAGCAAGAGCACTGAGTAACTTTTCTTCTATCTAGAACAAACGTACTTCTTTGTCTCCGAAAAAAACACACACACACACACACACACACACAGATGGAAGCAATGACAGCCAAGAGGACACTTGGGGACTTAGGGATGAGTGACTGAGATCCATTGAATTTGCTTGCTTTGGCTAACTTATTGAGCAGACAATGTCTCACTCAAGGTGATAGAGAGAAGAAAGAACAGTCAAGGTTTCATTTCCATTTCTCTGATACTGGCTGCTGATTTGTGTGCTTTTGGGCACGATTGGGATGGTGCCGATGGCTCATCCAATCCACACCATTTTTCTTTCTTTCTTTCTTTCTTTCTTTCTTTCTTTCTTTCTTTCTTTCTTTCTTTCTT
>NC_022022.1:44545758-44557920 GCF_000317375.1 Microtus ochrogaster | reverse complement strand
TGCAGTAGGATCAGAAACCCATTGCCATTGTTTTTGAGTTCTCAGTAGTCCTCATTGTCCGCTATGTTCAGAGAGTCCGGTTTTATCCCAGGCTTTTCCATTTTTCTTTGCCCATCAGCAGTTCGTTCATACTGTTGAAAAGAGCTTGTGTCAGGGTTCCCAGCCATTATAACTGCTATCCTTTCAGGCCAGCATCTTTCCCAGTCTAGACAGCATCCATCCTCCGGCTCCTGGCTAGGGAGCCATGCTTGGGTGCCGAGATGTGCCTGTGGCCAAAGGATTATTTGTACAAGTCACCTAATGCACGCTCCTACTAACTGACATGTTTCACCAGTTTTGTGGTGCTCTTCAGAAAGCTTCCTTCCTAGCTGGTCATGTATGCCCCTAGCTTTTGGATTTATTTCTTCCTTCATCTCCACTAGCAGCTTCTAACCTTTCTCATACTCTCTGCTGGCATCGTATAACGGTCCACCAACCAAGGAAAGATGTAATTGAAGATTTGTGGCACAAAATTTTCTTTAATAAGCTAATGTCACCCTTCTTCAGAGCAGTGACAAGTAGACTCAGGAGGAATCCAGGAGTTCCCTGAGTTCAGAAAGTCTGCAAGCTCAAACAAGACTAATTACAAGACAGTTTTAACTTTCAGAGAAGCCGACAAGGGTGCAATGCAGAATGACTGGTTGAGACCACTACACTTTGAACGCCGTCCAGAAGAGGTCCCTGATCTCACTGCCTGCTAGCTTGTGATCAAGTTACTTCTTGTCATAGATCATACAGATAACTTTATAAAGCAATCTCTGTACTTTTAAATGAAATTATCCTATCGGATAACTTACAGAGCAGCAATAATTAGGTATGGAACACTAACTTTGCTGATATTTTCTCTACTCGCTTATTATTCTCATGATAATTGGGATGTGACATCCTTTTGTTCTTCTCCATATACTTGCTATTTCCCGGATGAAGGTAGGAGAACAGGGGTCAGCAAATGGAGCCTTGTAGTGCAACTCAAAACCATGATGTAGTGTTATCTATGCCCAAGTAAGAACCTCTAAGTGGCAAATTGGAAAAACAAAACAAAACAGCGATAGCTTTTATGGAGGGTTTGTGGAAAATGAAACTTTGTTATATTGTGGACAGGGATGTCTGTCAGTAAAACTGTTGTGAACACCATAGTAGCAAATGAACCATCAGAAGAAACAGAAGATCTAATCATGGTATCTATCTAAGAACAGGCAACTATTTACTGAAGAAGCGCCTGCTAGCCATTTGAGAAAGAAACTGCTGTTGCTATGCTGTATAAACCATACATACATACAGGACCCACAGAAAAATAATTGCTGATCTTGCCTAAAGAAGGGGAGATATCCCTGCAGCTTTTTTTTTTTTTTTTTTTTGTCGTTGTTGTTTCATGAAGGCGTCTTCCAGGCATTCTGCAGGAAACAGAAGAAAGTGACTGAAAAAATATCAATAAAGGCAAAAAAAGTCTTTGAAATTTCCGGCTTCATAGAAGAGTATGTCGGGTACTATGGGCCTGGAGGCTGAAGATAGATGCCCCAACATTACAGAAGAATTTTTGGTGACTGTCCACTTAGCCAGATGTCTCTGTCAATTCTGGAACTTTGGTATTTATTTGCAATGTGCTTACTGTTAGGCAGTATTATATCCTTCTGGGGTCTTTGATGAAGTCAAAGATTACATAGTTATAGTTATAGTTTTCTTAGTTATAATAAAAGATAAATGAGGTATGAAATTTTAGACTCACAAAAATGTAACTACAATTCTTGTTTGATACCTGTTTTATTATATGTAATTTTACTATGATAAAGTTAAAACCTTCCTTTTTATTTAGACAGAAGAAAGGAGATGATATAGGATGTTCTTCTGTATGTGTGTTACTTTCATTGGTTAATGAATAGAGCTGTTTTGGCCAATGGTTTAGCAGAGTAAAACCAGGAAGGAAATACAAACAAATATAGAATGTAGGAGGAGTCAAGGAGACACCATGTAGATGCCAAAGGAGAAGGACACCAGAACCCTAATGGTAGATCACAGCCTCATGGTCATACACAGATTAATAGAAATGGGTTAATTTAAGATGTAACAACTAGCTAGGAATATGCTTAAGCTATTAGTCAAATGGTGTTGTAATATATATATAGTTTCTGTGTGATAATTCAGATCTGGGTGGCTGGGAAATGAATGAACAGTCTCTGGTTACAATACTCATGAGCTGATATGCTTTGTTTTTCTTGTCTTATAGCAAGTTATCATTGCAAATGAGATCTTGAAGATTGGGTGCATGGTGGATGGTCTATACTTTTGCTATGCTCAGAAGAATATGAAAATTGCTACAAACAAAAGTAGACAATGAGAACAGATTGTATTCCTTGAGTAAATATGACTTTTGAGATCCCAGTAATTCTAACAGGATAGAGTAGATGATAAGAAGGCAGAAAAGGAGGTCCTTTAGTATATGATAGTTAGGTGCTTCCTGTAAGAACCTATAATGATATAGGACAGACCATAAAGTATTTCATGATTTTCTGTACAACTGTATCCAGTTCAGATATAAATTAGTACCATAACTCTGTTAAAATACAAGGTTCTTTGTTTTACTTGTTTTTTGATAATTTTATTCATGTATAAATAACATCCCTGATTACTGCCATACCCACTCTAATACCATTCCTGTCCTTATTACCCCATTTGAATTCATCTATTTTCCATATTCTTGTCATTTTGTCTTGTTAGTGGGCTCTTTGGTGGGTACTAAACTGAATGCAATGGCTTCTCCTTGACAGAAACCATCAGTAGCTAACAGTTCATTAGTGAGGAGTAGGGACTTATTAGTACTCCAATCTATGACTTATTGTGGGTAAAATCACTATCCTGCAGTACGGTGAAATTATCCAATACCACCATGAAGCATTAGTTACCTTGGCATTGTAGCTAGACGACAACAGTAGTCTAGAGTACCCTAGCCCTCTTCTGTTTGTTAAATCTATCTACTTCCTCTTATGCTATGACCCATAAGATTTAGGTCGGGTATTATAAATATCATGCAATTCAAAGAGAAGCTTCCTAGTTAAGGATAAAAGAAGCATATTTTATTGATATGAACATAGATACTTCTTAGACTACATGGGGAAGTGGCAATTTAAACAATAATATTATTGGTCTATGAACTCCTTGGACATGCCTCTGAACCATCTTTGCATGATCATGCATGAATTGGCTATTGTAAAGAGGGTTTCAAATCAGTCAGAGGGTTGTTGGTTACCCTCATTACAGTCCTATTAGCATTCAAAATCTTTGTGCTGGAAAAGTCTTTCTTGGAGTCATACTGAGGGACTGTAAATATAATACTCTAAAACTCTTTCTAATTCAGTATTTATTTTTTACAAATAAACATAATACCAAGAAGTCAAAATAAAATAGAATACTTATTTTTAATACAGTAGCTATTACTGAATGACCTACACCGTATTGATTTGTACTCACACTATCAGAGATGCAGTTATACTATGCCATTCTGATCCATATTCCATTGCTTTACAACAACAATGTGGACTCATGGAAAGAGCATATACATTGAGCTGCTTTACAAAACAGGGATGAGACATTGTTAAAGTCAACTAAATTCTCAGTTTCGTTGGACATGTCCTCCATCCGTGGTTTACCATCTCTATAGAAAGGGGAATTATAAGCTGTGTGGGAAAATTACAGAGAAAAGTAACATTTCTGATTCTCAGCTTTCTTAAGAGTCCCTGCCTGTGGGACACTCAGCAACGAAAAATGATTGGGTTGAGCTGTTCTCTCTGTCTTGATTTCTCCATGGAACATTAAAAAAAATGTAAGCAAAGAAAAATAACCTGACAAGATTTATTAGCTACTTTTCTCTTGATGTGATAAAATACCATGACCCAAAATAGCTTAAGGAAGAAATGGTTGATTTTCTCTTATGATCATGGCAGAAAAGAAGGTAAGACATGGCAGCAGGAAGCTGGCTGATCAGATATTAATCTTACAGGAAGCAGAATGAAAGCAGGATGTGCTTAGGCCATAAACCCTCAAAACCCACCACCACTAACACACCTTCAGGAAGGCTCCACCAGCTAAAGGTCCCATCACCTTCTCAAACAGTGCCACCTTCTGTGGGCTGAGGGTATAAAACCATGAGCCTACACTGGGATATTTCTTATTTAATCCAGTAGAGAAAGAAATTTCTAATTCCAATTCTTACTTTTTCCTTGGGACAAACATTGATCTTAATAACACATGTTCTGGGTTTAAAATAAACACAATAAAATCAATATACTTGTCCAATATGTACTATGCAGTTGCTATTTTAGCTATGTAATCCTTAAAATAGTCATCTGTAATCCTAGATTCTGTGTCACAAGCATGTACTCTTGGCACTGACGTGAATAACACAGGTGGGTTAGGAGAACAACAGAAATATATAATGAAAGCTTGATGCAAAATACCAACAATATAAAGAAAACATGTACATTTGCAGTTAGAGCATTAGTATTGCAAATTAACAATTTCCTTTTTAAGATAGTTTATTGGTATTTGGTTGGTTAACTTTGTGGCATGTATCATATAATACAGGCTTTCCCTGAACTTCTAATTACTCGTCTTGTTTTTTCCTCTTACATGCTGAATTGCAGGCTGAAAACTGTAATCATTCATTATGTTTTGTCATTGTATTTTTGTTAATTTACAGGGGAGGTTTTAATGCTACATATTAATAATGTTTTGAAAAAGAATAAAAACATTTATGACATGGTGAGTTTAGATTTTCGTTATGTAGAGTTAAGATGCCCTAAATGGTTATCCTGGGACTCTTACTCTTTTCTATGATCAGATCCTTGTCAATACCCATGTTACCAGGGATCATATAGCTTTTATTTTTAATGAGAAGCCAATTATTTTTGCTATAATATTTCCTAAAACATACACACAAACACCACAAAGGATTTAAAAGTAAAAATTATACAAGTTCTAATTGATAGTTACTTATAATATTTGGGTTATTCTATGTAAGTGTGTCTGTATGTACTTTTATATATATGAAGTCAAAACATAATATAAATACAAAAGTTATGAACCAGAAATCAGAATCACATCATAAAACACTTAGCAGAGGATGGAACATGTCAACAACTCTGCCAGGAAGCTTTGGACATTGATTGTTTCCTCACTATTTCTGCTTAAACCAAGTTGTACTTTTAAAATTAGCTAACAGAAATTTACAGGAAGCTTCCACAGGAGGATACTACTGTTTTAGAAAAAGAAAATAGAATCCTCTAAGTTTTAGACATGAGAGGCAAAGACTAGCCATCTAATTAGCTGGGGTGGGTATTGTTCAGCACATGCAGACCTCCATCCTGAGTAAGTTACCTGAGCACTGACAATAAGTCCTTACAGTGATCATTGTAGCGGTGAACAAGGATGACGATGCTTGCAATCTATAGAAGTCCCATCAATGAACAAAGCACATACAAGTCCTAGGTATTTGAAATATCACAGTTAAACAGTAAGAATACAAAATATGATCAAGAAAGTCTAAAGGAAAAAATAGAGTTTCTACCATGTATGTGGACATACACATGGTTTCTGGAACACACATGCATGTAAACAGAGCTTATGGATTAAGAAATTACAACACAAATTCACAAAGACCTATTTAAAACAATACCATATTCAATATTTTAAAATGAACATTTGATGTTCTTCTAGTCAGTACTAGCATGAGCATACCATGCTAAAGATAATTACTTTGTAACACATTTAAATTCTTTTTATAATCTCTTCTGAAATTACTATGATTATATTTTGCATTTCTTCCCAAAATGTAAGTCTTTTTATTTCAAAAATTTAAAAAGCAATCACAAAACCATTATACATGAAAAAGTGAGCACAGGCATAAAATAAAACAATCAAGGCAATAAAAATAAAAGTTCCACTATGAACCAACCCATTACTGTTTTACAAAATAAAAGGATGGCACAAATGTGGTGAGGGCCAGATACACCTGCATGTGCTCACCACATTCAGGAAAACTCGGAAGGAAAAGGAACATGAATAATTAAGTTGAAATTAAAAGTCTTTTATTGTTGTAATTTTTATTCCTAAACTCTTTTCACTTGAACACAGTGAGCTTCTGGTGCCATCTTGTCCCATTATCACAAAGAAAAGTGAAGAGGCAAATTCAGACAGAGTACACAGAGTGAGAGCGTGGACTCCAGCCACATAGGAAAAATGGAGAATTTTAATAAAAGACAATAGGAAATTTCACATCATTTTGAATAATTGTAAAATAGTCAACCAACACATCAATAAGTAAGGAAAATGGTTTTGAAGACATTAGTTTTCATGAGCAGAGTGATTCCTAATGGCACCCTCCTATACTCATAGCCCAGAATCTAACACATTATCATCAGAGAAGCTTGCTCCAGTAGTTGATGGAGCAGATGCAGAGACCACACTAGGTAGGGCTCTGGAATTCCACAGAAGATGGGGAGGAAGGATTGTAGGAACTAAAATCTACTAGTGGGGTAGAGAACATGAGGGGGAGCACAGCCCACAGAACCAACTGGCCAGGGTTCCAAGGGGCTCCCAGAGATTGAGGAGACTATTGGCGAGCCTACATGGGTCTACACTAGATCCTCTGCATATGTGCTGTAGTTCTTTAGCTTGGGATTCTTGTAGAATACTCAACAGTGGGAGCGGGAATGTCTTTGAATCTTTCGTCTTCCTTTGGGGACCCTTTTCCTCCCACTGGGTTGCCTCATCAAGCCCTGATACGAGAGTCTGTGTCTAGTCTTACTGTATCTTGTCATGACATATTTGATTAATATTTCTGGGATTCCTCATTTTAATGAAAGGAAATGCAGAAGGAATGGTTCTGGAGGAGAGAAGAGGTAGTTGGGGAGACTGGGTGGAGTGTGGAGAGAGGAAATGTATGGTCGGGATGTATTGTATGAGGGAATAATGAACTAAAGGAAAAAAGGAGGATTATGCTATGCTCTATAGCGCAATACCTCTTTACAAAGGCAGAGAGAGTGCTGGAATCAGGTTTAAACACTTTAGTGGCCACCTGAACAGTTAGTAAATCACATAAGAATCATGAATGGCTGTTAAAATGGTGACTGACATAATAGTACATCATTTGCAAAAAAATTTAAAAGTCGAGATAATCAAGTTAAAACAAAATAAACCAAATTTACAAACACAATATTTCATGTCTTCTCTGACATTTGACATCCTGATTTATTATAAAATGTGTATGTGGGACATAAAACACTAGGAGGACTGTGAGAAGGGGGGAGATAAGGGGATGTGATCTAAGGGAGAGGGGAGAGGGAATAAGAGACCAAAATGTAACACTACATTTCACTAAAAAGATGTATTTTTATAATTACAGAGTTACTATTTTGAGAAATATTAGCTGTTTTGCACTTTCTCCACCTTATTTTAGAGAAAAGACAACTAAAATCTAGAGAAAGAAAATTTTCCTCCCTGTTGAAAGCAGAACCCACAAAATGTGTCTTTTGTTCTCTCTTTTGATATTATTTATTTTCTGGAATGGATTATCTATCTATATCTGTATACTCAGCCACCATTTACAAATTTTAAAATAAAAACTATAAGCACTCAAAAAAAAAAGAAAATGCCCAAACTATTACATTGCAACTCACACAAAGAAGCCCTTCTGAAATACGTGTGTGCCTGTATGTGTGTACCTGTGTAATTAGTATGCATGTGTGTTTGTGTGAGCTATGCAAACAAAGGGTTCTGAAACTGTCTTTCTTATTGACCTCATTTTCAAGCACTTTGTACCCCTGAATTATTTTCCTCCTAAGGACAGTGTATTTCAAAAATGCAATTGTTGTCTTGAAATTGCAACCACAAGGCCTGAAAAATTATCATCTTAGAGAAGGTATGAGTCTCTTATAGAAATAGAAAGTGTAGCTTGGTGCAGAGAGTAATGCTGTGTTTTAAATCTCCTGAGGATTTTATCCTGTCAATTTTCCTTTCTGTTTCCTGCACATTGAACCTTTCTTCAAATACAAGCGGCTTCCTACAATACTGAAAATGTTCAGATTTATCTTACTTTAAAGATAATCCTTCTCTTTACTCATTCATCATCCAATAAACAAAGACAAACTCCTCCCTAACAGAATTTCATTCTTTAGGGAGGGCAGAGAATCAAGAAAATAATTAGACACCATAACTAAAAGATCTAAAGGAAACAAACTGGATGCATCTGAGGAGGAGAAATTTCAGCTCGTCATGTGCTTTCATCTTTGTTCTTATTTATTTACTTTGTTGTTGTTGTTTTGGGAGTTTGCTGATTTCTGAGAATAAAATACATTCCGTTCACTCATCCAGAGTGAATTTAGTCATTCTTATAATTTCAGTTACTTTCAAAGTAGCTACAAAGTTTTATCCATAGTTGTGGTAGTTTGAATAAGAATGGCCCATAGGCCCTTATGTTTGAATGCTTAGACAGATAGCGACACCTTTGAAGGCTAGAAGAATTAGGAGGGTGTGCTTTGTTGGACTAAGTATCACCTTATTGGAGGAAGGGTGTTACTTAGAATGAACTTTGGGATTTCTCACTCACATCAGGCCCACGGTCTTTCTCATTGTTTCTGCAGATCAAGTCATTACACTCAGCTACTGCTTACCACCATGCTCCATGCCATGATGATAATGAACTGACCCTCTAAACGAAACAAACACCCCGTTAAATGCTTTCTTTTATAAGATTGTCTTGCCCACAGTGTCTCTTCACAGCAATTGAACAGTGACTGAGACAATAGTCCAGAAGGTTTCCAAACTTCATTCTGGCTTGTTTGGGGATCTTTACCTTATCTAAACCTTGATGCACCACCTACCTTGATCTGGCGTGTTTGGGGATCTTTACCTTATCTAAACCTTGATGCACCACCTACCTTGATCTGGCGTGTTTGGGGATCTTTACCTTATCTAAACTTTGATGCACCACCTAGGTCCAACAGGAACCTCACATGCAAACAGGAATTGAGATGCTTTGCCAGCAGTGCTTGCTCTTGGTGTCAGTATGTGGCCCATACCCCTCCTCTCTTTCTGTTGCATACCACACAGTAAAAATGTCCTTTCCTTCTTCAGTTCATGCTGTTTAACACTGGCATGGAAAGCCGATGTTTCCTTCTTTTATACCCAACTGCTGTAGAAAACCTGGCTGGGGGGTCTTATTCCCTGGAGTTTCTATTCCATCATACTATCTCATGGCATCCTTTTTCATATAGATCATCATAGTTAATTTCTTCATCAATATCTGAATACACTGCAAGATTTTAAACCTTTTTAGCCCATGGTCACATACATCTGTTTGATAACATCTTCAACCTAAAAAGGGTTTGGTAGCATACTATATATTAAATAAATATTTGTTGAATGATGAGCAAGTGGAGAATTCAGATTTATGAATTATCTCTACATAGAAGAACACTTAGAAGAACCTGGAACGTTTAACTTTGGATGTTATTTTCAAAAAAAGGACCTAGAGTTTGTGCATGTACACATGCGGCATAGCTGGGCTATGTGCTCGGTAAGGTAAAGAGCTTTAAAGTAAATTTTATATTTTACTTAATATCTTAAGAAGACAAGCAGTTATATTAGCTTTATATCAATGTCATGATTTTCACAAACCATCCCTAGCAACTGCAGAAACTCACCGGTCAGTAGGAGAAAGGTAAAACAGGACACTCTGGAAGGCACCCCATGGGCATCCTTAGCAAGAAATTTCCTCTTTGATAATACCTGGTTTAATGGTGCATTTCTCAACCAGTTTCTTTTTAAATTTATATTTAAATTATGGACTTATATATTTTAAATTAAAAGGAAACATCTGATTTAAAAATCCCTTTAAAATAAAAATAGAAGGGCGTTGATATATTTTGGCTTGGAAATGTGTCCATCTGACACTAAAACAGGAAAATTTGTAGGTGCTAAGGAGGTAATTCCTAGGCAGTGACTCAGCCCCATCTTGGAAGGAGAGGTAATTGAATTGCCTCTATCCATTCAGTAACTCACTCAAGACTCAAGGATTCATTATAACTATCAAAGTTTTATTACTTCCTTGGAGTCCAGGGTGGGTTTTTATTTGACGGTAGTAGGTGATATACAGTTCACTTGTATAATACGACAACCATAGTCAGAAAATATGGAGCCTTGCTACCGGGCCTTTATATTTAGATTATAGCTTGCCTTGTCTACCTGTTCCATTAAAAAAGAAGGAAGGAAAAACAGGAAAGGAAAAAAGAAAGCCCTAACAGTTGAATGTGATTTTCATCCATGAAAGCCATATGTGAAAATTTTTATTGTTCTTTGAGTCTATAATTCAGAACGAGACATACACATTAATAAACAATGTGTATGTGTATAGTTTTGAAAAGTATACTTATATTTTCTTATGTGTCACAAAAAAGACTACAATACTAGTTATGGAACAAACAGTATCTACTTTGTATTAACAACAAAAATAAATCCATGAACTCACTGTCTTTACCTGACAATTTCAGAAGACTGTTTAGCTTCACAGTGTTTATAACTGAAAGCAAGTACAGTAAAACAGCTTTTCCCTGTTGTCTCTACAGCCTTTGCTTCCCAGTCCTAAGTTGTTAGCAGCTGATTTGTCTGCCAATGAAAAGTGGTAGAAAGGTAGAAAGGGAGGGAGGGAGAAGATAAAGGAAGGTATTTTCATTATTCTGTTATAATAATTTCAGGGAATTCTGAGACTCTTAATCTACATTTGTCAAATGTGATTTAAAATATAGACTCTTCATTTTGCAAGTGAGTCTAAACAATTTGCCTCTGCTGACTGATTCATGATGCTGGGAATTCCAGAATCTGGAATTCTGCTGGATCATTGTGCTTTTATAATCTCCAAATACATCATGAAATATCTACACACATCTGCAATTTCTTACCTTTCTTCACTGTTCAGTTACTATATTCTCTCTAGACAACGGAGCTTAAGCATATTATTCCAATTTCTTTTACGTAAACTAAAACCCACTCACTTGAATAGATACGGATTTTGGAGGTGTTTACATAACTGTCTAGTTACTGTTATAACATAGTTCTAGTGTTTGAGAAATCAGAAGGAACATACAATTACCTTCTAAGTCATTCTAATCCCTCAAACTAGCAGTGACCTTTCTTTGTCTCTAGATTCCCTTGTTCACACCTTTGTATAAACATAATCAATATGTCATATTCCCTATCCAGTTTCTTTTACAAGCATAGTACTTTAAGGTTCATCAATATTACAGTACACAAAGCAGGTTTTTTCCTTTCTAACTACCAAATAATAATGCATTGCATATCCATGCCACATTTGTTTCTCTGCT
The DNA here is from genome assembly GCF_000317375.1 of Microtus ochrogaster. Lineage (NCBI taxonomy): Eukaryota > Metazoa > Chordata > Mammalia > Rodentia > Cricetidae > Microtus > Microtus ochrogaster. Next base: position 44,546,509 of record NC_022022.1, on the reverse strand, counting down.
CTCCATTGGCTGGTATTCTCACTGGCTAAGCCCCTGTAACTATGCAAAGCAACACATATACTGGTTGATTGTTTGTACATGACTTCATTTCACCTACCTATATACTGAGAAGCAAAATTTCTGTCTGTAAAGTGTGCTTAGTTCTTTAAAAAGCTGCCCTTTGAACAAAATGACCACATCATTCACTTCCTATGAGCAATATATTAAAGAACCTACTTCTCTAGATTTCAGCCAGCATTTGCAATTGCCTCTCTGCGTTTTCAGTCACTCTAGTTATTTATGTGTTTTGTTTGTATTTCACTAATGATTGGAGCTGCAGAATATTCTTTGCATGCTCATTAGTCCCTTCTGTAACTTTGTACACCAAAGTCAACACGAAGAAACATTTCTTTCATTTTCTTGGAAGACTACCATAAGTTTTAGGTCTAGGATATCTAGTCTGCTGACCCATTTGTGTCTACCGTTTTTGAGTTACCATTTGCGCTGGGTAAGAAAATCCTGCACCGGCTGTACACTCCATTGTCTCAGTGTATTTATACATGTAGATTCCTTTGCAATTACTCTGACCGTCTCCATGTGAAGTCAGTTTTTCAGTTTAACCTTTTTGCGTCTGTTCCTCCTAGGACGCATACATCTCATTAACAATAAGTTTTCCTCAAGGGTCATACCTAAATATAATAAAAGCTATTTACAGCAAGCCGACAGCTAACATCAAACTAAACGGAGAGAAACTCAAAGCCATCCCACTAAA